>NC_136801.1:14882110-15274610 GCF_951216825.1 Electrona antarctica | reverse complement strand
ACTTGTTCAAATGGCCTGAATTTGGAGAGAATTCTGTTTATTGCATTTCTTTTCTCTAACCAGAACAATGCGAACAGAGCATGTTGTTAAGGTTGCAATGGCTGCCTCATTCACAAGATGGCCAGACAATTAATAAAATATACATTTCCAGTAATTGCATTTGTGTGACTGAATAGGACAATTTACAACCCAATTATAAGCCTGGCCTATATAGGTGAAAGAACATTAATAAGAAAGAACACATGATAACAGTGATAACATTACAGTATACATTCAAGCCCGTGCTACCACACTGAAGATATGGAGGTTGTCATTCTATAGGATTCTGGGCTTAAAGGAACCTGAGGTACAGTTTATTTTGACGACACTTCTATGAATCCCATCAGCTGTTGCTTTGCATGACATTTCAATCTTTAGTATGAGCAAGACTTACTACTGTAAGTGAGTGTGTGTCGCTGACCTTAGTTTTCAGGACTGGCTGTAGAGAAAGAAATCCACAGTCTCAGCTGCGGCTTGCATTAAGTACAATTGCAATATATTCATTATAATGCTTGAATCAAGTGCATTTGCAAACTACATCTCCATATAAAGCTGCTTTATAAGTACAATTACAAACTACATGACAAGTCAAAGATGGCGCCACATATGGCTGCTTCATCTTGCGCTCCTCTCTTGGAATGCTTGAACCTTGAACATCTTATTATAAAGCTTGCATTAAGTACTTTTACAAACAACGTCTTCATATAAAGCTAGCATTGAGTGTAAGGCTGCACAATATATCTTTATCGTATCGTTATCGAGTTATGAACATGTGCAATATCAGTATCGCAAAAGGGCAACGATATCGCGATATAGATATCGTCAATATATCGATATATTGTCAATAAATCGGCCACTTCTAAAGCCAGCAACATACCTGTGTGTGTGTGTGTGTGTGTGTGTGTGTGTGTGTGTGTGTGTGTGTGTGTGTGTGTGTGTGTGTGTGTGTGTGTGTGTGTGTGTGTGTGTGTGTGTGTGTGTGTGTGTGTGTGTGTGTGTGTGTGTTGCAACACTTAGAATATAGAATATGACATTTTAACAGTAATATCGTGTATCGATATCGCAATATTTGGCATAAATACTGAGATATGAAATTTTGTCTATATCGTGCAGCCCTAATTGAGTGCATTCCCAAATTAAATCTTCATCTAAAGCTTCCAATGAGTACAAACTATATCTACCCTCCAGTGCTGGGAGGGTGTCACTCGTCCGTTAAACGCAGGAAAGTAGAAAATTCTAAAAGTATTGGGAACTGCCCAGCCGCCAAAAGACAAGCATTTTTGGGCTTGTTGATCATCTATTTTCATCAGAAAATAGACACTGGCGAGGTGTTGAACGTGGTGGTGCCAGGTGGTGCCACCACCATAGGTTGCTCGCTCCCCGGGCAAACGGTGGCGTGCGGTGACAGCGGAGGGCTCTATGAATCCGGGCTGGCGAGCCGGGCAAAGTGCAAGTTATATTGGTTAAAAATAACAACAATCCATCGTGATTTTTGCGTGATTCAAAATAATAAAAACAAATCAATTTCCGGCTCAACCCATTTCTATATCCGTATGGGAAAAAAAGAACACCCCTTTTCCGTTTCCGTTCTCTGGACGAGGTCCACAAATGGAGCCGGTGATGTGCTCATTCTGCAGCCAGGCCCTCTTGGAGAGAACAATAGATGAATTAAAGTACAGAAAGAAACAGCCAAAGTGCAGTATATTAACAGTGCAATGACAGGCAACCAGTGTTGTTTTTGTCTATTTTTATTTAGTCACGTTTTAGTCTTAATCTTATTCCAATAATCCGTAAATGTATTTGTCTAGTTTTGGTCAACAAAAACTTTTGACATTTAAGTCTAGTCTTAGTTAGTCTGACAATTATTTTAACCCTTTACTTTTTTGTCAGCCAATATGTCTCCATCTAATCTAAAAAAATATTTCACATAGCATTATCTGTCATCCTTGAAAAACACAATTGTAAGGAATACATCCAGGAATGGAACATGTTTTGATTGAATCTGCAAATGTATTTGGAACCATAACCAGTCACAGAAATATCGATGCTTAGAAAAAAAGGAAAATAATCCAGTAACCCAGTACACATACAACAAGACAACACCAAATGATTGATACCAGGCTAGTAGCCTATAGACTAATAAGACAACATAGTTATAGAACAATGTCCAGTTCAACCACACTGAACCCAGTACAGTACAACATTACTAAACATCTGAACACACACACACACACACAGACCCCCTTTCCACCGGTTGGTTCCCAATGGGAACCGGTTCAGTTCTTTTTGGTTCTTAGTCCATGAGCCAGAGCTCCAAAATTGGTGGGAAAAACCGAAGACCTATATTAAATTGTTTATAGGATCAATACAAGTAAATAAATACATGATAACCCTTCCACAGTAGTAGCTTTTTCGTATTTTCTATTTTGCATATTTTCCTACATAATGCCTCTTTTGCATTTTTAAAAATGTAAAATTTGTAATACAATAAATCATTGTCTTTGTGTAAGTAATCAATTGGGGAAGTGTCATGGTGATAACAATTAGAGTTCTCATTTTCTGCCCGAACCCGGCCCGGCCCGACATTTTCGGGCCGGGCCGGGCCCAAAACATTATGCTAATTAGTCGGGCTGGGCCGAGCCTCGGGCTCTGTGATTTTCCGTGATTTTTTCTTTTTTCTTTCTCTTTCTCCTTTTTTCAAGAATGTTATTATAATAAAAATAGCAATTCTGTTATTTGTGTAATGTGTAGGCTATACTGCCTACAAGTATGTATTTATTATAAAGAGGGCTTCACTTAATTGTGACAGGAGGAAGACGGAGGAGTGGAGGCAGGGGGCTTGGATTACTGACTGCGCACAGTGCGCAGGCATGAGCAGAGAGAAGTGAACGGTGGGGTGGTTGTTTATACCGCTGGCTGGCCTCTGGTTTGCGGCGCACCAAATGAGCTTCAGTTCATATGCTAAATGTTTTATAAATCAATCGGATTATCACACGATATCTGATTCAGCTATCGTGTGACTGCAACATGACGAAAACAGTTGCACAGTTGCACTGAGCCATCTCGTTAAACCCAGCTGGCTGCGATGAAATGAATAACCTAATCATTAGGCCAGCTAATCAACGTCATATAGTCACCAACCGTTCCATATAATTCTGTAGTGTATGATGACCACGCAATGTTACAGTCCACTGCAGGCTACAGGCTATTTGATTTACAAAATGATTAGTATTATAACCGCCGTCCCTCATGTGCCCGATTTAAAATAACAGATCTCTAAGCTGTCGAGACACGCCATGAGCGGGTGCGTGGATGGTTTGTAAACTTTGTAGGCTATGTTTGTTCTTTTGGACACCGAACGCAACGGGGACGATACTTGGGGTCTTGGACATAGCTGCTTCACTTCAGAGGAAACTAAGGGGAGCTACTCACCACCACTGGAAATGGAATCCATTAGAATGATATGGACATGCACGCTGGCCATGCATTAAAGTGGCGTTCTTTTTTTCGGGCTTCATCGGAATCTTTAGGGTCGGGCCGAGCTTCGGGCTGAACCAGTTAGGGCCGGGCCGTGCCGGGCTTCAAATTTCGGGCCCGATGAGAACTCTAATAACAATCTAATATAGGTATGGTTTTGCACGCTCAATTCATAATTAATGTTCCAATTGTGAAGCTCTGGCTCATGGACTAAAAACCACAAAGAACTGAACCGATTCCCATTGGGAACCAACCGGTGGAAAGGGGGCCAGAGAGTCCAGGAACCGAAGCCTGATTTTTTACTGAACGTGGTTTCGACAGATACAGTTTTTTTTCTCAACTGATTCTTGTAGAGCGTCACCTTTTAACAACAATCAACAATCAAGAGGGTGCACAGTGATATCCCTTGAGCATTTTTGTTATCAACCCCTTAATCCCCGAAACACAAAAAATCCATCCAAAATAGTTTTATGGTATTTCATCCAAAATACTAATGCATGAAATTTGCTTTCTACAGTGTTTATGAATGTGTATGCACAATGTGTTTGCTTTATGAGTAATGCATAATGTATATTAACCCCTTCATGCCCGAAAACCCCCAAATCCCATAAAATATATCGTTTTAGATTTTCTTTTTTGTATGCACACTAATCAAGTCCAATCTATCAAATCTGCTTTCTACAATCTGTATTAGTGAAACTGTAGCATATTTCTTATCAGGTGGTTGCATATTCACTTTGCAGGCCATCTATCTTGAGCATCTTGCACTAAACATCCACAGAAAATATCCCACAAAAATAGGGTTGTGAGATTTCATGCAAAGATCAAACCATCAAATTGACTTTCTCCTCATACATACATTAGGCCTACATACATGTGGCATACATACATTCATACATGTGGTCAGGTTCAATGTTTTGAATTGAATTGACTGAATACTTTAACCCTGCTCATCATACATCATCAATGTCATCCATCATCATACATCACATTACGTGCTCAACCATCAAATCCTCACAAAAGTCAATCACAATTTGCATCCTCACTTTTCCGTCTTCACTTTTGTCTTCAATGTTTGTTTGGCCCTGGGATTTGGGGGTTTTAGGCATGAAGGGGTTAATATGCATTAATTAATAATGCAATAATAATTAATCAAATACATTGTGCATATCCACATTCATAAACACCGTAGAAAGAAAATTTGATGCATTTAGACCAAGTATTTTTGCATTAAATAATATAAAGCTTTATTTTCAGGGATTTGTTTGTGTTTCGGGCATTAAGGGTTTAATAACTAAAAATGCTCAAGGGATATCACTGGGCATCCTCTTGAATTGTTAAGAGGTGACCCCAAGCTACAAGAATCAGTTGAGAAAAAAACTTTATCTGACAAACCACGTTCACCCCCACGGCTCCCAGACTAACACACACACACACACACACACGCACGCACGCGCGCACGCACATGGTTACAAAATTGCACAATTGCGGGTGGTGTAGAATAGATAATTTAGAAGAAATTTAGAAATATAAAGTGACTTGTCTTTTAGTTCTTCTGGATCCACTATATTTTTATTTCGTTTTTATTTCGTTTTCCTCAGTGAAAAAAGGTAGTCGACGAATATTTTTAGTTTTGCCTGCAACAGGCTCAGGCGAGCATGAAAATACAAGCGCCCCTAACAATCACTTTGCCGTCCATGACATGCTCAAAACACAAGCGCCCCTAACAAACGCTTTGTCGTCCATGACATGCTCAAAACACAAGCGCCCCTAACAAACGCTTTGTCGTTGATGATGACACGCTCTCTCTCTCTCTCTCTCTCTCTCTCCTCTCTCTCTCTCGCTCTCTCTCTCTCTCTCTCTCTCTCTCTCTCTCTCTCTCTATATATATATATATATATATATATATATATATATATATAATTTATTTATGAATGTATACTCTTTAACCAAATGTACAAAACTATGACTTGAGGAAAAGGACTGTGTTTTGTATAATAGAGGTTTTGTTTACATGAACCTTAATAATATTAATAATGTATAGGCCTATATTCTGGATACCAGCCACTTTCACAGTTGCGATCTTTGATGCATTAACCGGACTAATACGGTATGCCCCAAAGTAGTGGAATATTGCAAGGATTACCATAGAAGCGTAACTCACACATACTGTATTGCAAAAAATCTGACAGGTAAACAGGATGAGGTGTTTACCGCCCTCAGTATCCAAGCTGTCAGATTTCTCCAGAGATCATTGTATATGAGCCTTTCGGCATCTTAGGTTTTATAGTAAGTAAAGGATGTGAGCCTATTTTAAATGTTACATACTGTAGATGGAGGCAGTAGGTGTGGTGCTATGCTATCCTACATAGCATAATGTGGAGCATGATGCAATGCTTAAGTATGATACTTACTGATAAGTGATAATATACTGATAATTAATTTTGGATGATCACTGTTCAGGTGTGTTTGGATACTTAAAGTATCCAAGCACACCTGAGCAGTGATCATCCAAAATTAATTCTGCCTGGAGAGAAAAGAAAAAGCAGAAAATGTTCTTTACTCTGGGATACCTTATTGCCAACTCCTCATCTTCACTCAGTAACTTTAAACATATATTGAGGGTCAGCCTGATGAATCAAGCCTCTCCACTTGCTTCTACTTCTACCATATAATGTAGCCTTCTGCATCAACAAACACATGTGCAGACATGTACACACGGGCACACTCACACAGACACACGCACCCACACATTCAACTGCATACAAGGTATTTGTTGTTCGATTACTATGTTTATTAAGTTACTACTACTACTACTACCACTACTACTACTACTACTACTACTACTACTACTACTATGTTTTATCATTGGTGCATCGTTGAACATTGAAGGACTACAACTATTTAAGCATGTTTATTAAGGGACCAAGCCCGAAGGGACTTCTTTGTCCCTTTATTATATTTGTCTGTTTTTTTCTTCTTCACCTGCCAAAAATAGCAGTTCTGGCCGAACCGTACACAAAACTTGGCAATATGGTAGAGTACTATTACATTTATTTAAATGTTATTGAAACTGTGGATTGTTAGATTGATTGTATTGTGGGTCACCTGTGTGCCTCCTCTGCTGTGCTGGCAAGCCTGTTATTTGTTTTTGATTGTCTTGTGAATATATGGGTGCCCATGCAGAAAGAGATTTGAATTTGATTGTAAACGTTTATGTAATTGTGTAGAATTTCAGGGATAGGGATCTCCATATAATATGGGCTTAATCTTGATGACATCACGTGATGTTACGAGGGATGACCATATATGGGGCATGACTGACTGACTGACTGACGGGAAATGCACAATTTCATAGTAACTGCGACCTGCGGTCGCAAACAATGCTGTTGTTCCTTTCATTGGTGGTTGTTGCTCAGGAGATAGAGCAGCCGTTTGGGAACCGGAAGATTGCCGGGTCAAACTGAACCACTAAATGTTCCCGATGAGGGTGTTGCCTTGCATGGTTAATCTCCACCTTCAGTGTGTGAATGGGTGAATCTATGCACATTGTAAAGTGCTTTGATAAAGGTGTTATAGAAATGCAGACCATTTTATACGCCTCCATGTCACTTTCCAATGTCTGTGTTGTGTCTGAAATTGTGTCAATTTCACACAGTTGCAGGGGTTGTGTGCAAGGGAGTCGATTTGAAATTGCCACTGCGCGCAATTGATGTCAAGGCTGCTCAGAAATGAGTTTTCTCGGCTGTCTGATTGAAGTGACGCCGAGTCATTGTGACCGGAGGGAGAGAGTGAAACCTGCCAGGGCCCTATTGTGTGATCGAGTTCTCCCAAACCCAGCTGAAAACCAACCTCCCAGTCATGGGGATGGGAGCTAACAAAGCTAACAAAGCAGCTTGACTTCAAGAAGCAGCGCTCTCTGCTCTAAATGTTCAGCATAGCCAGCTAGTTGTCAGCACAAAACCTGCCCATATGTCAGCATTTAGGCAGCTCAGCTCCTCTGTATATTACCGATTGAAGGGGGCATGTCGGGTCAGGCATCTGTCGGCTCTAAGTCGGGACTTTTAATGGAGAAGTGGAGATTGACAATTAGCATGCTCTCTCTTTTCCACTGTCCACGGGGAGTGAGAGAGGATCCCGGGCACACCTGTCAATATTTAGCCTACTACTTTAACCAAATGCAGTATTCATCGCCATCTGGCAGCGTGCACAGGGGCTGAATAATTAATTGCCCGTCTAATGCTTGCTTTCTGAAGGGCCTAATCAATTAATCAGTGCCTCACAATCTGGAGGCACCGATATGATATGATAAGATAAGAGAAGATCAAACTTGATTGATTCCGGAGGAAAATTCAGGTGTCATAGCAACAACAACACTAAGAATGAAACACGGGAGAGGAACAGGTACTATAAGGGTTAAGAGTCAGTAATCACATCAAAGATAAATAGGAATAAATAAATACAAAATAAAATAAAATACTGCTGTCCCCAGATATCTGCACTGGATCTCTGAATGAGTAAAGGAGTGAACATACGGTTTAAATCTGTCGATTGGCATGGCCCTGGAGTCTTAGTGATTGAATCACTTAATATGCAGGTAGCACTGTTAACAAATACTTCCCATGTAATTTGTAAATAATTTATCAGAGATGTATTTTTCTGAGGATTCGGACATCTGAACTGCGACTTAATGTTAATTTACTTGAGTATTTGTACTTGTATTGTATTACTTGTATTTATTTTTGGATAACTTTCAGTCCACTACATTTCAAAGACAAATATTGTAGTTTTTGACTCTACTACATTCCTAGTAAGGTACAGTCAAATTATGAATTAACCACTTAAGCCCTATGTAAAATATAGTAAAACTAGTGCACTAGTATTAGTCTACTTTTTAATACTTTTTTTGAAAGATTCGTTTTTGGCCTTTATTGATAGCTATTAGTGAAGACAGACAGGAAAGTGGGAGGGAGAGAAGGGGAGAGACATGCACCAAAGATCTTCATGAACAGGACTCGAACACGCGACCTATATGTGGCATGTGCCTGGACCACTTGGCCAGCGGGCACCCCTTACTTTTGAATACTTAAGTATTAAAATAAAAAAAAGCAAGTATACTCTTAACCAAAGTGTAAATTTGACTGGGCAAAGTTTACTTCTCCCTCAAGTAGGTTGAGTATTTTGTCCTCTGTCTCTGAGTGTTTAATTGGATGCGTTTGTTTTAAAAGACATCTGAGAAAACCAGCTGCAGGGAACTCATTTTGTGGTGAGCTTGTCAGCTCATCTCTTCACCAGGAGGAGGAATGCATCCATCATGTTTATTAATATTTCTCATGCTTGTTTCATGCTCTCTATTATACATAATATATACATAAACTATTACTCTGTAGTCTTTATTCTTCTATTTGGTTAATTCTATTCTGGTTATTTACATTTCATAAATAAAGTACAGACTTAATGTGTGGATGTAAATGTGATTCCTTTTGGAGTTTTTTACAGTTGCTTTTAATTATCCCCACTAGATCTGTCTGTCTGTATCACACACTTCACACTCTGCCTTCTGTGATGCCATGTGGGTCAACCAATAGGAAGACATCTCACCACACAATGCCAGAATGCACTTGGCGAGCTTCTTGAGCCCACACTGTTTCTTCAGGAACAGTATGTTCTAGTTTCCCATTGATATTCTAGCTAAGTGGTACAATATCAACACAATACACGGATGGTAAACAAAATATTACTTAATAATCAAACAAAGCCAGAGATAAGTGCCAAAATAGCAAATATTCTTCATCATCCTCCTTCCCCACATTCTAGTTTTTCTCACCTGCAATTGTCTCCAGAGTTCAGTTACGGTAGTAGGCCTACTTCAGCCGTCATAGCTGAGGAGCAATCATTAGATTGGATGGCCGAGGTGTCAAAAATCAGTCCTTGAAAGCACAAATAACATCGGTTTAGATTGAATTCTCTGGACTGTGCTTTCTTTTGTTTCCATGCGCACACTCCCCTGAGTATTGATCATGGATCTGAAGTTACGTGATTGATCTGAATCCATTCCATTATGCAGAATGTTGCACTGGACACTGACCACAACTTCTGCACAGCTCCTTCCGAGAAGACGCTTGAATCATTTTACCTTTACCTACAATGGAGAGCTGTACATATTTGGAGGTTGCAAGTATAGTAACCAGACTTTCAATGATCTGTGGAAATTCAGTCCAGAGACCTTCTCCTGGAAGAATGTTAAGCCCAAGGGGAAGGATGGTGTCCAATGTATAGTAGTAGGCCTACTGTATGTGCTGTTGAATGGTGCAAGGTTGTCTCATCCTCTTTGGAATATACAGTATAACATATCCAATGACCTGTTGTACATCTTAGACTTAAGTCCTAGTCTGAAGACATTACGTATGCTAGCAGTTAAGTACGATCTGGAGCAGTCTGGACTCCGACACAACATCAGGGGTTTTACTTGCAACCCTTAAAAAAAAATCTGCGACCGACATATGGGTCCACAGGGGCCTCATACTGGGGTTTGCCTAGGGCCCCCAGATTCATAAGCACGGCCCTGTTCAGCAGTCAGCATGCAGTGGCACCAGACAGAGCTGTTTAAGTGATTTGAATTTTGACACCTCGTCCTGACTTCTGTTGTGTTTTGTTGTGGGAAGTAATGTCTGTCTGAAACAGGCCATGCTTAATTATTTTTCTCTATTCTATTTTTGTATCATTGTAATTTGTAGCTGTATAGCAACAGAATGGTGAACTTGTTAGGCTACTTCATGGTGATGGACGTCTGGCTGGCTTAATTGTCAACGAGCAAGATGCGCGCTGCTCAGAGAGAGAGAGAGTGTTTGGTGGAATGGCATTTTCTTGCGCAGCTCATATAAAGAGAGAGAGAGTCTCTCTTGCACGCACGGCACGCACACATTCTTTGAAATAGCGGTTCGGAATAGCGGTGTGTTTAACCGTCGGAGTGGCGGGGTCTTTCCAAAAGGGGAGAAACCCCGCCATTCCGCTCAATGGAAGTCAATGGTCGGAATGGCGATGCGTCGGAATGCCGCTCTGTTCCCAACATCAGGTGGGAACTGATAGCCATGACAACCAACAAGACAACAAGAGAGAACAAACGCCAGGCGAAGGAACAACAGAAGGTTTATTATATACAAAATTTTTTTTTAAAGAATTTCAGAAATTAAGAACAATGTAAAACTCCCACAAAAACATTTTCACTACTATTTTTTTGGTCTCGAGCTAAAAAGTTTGGGAACACCTGCTCTATACTATTCCACTATAGCTTCTTCAAGGAAGTGCCTTCTTAATTTAAAAGTGTCAATCTCCACGCCATGAAAATCAGAAATCCTGTCCCTGATCAACTGTGCAAGCCTGCAGTGCAGTGAGGTACAGTAAGTCAATGCGTTCTTGCACGCTAATGAAGGATGAACACACTGTTGACACCTGTTATTGCCATTGTTACCTATTGTTTGTTGACGCTAATCAGTGCTTAATTGTACTGCCATTAGTGTAGTGTCATTTGTCACGTATTGTACGTGGCAGGGACGGTATACTCAAAGATATTGGATGGCCTGAAACATGTACTGTATAGTTCCTGAGGTTCCTTCTAATGCCATTCAGCAGCTGCCTGAACACAATGCTGTGTGTGTGTGTGTGTGTGTGTGTGTGTGTGTGTGTGTGTGTGTGTGTGTGTGTGTGTGTGTGTGTGTGTGTGTGTGTGTGTGTGTGTGTGTGTGTGTGTGTGTGTGTGTGTGTTATTATTGTAGATTGGTCGAACTCCTGCAGGACAGAGCATGAGATCAAAGAGAGAGAGAGAGCTCCGTCCACCTTATTAAAGGGATAGTTCAGATTTTTTTAACTTAAGTTGTATGAAATACTTGTCATTAATATAGTGGTTGCAACTGTATTAATTGATTGCCCGAGTCCCATGGTGGGAGTTCTGCTCTGGTTTTGGTCAATATTAAGTAGTTCCGGTCAATTTGTGGGGGGCACTGGGGCCACGCAGTAAAAGTAAATGAATCCACAAAACTAACGTAATTTGTATTGTTGACCTATTTCTAAAATATTAGCGCGACTTTTGTTCAACTTTGACCCCTCTATCACATGGAACTATTTTTTGGGCGTAGTGATATGGACACAAAAAACATAGTTCTGTGTGATAGAGGGGTAAAAAAAGAACGGAAGTTGCACTAATATTTTAGAAATAGGTCAACAATACAAATGACGTTAGTTTTGTGGATTCATTTACTTTTACTGCGTGGCCCCCAGTGCCCCCCACAAAATGACCGGAACTACTTGATATTTCACCAAAACCAGAGCAGAACTCCCACCACAGGACTCGGGCAATCAATTAATACAGTTGCAACCACTATATTAATGGCAAGTATTTCATACAACTTAAGTTAAAAAAATCTGAACTATCCCTTTAACGCCTTGTTTTAAGTACCTACAGTAATGCCACATGTATGCAAATGACAAATCTGTATGAGAAAATAACTACATTAATCAATGAATCAATATTAAAATCTAAAACAATTAAAATAAAATACAATATTTCTTTTATGAATAGATCAAATGCTCTCCCCCCGCCAGAGCGTGTGAGGGCCAAAAGTATTATTAAACCGATATCGGTTTGATACCAATATTGGACGGCTGTTTTATGGTTAAGATAATATTTTTATTGTCAGGTTTAGAATTAGGAAAAGATTCAGGTTGGGTTTAGTATTAAGACATGTGGTTAGGTTAAGGATTTGGGGTTAGAGTTATTGTATGCCTGATTTATACGTAGTTACACTCCGGTGTAATGAATCTAGCCTGGAAACCAGACAAATCTGCCACAGAAAAAGAAAAATCCCTGGGAATATCTATGCAGTGATATTAGTCAGTTAATTAGTTAGTTAAAAATGGCCCAAAAAAAGAAATGGGGGTTTCACTACAGTGGTATACAGTAGTATAACCTTCCGGCATGGTAATGGCAGTAAAAGTGCTGGTAAGGCCTATGCGTCCGGTTTCATTTTTTGTGACACATTACTTTGTACTCGCTCAATATACGTGACTGCAAGCATTCCAGACTTGGTTATAGTAATACTATGACAAACCTCTGTGTGTATGGGGGGGGGGGGGGGGGGGGGGGGGGGTGTTTTGACAATGGAGGTCCACTTTGTGTCTCTGTCACTCATTGCCAATTCAGCACACATAATGCACAAGCGCATGCTGCCAATATGTAAACCTGGAGGAGGGGAGGTGTAAAATGATGTTTGACAGGCACTCTTCACCAGAGGCGCTCTTCAATTCCGATGTCACGACCTCCAGAACATTGTGTGCGATGGAGGTCTATTTCACCAGCTTACTCCACATTGCATTTTGCTACCACAGTCTAGCATGCGTTGCCCAGCGAACAACCTGTGGATTAGTGTCCTTAGTGTTTGTGTTTATGTCTCTTTTGGGTGTGCATGTTTGATTCGTGTCTATGTCCATATCGTTGTGTGTGTGTGTGTGTGTGTGTGTGTGTGTGTGTGTGTGTGCGTGTGCGTGTGCGTGTGCGTGCGTGCGTGCGTGCGTGCGTGCGGCATGCGTGTGGTCGGCATGTGGGTAGATTGCCTGTTTGATGTCTGTGCATGTTTGAATAGGAACCTGTCATTTTCCCCATGAATATAACTCTCCATTGGCAGTATGATCACGTATCAAAATCCCCATGTCTGACTGCATAATCACCTGAGCAAATCTCTGTCCCATTCAGCCTGATTTATCAGAACGGATAGTATTTTAACCTGTTGTTCCTTTTGTCTGCATATGATGGCTTTTTGCCCGGTCCAGGTATACACTAGGTATATGTAGTGCAAGGGTTTCCAAACTTTTCAGGCAGTGACCCCCCCCAAAATAATAATTTGAACTGGAGAGTTCCCCACCCTGACAAGCACGAATTAGGTATTACGCTTAGTCTGTCTGGGTTCTTTTTTCAATAGCCGACACAAAGCCTCGCAGTGTGAGGCGTTGAGCTTGTAGGCTATTTTCACAATATCTCTTTATTCTGTAATATTTGACAATCTGGCCAATTTGGTATTAAAAAGGGCTTAAAAGTCAATAAATTGTAACTTTAGAAATGTAACTTGTAACTGTATACAATACTGTATGTTGGTTTGTTTACTGTTGAGTGAGAAAACAATGATGCACATCATCAGCTAATCATCTGGGGACCGCCCAGAATAATATGGAGACTCTTCTGGGGATCCCGACCCCCAGTTTGGGAACCACTGCTGTACTGTCTGTGCCAGTGCTGAAGGCGAGACGACACACGTCAGACGTCAGCTGTGGAAGAATGAGCTGATAACCTTGAGCTTCTGTGAATCATGAATGGCTTTATCATGTTAACAAAAGTGACATACCTGTATGTATACAGGCAGACTCTCTCACACAGACGCCATAATCTCACATTGACCCAGGTTTATTCACATGCAAGCATTCAGACGGAACCTCCTGTTCAGGTGTGTGTCCTCTCCCACGCATGCATACACGCACGCACGCACGCACGCAACAGTGTCTTTCACATACAGCACACACATGCTCGAAGTGCACACTTTTATATGCAATTCCTTTGCCAGATGATCCATCCCAGGAATAGTGTTCAACATATGGGGGGGGGGTTGCGGCGGTCCTCCTACATCTCTCGGCCCGCCCTTTACTGGACCCCGGCCTGTCCTGATTGATCACCTCTGGACCAGGATGGATGGCGTACCTCGTCCCACACACCCTCCACCATCTCTAGTCTCCGTGACAATAATTTGTCATGCTTTCCAGGCCATTTGTTACTGTGCGTATAGGTTGCGGCGCACTTTGCATATTCACGCGTGTCTGCACATATGCCCACACACAGGTGAGTCAGTGACCCCATGCATGTGTGGCAGCTCCAGTTAGGGTTCCGCCCCCTACATGCACCTGGGGAGGTGCTCATCTGTCCCGCAGCGATTTGTCTCGTCTAATACCGTGCTCTATCTTCTCCATCCCGTTGTATTGCAAACTTTTTTGTCTTTTTGTTTTTTTATCTGTGGTGTAAGGTTGAGGTTGTAGAGGAAATCTTGAAAAAACAAGAGGGTGACCGCACACGCCAATAGCCAGAGTGCCAATATGTTATTAGGACAGCAGGTAAGACAAAAAATGAATCCAAGGTTTCGGCGGTTAAGCCTTCATCAGGGAATACAGAGCACATAATGGTTCACACTTATGTATGGTGCCAGAGAGTCATGCAACCAATCAGAAGGGGTTAGGGGAACACGGGTTAAGTAAGACCTATCCCTGTGATATGAGAGGTCGGGATCATGGTCATGTGGTGTCTCAAGTTCAAATACAGGAGTTTATCTCAAAAATGACTATAAGGCCTCATAAGGTTGAGGTTGGCCTGCACATTTTGTCTCTCATTCAACCGCATTTTTTAGGTTCAGTGTTTTACTTTAATTGTTTATTTATGCTTTATTTCAGTTAACAGAGATAGAGGAACAGTGGTAGAGCGAGAGATGGGGGGGAACATGCCCTGGGGTCAGCTCCGATATGGAAAATAGCCTTATTTATAATGGTACATCAGTGAACCACCATCCACCAAGTTTTTTTTGGAACAGTGGAAATTGATGTGTGATGAAAAAATAAAATAACGGGTACAGTATTCATTTTCCTCCGCAAATACAGTACAGCCTTTAATATTGACCGAAAACAAAACCAAAGCACTGATGATGTTTTATTCACAGCTCAGTAAATGTATTTTTCTCGAGCATACAGTACTACAGGGCATAAAGTATGAGAATGCAAAAAAAATAATAAAGCGAAGAAGCAATAAAAGTGAAAATGGACCTGAACTACATCAAAGCCAATTCGCCTCTGTTTTCAGAGCCATCCCACTGAGTTGAGGCCAACAACTCTTCTCAAGGTAAGTCTAGGTTGGCAGAGAGACGGGGAGTGCCGAGGGCCCGAATGGGAACAGACCTGCCCATCAATCAAATATAACCTTCTGCTCTGACTGTTCTGTGCCCCTCACCCGTTGCTTTGAACCAGGGGACCTCCACCATCACGCCAAGCTGAGCAAACACACATGTTTATCCCTGCAGCAGCTACACACAGACACACGCACGCACGCACGCATGCACGAACACACACACACACACACACACACACACACACACACGTTTATCCCTGCAGCAGCTACACACGCACGCACGCACGCATGCAAGAACATACACACGCACAGTCGCACGCACGCGCGCACACTGACCCCTTTTCCACCGGTTCAGTTCTTTTTGGTTCTTAGTCCATGGACAGTTTATAGTTTATAGGTTTATAGGATCAATATAAGTACATTAATTTATGATAACCCTTCCACAGTAGTAGCTTTTTCATATTTTCAATTTTGTGCATATTTTCCGATATATAATGCCTCATTTGTATATTTAAAATAAAAAAATTGTAATACAATAAATCATTGTCTTCGTGTAAGTAATCAACTGGGGAAGTTTCATGGTGATAATATAGGTATGGTTTTGCCCATTCAATTCATAATTAACGTTCCAATTTTGGAGCTCTGGCTCATGGACTAAGTAAGAACCACAAAGAACTGAACCGGTTCCCATTGGGAACCAACCGGTGGAAAAGGGGCCACTGAGGAAACTAAATAGAGAAGCAAGAATGCAGTAAATAAAGTTTGAACAGATCTGTATGTGTCAAACAAAACTCATAGCCTTGGGGAAAGACGTATAGCCCAAGATCCTCCTCCCCATCAGCCTTGAGGATAAACATGTCTAATACATGGCGGATTGCATTTCCTGAGCCGTTTTCATCCACCATGGGCTTATTGCTAAGAACGCCCGGGATGTGTTTTATTTATTTTTGATTATTGTTCTTTTTTTTTTAAAGGACGGCACAGCTGCCGTCCTTTAAAAAAAAGAACAATAAAGCTCATGGAGGGACGTGAACAGACATTGGCAGCCTTTGAGCCAGTACCCTGGTGGCTATACAATGATGCCAACCAACTGATGTGACGTTGCTCTACCATGGGGCTCTGCCCCTTTGAGCCAGTACCCTGGTGGCTATACAATGATGCCAACCAACTGACGTTGCTCTACCATGGTGCTCTACCTGGTGGCTATACAATGATGCCAAACAACTGACGTGACGTTGCTCTACCATGGTGCTCTACCTGGTGGCTATACAATGATGCCAACCAACTGATGTGACGTTGCTCTACCATGGTGCTCTACCTGGTGGCTATACAATGATGCCAACCAACTGATGTGACGTTGCTCTACCATGGTGCTCTACCTGGTGGCTATACAATGATGCCAACCAACTGATGTGACGTTGCTCTACCATGGTGCTCTACCTGGTGGCTAAACAATGATGCCAACCAACTGACGTGACGTTGCTCTACCATGGTGCTCTACCTGGTGGCTATACAATGATGCCAACCAACTGACGTGACGTTGCTCTACCATGGTGCTCTGCCCGGTTCATGGACAAGTGACTCTTTGCTCAGGCTCGTGACTCTGGCACCTTTTGCTCGGTGGGACTACTACTGGCAGATGTATTCCACATGTATTGTTAGACTGTAGCCTATTTTTATTGTTGATTAAATGTCCATATTCATGAGTCATTACTGTATGTAGCCTAGGCCTATATCTGTATCATATTTATACGCATGCCATATCTTCCACTAGGCCGTGTACTGTAATAGAATTTGACCAGGTATAGATTGCATATTTCTCATCCACTGTGGATTGACTGTTCATTTCTACCCACACTACCAAAGGTAGATTGTCTGCTCTACTGTGTGTACTCTTGCACTATAAATATATACATCTTAATATACTATTAATATACCATTACTGCACTTTAACTATACGTATCTACACTTGTTAATAGCTATTTCACTCCCAGGCAGTCCAAGTGCAGATGGGCCAAGCAAGATTTATATAGTGTAGTATACCTACTCAAAATTTCTGGTACACCATTTTATCCCTGTATATTAGTACTTTGTTTCCTTTTTAAAATGTGTGTGGTCATTAATAGTATTTTTGTACTCCTAACTCCTACTAAATGTAGATATCTCTTTCCTGTGTTTCTCTTTTTCCTGTATCTGTCTTTACTGCGGTACAACTGAAATCCCCCAGTGGGATCAATACAGGCCTATAATTATTATCTAGCTATCTGGATTCTACAGTCTACATCCCCTATAGGCCCCCAGGGGTGCCGGTGAAATACAAACAAGTCGTGTTCATCCAACACTTTTCCTGGCTCCATTTTATGGTTCATGTCGGTCAGCTATAGCAACACCGCTCCCATCCACTTTGGCTGTAGTAGCTAGCCTCCGGGCTGTGTCTCTCTGCCACTTATTGGAATCAGCAGCACTACCCTGCTATAGATTGTCAGAGTGGCGTGGTAGATTGCTCTGAGTGTTTCTGCCATCTATATAACTCCTCGTCGCCCCCCTGAGCAGACAGCGGGAAGAGTGTGTCTTTCTGCTCCTATTTTATTAAAGCAAACAAACTGTGTGTTCTAAAGCCATTCTGCCTTTCTCTCTACCAGAAGGGTGCAAATCACTGGCAGTTGGTATTAATCAGTGGCCTGAGAGGTTAGCGGAGCATACCTGGCCCCCGCGTACCTTTCCAGGGAGTCCTTGGAAAGCCAGGCTATGGCAATCAATCACAGACAGACAAAAAGGCACTCTTGGTTGTTTGTGAAAAAAGGCAAAGGGAGCCAGAACAGTGTCAATGTTTGAGGAAAATGCGGTGAGCTCTGCTGCTGTTTTTTATCTCTGCCAGGCGAGAATGGCTGGGGTAGAGGTATGTTTTCACCCATGTCTGTGTGTGTCAATCCTCAATCACGTTATTTTTGTGAATTCATTATCTCAAACACCATCCATCCTCCGTAATTTGTCCGTGAGGCTATGGAGTAGAACTTGCCAAACAGGTGCAAGATGTCCATCCAGCATATGGGATCTATTGACAACCAATCTGGGCGCCAAACAGAATGTGGATAGCAGGATGTTGCCCGGTTGCTCCGCCTTAGACCCTAGCTCCTCTTCCGGTGGTGCGCCTACTGTACTGTATGTTCATACCCTCTAACAACAACAATGTATACGTTCTGAATGCCTCTGCCAACAGATTCAGTAGCGTAGCTCGAAATCGGTTCTTGAGAGATTAATTGACACCTAATCTGATGCCTGTTTTACAACTCATCAAAAAGACAGAGAGAGACGCAGAGAGACTGTAGCACGTATGAGTCATACGTGCTACAGTCTCTCTGCGTCTGTTGAAGGCCTGGTTCATTTCGGCACCGCCCGCCACTGCATATACGTGAATACGCACACAAGTGCACACACATGGCACACAGAGACAGAGAGACTGCAGAATGCAGCAGACTGCGAGAGAGAGAGAGAGGGACAGGCGGACGGACGGACGGGCGGACGGAGAGACATGGAGCTGCACCTATTACTTGTGTGTATGCATGCCGCACACTGCCAGAGAGAGATATACACTCCAATTGCAACACCTCCGAATCTAAAAACACATTATTAACACATAGGCCTAAAACTAATTTGTAAATAAACGCAGTCCTGCCCTGACATACCAAGTCATTTTACCCACACAATGTTTACTATTATGTTTACTGCTCAAGTGCATGCATCCAACAACACATGCTTTTTTGGGTTGATGCAATGATGCATCATCCCTGCCAATGGCCACATTCTGACCCTTTTACACAGGAGTTGTTCTACCTCTTCTGCAGCCTTTTCCACAGTGGGTGCAGCAATGACAATGAAATGACAATGAGTAAGTTGCAAGAGCATGTAAGAAAAACAAAACAAAACAACCTGTACTAATTCACAAGTTACAACCACGATTCATCCGGGGTATTACATTTACAAAGAGTACACATTACCAGTGCAGTTTGCAACCACTGCTGAACACTGACAACACTTCACCACCGTGTGAGACTGATTATCGTAGTTCTCCTGCTCTGGTATTCATTCATATTTTATTGGATTTAAACGCGGTGGTGTGTTATGGCTTTTGTATTGTGTGAAAGATATCCTCCTAGAGGGACCAGCTACGGAAAGGGGTGGTGTCAACTACTCTGCTAGATAGTCTCGCTTTGCTCTGCTCCCTTCCCGGTTGTCCAGCAAAATGAAAATCAGGAAAGACGAGCACTGATTGCAATGCTCAAATGCTTGACATTGCACTTCACTAGTAATAAATGGGCACTGTCACCGTGAAATGGCCTGATAACTTCTGCCAGCATTCAATGAGTCATTAATTAAATTTGCATAATATTCCAGACATCGGTGAAAGCGCATGTTGCTCTAAAAATGTTGCGTTTTATATTCCAGTCAGATTCAGTTTATTTTTCCTCCCTCCCTCCCTCCTCTGAGCAGGATATTTTTTATTCTAATCCTATATCTGGTGGCTCGCCAGCATCAGTGTTCTTATCACATTGCACAGCGCTGAAGGACAGGACCCCAGTGTGGCCAAGGACGACAGGGCCACACTGTGTGTGTGTGTGTGTGTGTGTGTGTGTGTGTGTGTGTGTGTGTGTGTGTGTGTGTGTGTGTGTGTGTGTGTGTGTGTGTGTGTGTGTGTGTGTGTGTGGTCTGCTACTCAGTTTCTGGTTTGTGAAAGCAAGGCTGTTCCTCTGTTTATGTGTACTAGTCCTTACCCGTTCTGAATATATGAACAGCAAATGATGTTTGCCAGATGGGGCAGTAGAGAGTACTCTCTACTGCCCCATCTGGCGAACATCTGGCGGAGTCAGGTTAATATAAGGAAGTGTAGGCTACAGAAGGACTGACTGACAGACATTTTTCGGTGCATTTATAGATAGATACTTGTTTTGTTATAACCTCTCTTGAGATAGTACATAATCTTTTTAATTGAATTACATCTTATCATTCTTGGGCCGCACTGGCAAAAAGGTATTGATTACTCTGCGGCAACAAAACGGACATTTTGTAATTATTAAATGTCCTTGCATTTCTTTTGCCATCTTTTTCTTGGATCAATTGTCGGGGCGTTTGTGTCTCAGACCAAATTGAACAACAGCATTTCTCCAGGTCCTTATGATCTTTTGTGGTGCCGTGTTGTACACTGTCCACCTTGATACGCTTGAAAATGACTATCGATTCCTGTTAGGTCGTGTCCTCCGGAGATAGGGTCATGTTATTTCTCCCTTCACCACCAATGTTTTCAGTTGTGGGGATTTGTTCAGTGAAGAATGGCTGCAAAAACTAAACAATAATACACTCATTTCCCAACGGAAGCCTGGAAGGTGAACACGGCCACAGAATAAACCTGGACTGCTGTCTCTTATCACAGCATGCTGTCACACTTTTAAAGGCATCAAAACGCAACTGCCACTGTGACTGACAGGTGCAAGCTTTCCATCTCCAGCAGTAGTGCAGGAGAGAAGAAATCTCCCTGCTCGGGGGCTGTGGAATAGATATTGGCAATGAGGCTCTATAGCTTCTGTGGCAGTGATGTGCCAGACGTATATCTCCCTCGTTCATGGGCCATGCTTGTGCAGGAAATGGAGAATGTGGCGCTCTGCTGCTCCCAGTCATTAATCACCATGGCGATCCCCCTTCTCTCGCCTACTGTTTCCTCTGTTCTCTTATACCTCCACTGCATTCTCCCCCTGTCAGCGCATGATGCCAGGCATCTAATGCAGACGTACCTCGTCTTATTCAAATGCACTCCGTGCTTCGTGAACGACGGAACGCAATATGTTGCTTGAGTTCCAAGTGGTAGTGGTAGATCGACACCGGCGGCGCGGGGGAAGAAAATGAGGAAGGCGGCGAGGGAGAGAGCGTCTCCAGCTGTGATCCTCCATCCGCGAGCACAGCGCCAAGGCCTGATGGGAGCCAGCACTGCTGCTGCTGGTGCTTCTGTGGTGGCAGTGGTCTCAGATGGGCCATGCTTAATGCATTCGTTTGAAGGCCAAGTGTATAGAGCACACACAGGGGGCAGCGCAGCACAAATTAGCTCACCACAGTGGCGCAGCCGAAGCAAGTTAACAGAACAAGCGAGAGCCAGAGAAGAATCAAAAACACCACATTGCATTCATACAAAAATAGCTCTTTCCTGTCACATCCTCCTTATTTCACAGCTCCTTCCCTTAGCAGCTGCTTTGACGGGTGATTTTGTCTCCCTATTAGCAGCCACAAATCCCTGGATGCTTCCCATTTATATTCCGTGGGAGACTATAAAATTTTTGCCGAATCCATCTAAAAGATTAGCGTAGGAGCGGAAACAAAAAGAGAAGACAAAAGTCTCAGCTTTACCCGAGAGGGGATCAACTTATACTTTATTTAGACCTTTCTTTGCCTTTTAAGTTCTTTCTTTTTTTTCCTTTTCTTTTTCTTCATGTGTCAATGCTTTGTCAACATTAACCATGGCTGTTGCTTGCCTCTTTATTGTTGAAGGAGCCCTGTATAAATGATGTAGTCTTCCAAGCTGGCAGGGGCCTTTCAATCATGCATGAGAAGAGGATAAGTGAGGGAAGCTGTGCCGAACACTTTCCTTTCCTCCTCTGGTTTCTCTTTCATCTGGGGGGAGGCTGATGATGAGAGAGACACCCCTTGCTTTATATCAAGTTATCAAGAGTTATCAAGAGGGGGGAAAAAGAAAGGCACCAATGTTTTGAACACTAGTCTCTGCCAAGTGTAGCAGATATATTTTAAAGTCTCTCTGATATATCAGCCAGAATGTTGTCATGAGGAATGACTTCCATCTGTCAATCACTGATTCATAGGCTAAGTCTGTCGTAGCCACATATCCTTAAAAGGTTCATTGCATGTTTCATTGTGCGTTTTTGCGAAAGGAAAGATCAACATTTATAAGAGGCTTCATTACACATTTATCGTTGGCAACATGTTTGTACTGCAGCATGCCTGCATAGTTGAATTCAAAATGAAAGTCACTGTGACAAAAAGCAACTATAGCTTTATGTTCCTGTAAATTGGCGAGCACTGTGGGTTTACATTGCAACTGTATCTTTCTTATGATCTTATCCACTCATTCCGTTTAAATCAAATTTTAATAGATGTAGCCTAATGTTGGGAACAAAAAGGCACAGGCATTTACGTAACAGATTTCAAAAGGCAAATGACAATTGCTTAGTTTACATTTGTGTAATATATGGTGTAGTGTAGACTGTAGAGAATCAAGGGTTATTGACAATGGTTCCTTGAACTGTTTCTATAGGGGAGTATACAATTGTAACATTCAACAGAGTGATAATGTAAATGTGTTATGTTATAAATATTTATTGAGACTGAATATTTAATGTAAATGTCACTTTCCTTTTATCAAAAGACTTTATCAACCCATGACAAACAACGTGATATGGCACTAAACCCATACAGTTTTCTTATTGAGGACAATGTACACAACTACACAGCAGCTTCCATTTGACTAACTTTGCCGGCCGGCAAATGACTGTGTGGAAGTGTTGATTCATGGACAGTGTTAACTTCCTGGTATTTCCCAATGCAAAGTTTTCTGTTTATTGAAGTGGTGTCAATCGTGGGTGTGGTCACCTCACCTCATCAGTGCTGGCAGTAGAGGAGAAGTATTGTAGAGGAGGGGTGGGCTGTCTGTCTGTATTTAAGAGCAATAGTTTAATTAGCACTTCGACTGCTAAACCCGAGTTTCGAGAGATAATTGATTGGGTCTTTCCCTGTTAAACACGACTTTCCGAGTTTTGTTTTATTGAGCCTGGAGGGCACTTTTGATAACTTATTATAGCTGGCGCTGTAAAACAAGCGACCCATCAGTGCCCATCGAAACCCAGGCTCTGCAAAAAAAGAGACTCCCGCGATGATGCGGCGCGATACGACCGCCTCTGTTTTTCTAACCTTTTGCACCGATCGATCATGGATTATTTTCCGACACTAGGACAGTAGTGTGCGATATTTTGAGGCACCTGTAGGTGGAATGGAAAGACTTACAACATTAGGTGATTCTTAAGTGAAAAGTGAAAAGCACCCGCAGTCAAAGGGGGATTAATATGAATTATACGCAGTCAAATTAACTGTAGTATCGAAGCAGTAAATGAAATTCACAAACAATAGGCCACCACAAAATTCTAAACACGTGCATTATTGTTGCTTACCTTGCTACCTTGCTGATTGGTTTGAGAGTGTAAATACAGTAGCGTCACCTCAATCTGTGATGAAGGGGAAAATTGGCATGCAGATTAATTTAGTCACCAGTACATTGGAACACAAATTCCCAAAAGCATCAAAGTAAACTTCACACCAAAGCTGTCTAAGACGGCTTCTCAGACACTCATTAAGAATGTGACGTCGGGCCAAGTACATTTTTTGTCCAACAACAGATTTTTCACATGCTGAAAGTTGACCTTCTAAACTATAGATTCACGGTTTTGACAGTTCTTTTTGTTTTTGGGTTTTTGATGCCTCTACGTGTGTTGTGTAGCTAATATTTGTACTTAATTAATGTCTCCTTGCTGCCGAATGCCTTTACTCTTGAAATAAAACACCTGGCACGGCAGAGCAAAAGGCTCTTTGTACTTACCATCAGTTGCAAAAGCTTTGGTTGTTGACAGAACATCACAGATTGGCTCTGTGGGCGTAAGGAGACACACCAGGGCCAGTGTTAGGATTCCTGGAAGGGAGAACGTTGTGGGTACACTGCTGCAGTCACATTATGCTGTGGACACGAAGGGGAAAAAATGACAACATCAGCAGGGAAATATCGCATGCAACGGAACATGCTGTACAAAAGCCCCGGAACACTGATGGCATCAGTTCCCCAAGGACTGATACAGCCGAGAGAAGGAAAAAGGCAGAACTCCTTTCCTCTGTCCAGGGAATCATTCCGAGCAGCACAGTAATAAACACACAGGGAGATAACGCAGGTCAAGAAGGATTCTATCTGCACGGCTACAAAATGATCCCAACTCTCCACGGAGATGCTTAAGTGTCTTAGGCTAATTATTGGCGTAAGCATGTGCGGGTTTCTCTACCCATCATAATTTTGCTATTAAGAGCTTTACTCTACTGTGTGTGTGCCTTAGTCCTTAGAGATGGCAAAGCTGCAAATTAGTTTCTACACCTGCATTGTTTTATTTAGTAAGTCATTAGCCTATACATACATTAGCCTATATACTCTGACAAAGTAATGGTAAAAATATTCCTGAATATTCAAGGTCTGTTCCCTGTTAAATATCCTTGTCAAAGTTCTTCCCTGAGAGACATCCAAGGAAATCGTGAATTATGCATTTTATAAGAATAATTGTGTTTCACACTCTGTGCGCTTGCAAAGGGAAATTAACACGTTATTGTTGCATTAATTAAGATCTAGATTAGCGTGTGTGTGTGTGTGCCAGTGCCAAACAACTTGCCAAATACTGCTCTGTTTCGGTTGTAATATGCAGTTTGTCTGTGTGGAGGAGAAGGTTCCATGTGTATCCTTGGTGCCCATGAACTGTCAACCATGTTATATTTGTTTCCCTGTAGAATTAATTGTAATTTGCGGAGTGTGTGTGTGTGTGTGCGCGCACAGTTCTGTCCTGCAGCATCCAACATGACTTGCTGTCTTCTGTTTTATTACATGAATCACTGTTGCAAAGAATATCTCCCGTGGTCAGCACTACTGGTGTTCTCCTGTTCCATTGTTTGCTTGTTATTGCATGAATCAAACATCACTGAGTATGTATAATGTCGCATACATATGAATAAGGCCTATGGTCCGATCTAGCCGTTGACCCAGTCCCAGGTTCAAATCTGGCCTGAGGAACTTTGCTGCATTTAATCTCCCCTCTCTCTCCCACACATTTCCTGTCCTGTCTCTCACTGTATCTGTCTGGAAAAGCAGAAAATGCCAAAAATACATCCTATTATTGTGGAGTGGTGCTAACCACTCCTATTAGTCCTTGGGCCAAGTCCCCAGATATGACATATCGTTACCACCTGGGGCGGCAAATTCTAGTTGTGATTTTTTTATTCCTATATATCCCTAGATTAGGTTTTGATATGATAAACCTTGCTGACTGGCAGCTTTATAGTAGTTATCACCTCAAAACCCCCTTTTTGGTATATGGCTCTGGCGAAATTGTGTAAAGGCATACATGAATTCACTAAAATTACATAAATCAACTTGGTAGTCTAAAGTTTGTCATGGAGTATCCTGACACATAGGGGTAAGTAGCAGAATAAGATTCTGGGGCTTGCTACCATTATTGTTAAATATGACCTGCATCATTCCCAGAAACACAAACAAATATACTGTCCGCTTAATAAATAACAACAAAGATGATTATTGTCCAGCACATTATGGTGAATATCACTGCCTCACTTGTATATAGAAAACTTCCCATATCCCTAAGCTTCAATTTAAGCCCAAGATGACCTTTCTATATTGAAAATTACTCTTTCTGTAGCCAAAATTCTGCACTATACTGTACCTCAAATCTGTGCAAATTGTATATTCAGTCAATATCAGCTATACATTTGGAATAAATTAATGAATGACTGAGTTTGAACTGACTCCACATTGTGGAATATTTCGTACTTAAATAGCTATGTTAAAAAGTTATCATTTGTATGCACATTAGTGCCGCAATTATATAAATAAACGATTTCCACTATATCTCAGCCAATATTGCACTTAAATGAACAAATAGGGTGATACTTGTTTTGAGGGTCAAGGATCTCAGTTAAACTATTCTTAAAGTGACTACATGTGCCCGTGGCATGCTGGTGTGCAAATCAGTGCCCGATTACAATGTAATCACAAGTACCAATAACAATATTGCATATCATTTTACAAATATGCTAGCTAGACACTAGACAGATGCTGCGTTTTAAGCAAGCTGTATAGCAGTGGTTTTCTTCTTTTGTCCTTGAAAATGTTATCTCACAATTTTGAAACCCATTTTTTCCACCCAGTGTCAATTATCTAATGTAATCCTGGGCTGTACACTCCCTCTGCAAAGTGCCAACCCCAGTGGTTTTCAAGCCTTTTTATATCAGTCTCCATTATTTATTTGGTATTTGAGCCACCGACTACCGTTTGATTAGATTTAGCCTCTCAGACCCAAAACTTAGAATGTTTTGTTGTCGTCAGATTAGATTTTGTTCCATGTTCCATGCATATTCCATGCTGTATTGATGTTGGTAGTGGTACGGTAGTGGTACTACCATAGGAGAGATAACAGTTGATCAAACTGTTATTGCTCAAAATAACAATTATTCTACATTCTCTAATTGTGTAGATTTCTTGTAAATTAAGTAATGCAGATGTTTAACAATAATTGAACTCTTGGTCCATTTGGTTTCATTTTAAACTCAAGAGTTAAAGATCAAATAAGGGTCAATTTGGTCAACTCTGTCATTTACCTGGGGACCACCTGGAACCCCATCAATGACCACTGTGGTCTCCGGACCACTGGTTTAAAACCACTGCTTTATAGCATATAGAACATCACACACAAAAATAACATCCTCAGTATGAACAATAGTAGCCTATAGGGCAGCATACACCTGCACTATGCACAGTATGCAGTACAAAATACACAGTCACAAGATCCATTACAGTATTCTGCCCTGTACACACTCACAGGCAAATATCAGAAATATGTAAGCAACTGTGTACAAACAGTGACCACTAGACTGCACCATGCATAACAAAATGCACAGTCACATGAATCAGTCATCGTGTTCATACAACTCGTCAGAGTCTTCTTTGTCTTCTTGTCCATGCACTCCAGTGACAAGGAGATCAACCAGTGAGGTTGGTAGGACTGGACCACAGGACCACACTGGATTCAAATCCCCTTTGGTTTTCAACAATCCCTGCCCTTCATCACAGGGGTTTGATTTTTCCACAATAGCTTCATCAGCTCGATTGTATAAGACAACACGGTGGTTCTCTTCAGAGCAGGGTAGCATGTAGAAGGTCAACTTCAGATTTAGAAGTGAGTTTATCATCTTCCCCCACCACTCTTCCACTGAAGACAATTTAAATAGCTCTATATTCTAAGTCTTGCCAAGCCAACAGGAGATGGCAGGAGCCTATCTCCTGTTGCTGTAGTGTGAGGCAGCTTGATGTACCAGTATACTCCCTGGACATGACTAGTATGTCACAGGGACCCTAATCGAACCCTTTCCAGTCTCAGGACAGACACCAACTACAAGGCCACTGAGCCCTTACGGGTGTGCAATTCTGAGTGTGTACAAAATGGAACCAAATGGAACCATGGTTCCTTGAAATTAAAACATTTTAGAACCACTGTGTTACACTATAATGGAACGGATCCTTAATTAGTATAGTTGGAGCAATTCATCTGTCTGAGACTATGGTGGCGGTGGCTCAGGGGTAGAGTGGCCGGATGGCCGGAATGCGGTTCCCAGTTCAAACCCGGGCTCCCCCAGAGTTAATGTCGAAGGGTTCTTGAGCAAGACACTGAACCCCTAATTGCTCCCGATGTGCAGGTTGGTGCCTTGCATCAACCTGCACATTTATATAGCCTCATTGATTGTGCATTACATTCACACATTCACACACACATTCATATACCGATGTGTATGAATGGGTGAATGCATCTATGTAAAGCGCTATATAAATGCACCATTTATCTGCTGTATTTCAGTGGACTTTTGTTTGCCAAGGTGCTGCGGAAAAAAGGGTAGATGTACCCCTCCCTTTTCCACATAAAAAAACCAGACCCATCTGAAGTGAGTGGTACTGTACTGTACTGTACTGTACTGTACTGTACTGTACTGTACTGTACTGTACTGTACTGTACTGTACTGTACTGTACTGTACTGTACTGTACTGGACACCCCCCCCCCCCCCTGGCCTGTGTGTGTGTCTGTGTGTTAGGCTGTGAAACAGTGACACTTGGTGGTGAACAAACGCTATTTTCGTGCTATTTTCGTAATATATGTAAGGAATCTGTCGCAAATTAATACTATACATGAAACAGTGGCTCTCAACAGCCTGTGGACGGTGGATGGAACAATGTGCTAGCATCCTGCTATTGGTAAGATAATTAAGATCCATAAAAATATATCACACACCTAACACCGGAGGTGTTACCCCACACTGACAACTTCGACTTGCAAGTGAGAAGATCACAGTGGGCAAGTTAAGGCTGTGCATTGATCAGCCCTGTTTCTGAGCCTGAGGTTCTGACGCACGTCAGTGAAAAACGAAGTTTTCAGTGCCACACACACAGACCGAAAGCTTTTACCTACTAATTACCTAAATATTCTGTATTGTGACTGTGCTTTTACTAAAATATTAACTTAGAACACATGGATATATACATTTTTATTCAGATTTTCATTACTTTGCACATATTCAGAAATGCAACTGACAACCCCTCCAAAATCTTTGGCTGATCTAAAGATTCTAAGAAGGCATTTACTTCAAGGATTAATGCATTTATCAAGGATTATTATGATACCTTGCCACTTTGCTGGAAGTAATATGTTCTGCCCTCACATTAGTGTGAATGGTTAGAATGACATCAACATTAAAAATAAAAATAAATCGGGACTGTATACTATATATATTATACTATATATATATTTGTATTTTGGGACGGTTCCGGGATGTTGGTGAAAAACCTTAGTCTGGAGCCCTGGTCTGGCCAGCTCGTTGGTGATTTGCGCTCCTGCGTCTTTCTTGAGTACATGCACATGTGTTAATGTGGTCTAAATCCGGCCCTGATGTGGGACGTCCTCTTGATTGGTGCCCGTGTGTTGGTTCCCACAGCACTACATGGCTGGCTAGGTCTTTGGCAGTGTCCTGTTAGTCTTATTCCAATGGCTGCTATTTTCTGGCTCACCCTTGTATTGGTATTCCCTCATACATGGTCTTGTTGGTAATAACATGTACACTCCTGTACGCACCCGTCTAGAGACTTCTGCAGGGTTGGCTTCAGGGTCCAGAATTCACTGCCATATAAAGGAACAGACTCTACTGTTTACAGAAGAAGTTGAGTTGGATTTGACAGGGGAGGTTGGAGTTCCATCCATACACTGGCCATGCCATTCAAGGCCCTCCATGCAAGTGCCTTCCTCACTTTCAGATCTTGCTCAGTTGAGTTGACCCATGAGCCCAGGTACTTGAAGTCCTTGACTTCCCGTTGTTGTCAGGGGTGGATGTTCCGGTGAGATGACAAACTCACTTCTAAATCTAAAGTTGACCTGGCTCGCCTGGATGATACCACATGATAGCTGTGTCCATTCAGCTTTGATTCCTCAAAGAACTGCTCCACCAAATAATAGGCCACACCCACTTAATCAACTAATTTAATTGGACACAGGTTTGTTTAATTTATAAAAAAGAATGTTATAAAATTCTTATGTCAGTTATGTGCTATTGACTGTCTGTGTTCTTTTTGGAATTAATGAAAATCCGCCTATAGAGGAAAATAACAATGTCAAAAAATATAAATAGCTGCTCTTATGGAAAGTCTATCATATTTTAATTAACTTATATTGACCCTATAAACAATTTAATATAGGTAAGGTTTTTCCGCCTCTTCGGTACCGATATCTCGTCCGGCCCAAGGACTATATAGACAGCAATGTGTGTCCCTACATGTTCCTATGTGTCCAAGCACGGAAATAGCGTGTCACTGTTGCGCAGACTAACACACACACACACACACACACACACACACACACACACACACACACACACACACACACACACACACACACACACACACACACACACACACACACACACAGACAGAGGCCAGGGAGGAGAGCTAGTACAGTACAGTACAGTACGTATACAGCACAAGTACAGTACAGCACCACTCAGTTCAGACCGGTCTGTTTTCTTTTTTACGTTTGTAAGTACATATTTTCTTCAGTCAGCTGAAGAAAGAAAATGTTTAGCAACCATGTTAAACTGAGCCTTAGATATCATAGCACTAGCAAATAGATTATGCATACAGTAAAACCCACCGTGGAAAAAGAAAGAAAGAAATAAAGGCCTGGAATGAATTGGACCATTTATACTGAGGCCTCTTCTTCGGCGCTTCCTGGGATACAAAGCCAAAACAAAAGCCAGGGCAATTGAGATGTTGAGAAACAAGGACACGAACAAAGCAGGAGACTGGGCTCGCAGAGACCAATCCAAGTCCTTGCTCTTTTCCTCCAGTAAGTGGCCAAGTTCTCTGTTCTCGCAACCTCTTCCAAATAAGGTCATCACCATGGCAACACAGGGGAAACTGCCAAAAGTCAACAGGATTGTGGGAAAGCGGGAGGGCCGTCTGATTGAGGTCAATGCAAAGGGTCGGCGAGGCATTTTCAGTGCAAAGTTCCTGTTACCTTTGGCAAAACAATTTCCAATCCCACTGCAACCAATCAAAGTAGTTTGTCAGACCTTTTGCCTCCCTCCAAAGTATTTGAGGCTTGCTCAGCGTTTGGCCCTTAACGTTTAATTGGAGGTAGTGGGCTGGTAGTATTGACAAGTTTGTCACGTTTCCCCCTGTGAAAGGGTTTCCAACTCCATTACAGCTGCGTTTGAAACCTCTGAGACCAAAGAGTCTCTTGACTTCCTGGCGAAAATGGCAACACATAAAGACCAAGCATGTTTTCAGCCTGCCCACAGTTTTTAAGTGGCCCTGTGAGACATTGAGGATGTGACTGTGGTTGCAGTTATTTATAAGGAAAACTGGAGAATGGCATTGATGAAATGATACAGTATCTCGCCTTCATCATCACCTGACCACTTATTTAGATGTAATGTGCAGTGGCTGTGAGTGGGAGCTTGTTGCATAAGTAGGCTATAAAGGCAATGCGCGGACTTGTCATAAATATTTCACAGCAATAGTTCAACAGGATGTTAATGTTGTTGTTCTTTTGCTTCAGCCCTCCGGTAAGGTTAGTCAGAGGCGGACTGATTAAAGTACATACGCAGAGTCATTAATGTCATGACATCCATTAGTGTTTCCAGGTACTGTATACCACTGTTTCCCAAACAGTGGGTCCGGACCCATTTGTGGGTCACTGACCCATTTCTATTTGTCACGACTCGAATAAAAATCCCCTTATATTTCAAAAGATTTTGTTTTTTAAATTAATTACACAAAATTAACAAATTAACAACCAAACAAACAAATCTAAGAAATTCCATTAATAAATAGTAGTAAAAATAGCCTATTAAGCTCGTAGATCTGCTTTTTTCACTAGTTTGGGTCCAGGGCAAATGTCCAATCTCTGCATGTTTTGGGTCAGGGGCTAAAAAGTTTGGGAACCACCGCTGTATACTATGCTGAAGGACTGGCAGAGAATACTTTGACTGACCAGAAGAGACGCATTGGAAAGGCATTCTACACACACTGTTCTTACAGTGACACTAGTATTAAAATAATGCTACTGCTGTGAGTAACATGATTCAATTTCACACTGGGAACATGATGTACCATCCAATCAACATTCTGCATCTTGGCACTTTATGCAGCTATTTGGTTTTTTTCTCCTTTCTTTTTACTTTCAGCTACTACATAATTATTGAAGTGCATAAACATGAGTGACTAATGTTGAATCTTTCATTGTGAATTAGAAACGGGGTGCCGAAGACGGGTTGTGTGTGGGGGTGGCAAATCAAGATAGATAAAAAGCAAAGCCTTGTTAGAATGAAACAAGATTTCGATGTCCTTTAATTTTCCGCTTCATTAACGTCTCCAGCGCTGGTGCTCTGAGCCCGAGGCCAGGGGCCGCTTGAGGCCGAGCCAAGCCCTTTAATAGCCTGTTTACAACCAGACTCGGGCCGAGAAGGGAGCGAATAGAAGGACTGGGCTTGTTAACAATTTAATGGCTGTGGTGAATGAGTGAAAGCTTCACACACTCTCAGAGGTCATATTTGTGAAAGGTTGTTCACCCCGGCCAGACCCCTTCCCAAGCTCTACTGTTTTTACGATGCACAAAGATCGTTTTCAAGGCTGGGTGGTTGTAATGACACATAATTAGAAACTGCTTCTCTCCTATGTGGCAGATGGATGTACAGTAAGCAAAGTCTCCATTGTAGTAAACATGTGACACAAATATCACTGTTGTGCACACACACATGCACGCACACACGCACACGCGCACACACACATGCACGCACACACACACACACACACACACACACACACACACACACACACACACACACACACACTGTAAACAAACCCTATCAATAATATACGGATAAGTTGTCTGTCGAACTGAGAATGTCATTTCTGACAAAATGGTCAATACCATTTGATGGCCATGGCTCTGTCTTTATGAATTGAGTTTACTAGACATTTGTCACATGAAGGAGAAGGATAGAATAAGGATGGAATTTTCAGTACATGGTATACTGTATCCTATTGTTCTTCTTCTCAATGATTACCATTGATGTAGTATAGCCTACCATCAAGTCTTCTTGTTTTTGTGAAATCACATTCTCTATCACCTCTCTCCTCTGCATCACACAAGATGGCGTTGGAGATAGTGTCACTTGCTTCCAAAATCTACAATTCTCTTCTGCTTAACCGCATTACACCTCATATTGACCCAGTTCTCCGTAGGAACCAAAACGGTTTCCGTAAGAAAAGATCAACTCTACCACAGATCCTTGCTTTAAGGAGAATCATCGAAGAACTCCGGGTATCAAAGAAGAAAGCTTCCATCATTTTTGTAGATTTTTGCAAAGCATTCGATAGCGTGAACAGGAAAGCTATGATGCATATACTGCTCAACTATGGAATACCAGAAGAAACGGTGAAAGCAATAGCAGTGATGTATGAGAACCCTGTCTGCTTTGTGCAGAGCATTGATGGTCCAACAAAGGAATTCCAGACAACCACAGGCATCCTTCAGGGTGACACACTCGCTCCTTTTCTCTTTGTCATTGTCGTTGACTACGTCCTTAGGCAAGCGATGGATACCATCTCCTCCAGAGGTCTCACAATAGGCAGAAGATCTGGTCGTCAAAGTCAGAAGTGGCTGACCGACCTTGACTATGCGGATGACATCGCACTGTTTGCTGAACACATAAACTCTGCTCAAGAGCTTTTAACATCACTAGAAGTGTCAGCAGCCAAAGTTGGCCTATTGCTCAATGCCAAAAAGACAGAATGCCTGCTTCTGAATGAAGACTCTGTTCACCCAACCATCCGCTCCATGGACGGCAGTGACATCAAAGAAACTGAGGATTTCAAATATCTTGGATCATACGTAGTCAGTAGCAGAAAGGACTTCCTGACAAGGAAAGGACAGGCCTGGAGTGCTTGCAATAAGCTACATCTTATATGGCAGTCAGACATCTCAAGAGCTACCAAGATCAACCTGTTCAAAGCCTGTGTGGAAAGTATCCTTCTGTATGGTGCCGAAACATGGACAATGAATAAGGAGTTTCGGGATCGTCTTGACGGAACATACACAAGACTCCTCATGCGTGTCCAGAACCTCTCATGGAAGGACCATCCCACTAAAGCTCAGATTTATGGAGGCATCCCCCCCATCTCAGTTGTTGTGGCAGAAAGAAGACTCCGCTTTGCTGGACACTGCCACAGAGCAAAAGACCAGGTCATTTCGGATATTCTTCTGTGGAGACTACCCTGCCCATCAAGAGGAACACGACCTCTCACATTTCCAGATGTTCTGAGTAGGGACACAGGACTGACTGTGAATGAACTTGGTGTGGCAATGAGCAACAGAGACCAGTGGAAGCAGCTTGTGTCGCAGATCTCGAGGGCACTCGAAGGATGATGATGATGATCACTGTTGTGCACACACACATGCACGCACACACGCACACGCGCACACACACATGCACGCACACACACACACACACACACACACACACACACACACACACACACACACACACACACTGTAAACAAACCCTATCAATAATATACGGATAAGTTGTCTGTCGAACTGAGAATGTCATTTCTGACAAAATGGTCAATACCATTTGATGGCCATGGCTCTGTCTTTATGAATTGAGTTTACTAGACATTTGTCACATGAAGGAGAAGGATAGAATAAGGATGGAATTTTCAGTACATGGTATACTGTATCCTATTGTTCTTCTTCTCAATGATTACCATTGATGTAGTATAGCCTACCATCAAGTCTTCTTGTTTTTGTGAAATCACATTCTCTATCACCTCTCTCCTCTGCATCACACAAGATGGCGTTGGAGATAGTGTCACTAGTGATTTAAGAGTTGACTGTGTTTCGTCACCATAGGAACGTTTGATATATCCTGTCTAAAGATTTGTCAACATTTTACAAAAAGAGCAGCTCTAGCAACTCACAACACATCGTAATGCGGCACGTTGTGAGCTTGCAGTTCTACTGCTTTTGAAACATTCAAGTTTGCGAAACAGTGGCCTAATACATCCAAGGTTACACATTGTCCCGACAAGGCCCTGGGGCATACAAAGTCAATGGACCTCGACTAAAACACATTGTAGCGAAATGGAATAATCAAAGCTGCTGAGTGTGGCCAGGGATGTGATGCAAATTTGGGTGGGTTTGTTGATTGGGAGACATATACCGGCTGACTGCAAGCAAAGCTGCAACACCTATTGTTGAGCACTAATGAGTTGTGGCATCACAGCACATAGCTGACCTAGGGCATGGAGGTACTTTTAGCCCTCGTCCTCGCACACTTCACAACAAACACGCAGGGGCTGCATCCCCTACAGCTGTCTTGCTTTAAACCCCAACTCTGATATGACATGCCTCTGACTCTGTCTCGTGAATTAACAGAGCCCGGCTTCAAACATGGCTCCAGAAGGAAGTTGAGCATGATCATGCTCAAAGGCCACGCTTGTGGCCCTTTTCACGATGTACATGTTTGTTCACGTGTCCTGCCGTTGTTTCTGCCTGGCTGGATGCCTCCACATGCGCTGCGTGGCATCAACAGTGCTTCTAAGCCACTACTAGTCACAGCATGGCATGCGTTTCCCCGTAGCTCTTCCTGCAACCTAGAAGATGACCGTAATACCAAGCCATGCCAACATGTGGAACCCGTAGGCACAGGGCTGGGGGTGGGTGCTCTCAGGGCTGGAGGGAAGATTAAAGATATACATAATTCATATACAGTATGAATCATATTCTCAGAGCTGCGGCTTAATACACAGAGCTGAGAATGATGTGGATGCTCTTAGCCTTCATAAGAACACACCGTACAGGAAGTAGAGGCAGCATGAGCGTGGTGAAGCATTACAGAGACAATGCCTGGAGGCAAAAAGCACTTGTCGGAGGGGATGAGACGCATTGTGAATTGGCGGAGAAGCGAGAAAGCACAGCGGCGGTTTGAAGCAACCGTGCGCTCGGCCTTGGCCCTGGGTCCCAGTCATGCAGCGGAGCCCTATTTCTCTGCTGCTGTCTCTGCCTCCTGTTGGCTGCCCGTGCGGTTGCAGAGTCCCGCGGGAAACCCGAGCTGACCTCCCCCCCAGCTGGCCCTCCACTGGATGACCTATCCTCCACATGCCGAGGAACTGCCATCTGGACTTCCTCCCCCCCCCCTTCTCTCTCTCTCTCCGCCTTTACCACCTCCTCCTAACTCTCAGTGTTTTCCTCTGTCTTGGGTTTTCTCTCTCTCTCTCTCAACACACACACACACACACACACACACACACACACACACACACACACACACACACACACACACACAGAGTGAAGAACTCTCATTCAGAACACACGGTAGACAGCAGAACCCATTGATGCAAACCCAAACAACCAGTAGGCAGTCTCATTTATTCTTCTGGACATGAAAGCCCCCATGTGATATAAAAATCTGGCACAGGAGAAGACTACATATTAATAATGGACATTTCATTCTGTTTGATATTCTCACCATGTGCTCAAAGACACTGTCAAGCAGTGGAATCGTTTCTCTACTGAACAGGGGAGAAGGAGGATGCCCCCCTTTTCTTCACTTCCCTTCCTATCTCCGTACAGGTCACTGGACATTTGTATTTCTGCAGGTTTTTAGGCCGTGCCGAAAAACAGAAATGTAGAGATGAATAAAATGCAGCAGTGTCTTTTTATAGGTCATTTTCATGCATTCACATTAGCATAGCAAAGGTCAGTGTGGACTGTTTTTCATAATCCCCCCTCTTCTCCACTCGCTTCTGTTAAACAGATACATTTGGACCATCACTATTGGACATTTGAATTTCAATTCAAGGTGATGTTTGCGTGTTCTATTCACGTTCCCCTAACAAAGCTTGCCGCTGTCATTGCTCAGAGGAGTTTTCATGCATATAGGCTATATTGCCTGAGTGGCATGCGTGGTGGTGCTACATTGACTGATATCACCTCTATCAGCCAGCGGCATGCTTGAAAGCACGCTTTAATCCACTTGTTCTCGCGCGTTGCCCGCTCCATGCGGCAATGCCGCATTCTCCATTGACTGCATGATTGAAATTCCAATAATTGCCTATTCCTCAGAGTCCGATGTGGTGTTCAGCCAGGAACAATCACTTGTAGACACACGCGCGCGGCTGCATGGCGCAGTCTATGTTGGCCATTGTTGTGCTGGGATTTCATCAGGATTCAATAGCCCCTGCATCTCCAGTAGCGTGAGCGATGGTGAGACACGACAGGAGGGACAAGTGGAGGAAAGAATAATTACCGGGCTCTATTTCCACCCGAATCATTCACGCACTGGCACGCCCGACAGAAAGAACTTTCCCACTGCACTGTTTATTATGAAATGAAAAATGGGCGGCAGATCAGCCACAGTGACAAGCTGTTTGCAGTATTTACCTGTCATTTGTCTCCTTTCGGGTGTGGAGTGGTCGGCCATGCAGGCGGAAGCGCTATGGCGGCACAAGCCCATACTGATGATATCAGTTTCTATAAGACTCTGTGTTGCATTTGTAGATGGATGCATGGAGAGCTGGAAACGTTGTGCTGCAATCTAGCCACACGCCGGCTTGTCGGACACAAAGAGGAACAGCGTATTTTGTCTGTAATGCGTTTGAAAGCGGCCCTAATTAAAAAGCGAGAAGGCACTTGGCAAACATTGATTGTTTGTGTACCTGCACACGGGGATAAGGACGAGACGGTTCAACTGCTAGGATACTCTGTATTAATTAGGGGGGTGGGGGTGTAGCAGCAAAGGCCACATTTGAGCATGGGGAAAAATAAATTGGCATGTACTTTCCCCCCCGACCCCGAGTATTGAATCTTAGGTGGTGAGTGTACTTTGTTTATTGTCAGCAGCAATACTGTCCAGGTATTATACCGGCAACAAAGAAAGACATTTACTACAACTATTACTATAGCATATGCACACTCATCTGCAACTATTAGCCTCCTTATGTTTTGGTGTGTGAGTGACTGTTCGCCGCTTCACCTCCCATATGTACGGTATGAATGAATGGACCTTTGTAAGCGCTTTGAGTAAGCACGTTGTGCATAGATGCGCTGTAAAAATGCAATCCATTATTATTATTATTATTATTATTGTCTCCACCAGGCCGAAGGCATGGGGAGAGAGTATGTTTTGCACTCCGTCCGTGTGTGTGTGTGTGTGTCCGTCCGTCCGTCCGTCCGTCCTTCCGTCCGTCCGTTACCAGCTAATCTCCGGCACCGTTAACCCGGTCGATGCCAAACTTTGCACACACACTCCCTGGATGCCAACGATGAACCTCTGCCCCACATTTTCCAGAACGGCCTGTTATAGCGCCACCATGAGGCAGCTTTTCACATGTTGTACCTAAAACTGCACCGATCTGCGTGAAACGTTGCATGCACACTCCCTAGAGGCCAAGGACAAACCGTTGACCTGCATTTTCCGCATCTGCCTTTTATAGCGCCACCAGGAGGCCGACTTTTGTAAAACACATTTTTTGATATTACTCCTCCAGATTCTGTCCAAAAATCTCACAAATCGTTACACAGTATCTCTATGGTCATGTGCTCAAGTCGGATCTGTCCGATATTTCATATTCCATCCTAATTGGCTATAATTGGCTTTCACAGTTTGCAAGATTGCCCCGTTTTGAACAAAAGCCTCAAATCATGAACGCAGCATGCAATTTACGTGAAATCTTTCACACATTTTCTTACTAGGCTGAGGAATATATCCCACGCTTTTCACATTGGCCTGTTATAGCGCCACCAACAGGTTGATTTTTGCAAAACACATTTTTGGAACAAAATGCCTCAAAAACATATATTAATCCTAAACATTTTGCCAAACATCTCACAGTCCTATCCTCCTGGTGGAGACCTGTGCCCAGAAGGGCACTTTTTCTAGTTGAGTACTGGAATACTTTAAGGTCTACTGTAATGGAAATACAATTTCTGTGGCGACTTTTAGGCTATTGATTTATCCATTATTGAGTTGTACTATGGTTCACTAAAACAAAGAAACAGTGAGTCCGTAAACTTCTTGGGCATTCTTTTATTTAACTTTTAAAACACAAGCAAGCTGGACATCAGTTAAATCTCTTAACTTCATAGTGTTGCTGTTACCCTGAACATTGACCACTTATAGACACTATTAGTTAAGCGGGGCCGTTACTTTTCTTTTCTTTCCCAGTTTCACCAAATCTCTAAATCTCCAGAAATTAGCATAGAACAGAAAATATACTAGTATAGAGCCCTGCAGGACTCCGCTCAGCCATATGGGGTTTAAGTGGTTAATAATACCATCTCATACAACAAAAAACACATATCTGCTGATGTATCATGACTAATTACTAATTGTCTCCACCAGGCCGAAGGCATGGGGAGAGAGTATGTTTTGCACGTCCGTGTGTCCGTCCGTCCGTCCGTCCGCCCGCCCGTCCTTCCGTCCGTCCGTTACCAGCTAATCTCCGGCACCGTTAACCCGGTCGATGCCAAACTTTGCACACACACTCCCTGGATGCCAACGATGAACCTCTGCCCCACATTTTCCAGAACGGCCTGTTATAGCGCCACCATGAGGCAGCTTTTCACATTTTTTACCTAAAACTGCACCGATCTGCGTGAAACGTTGCATGCACACTCCCTAGAGGCCAAGGACAAACCTTTGACCTGCATTTTCCGCATCTGCCTTTTATAGCGCCACCAGGAGGCCGACTTTTGTAAAACACATTTTTTGATATTACGCCTCCAGATTCTGTCCAAAAATCTCACAAATCCTTACACAGTATCTCTATGGTTGTTCCGCTGGATATAGTAATCAGCGTTTGGTTTCTATTAATAAATATGCACTGTGTAAACTTCAATAATTCTTAGTACTATAACTATGGTCAGAGAGCCTTTCACCCCAAAGCAGGCTAAGGTAACAGGAAGGTGTGAAATGTGACACCTCCGTCTCCCTCTCAAGCGAAAGGGAATGTCAGTGCCAGAACCACTAAGTTCCACCAGCAGCAGGCTTCTCAAAGACAACCTAGCACATGTCAGTTGTAATACTTCCTGGTCTTTCAACCAATAGTAAGGTTGGCTGTAAACCAACCACAGGAAGGACTGATGACAATGTGCTCAGCAGCCAATGATGCCAAGCTGGTACGGAACCGCCCACAGGGCGGGCTCCACTAAACTGAGGTTTTATAAACCCTGGGATGACTCTAGTAAGCCAGATTCAAACCAACTAAGAAGAGTCTTGATTGATTGATTGAAGAATTTATTAACAGTTTGCAGAATTACAGTACATTTCAAGCACAAACTCAATACAAAGGCTGTTAACTGTGAGTGGACGACCCAATTAAGCATTACACTTGTTTCCAATAGGGTCCACCATGTTCAAATCATCAAAACATTTAGAGACGTACAAATAGACACTTCTATAGACAGAACAGGAATTCATCATAAAGGAGGTAAAAAGGGAAAATAAATATATACAGTGAGGGGAAAAAGGGGGGGCGGTGGGGGGGGATTCAGATTTTACGGGGGCCAGTTTCGAATTGCAGCCATCCGTAGGTGCCCTTTGAGAGCGGTTTTGAAGGAGTCAAGGGATTCGCATGTCTTAATGACAGTTGCCAACGTACGATGATTCAACACAGCTCACATTGACCAATGGTTATTTACCTAACCTAAACTGGGTTAACCTAACGAACTACTAACCCTAAAACCAACCCTAGATAACTAGTTCATGTGTTTAAATGTATGTTTGTTGAACGACAATAAAAGTATAAAAGACACTTGAGTTATATTATTTAGACAGTTTGAGTAAAGACTCTTTGTACAGTTGTGACCTTTCAGTAGGGGTAGTTATGAACCACGATGCTATCAACTTAGCAAATTAAATCGTAGATAGCTATAAATCTGAACAATGGTCATGTGCTCAAGTTGGATCTGTCCGATATTTCATATTCCATCCTAATTGGCTATAATTGGCTTTCACAGTTTGCAAGATTGCCCCGTTTTGAACAAAAGCCTCAAATCATGAACGCAGCATGCAATTTACGTGAAATCTTTCACACATTTTCTTACTAGGCTGAGGAATATATCCCACCCTTTTCACATTGGCCTGTTATAGCGCCACCAACAGGTTGATTTTTGCAAAACACATTTTTGGAACAAAATACCTCAAATCATCCAATTGCCATCAAAGGCGTATGAAGAAATGGCAATCGGTACACATGATCTCTGTAGTCATGTGATCAAGACGAGTCTGTTGGATTTCTCAGCTTGTACACTGATTGGCTAAGATTGCCTTCCAAAGTTTTCAGGAGTGGCCCGTTTTGTACAAAATGCTGCACATGTCCTGCTCATCCAGAATTCTATCCTCAGAGATGCTATGAGTGATCTGGCTCTGCATTTCCTCAACAAAATGAAGAAAATTGTTGCAAAAACAAAACAAAAAAAACATCCTCCTAAACATTTTGCCAAACATCACACACACACTCCTATCCTCCTGGTGGAGACATGTGCCCGGAAGGGCACGTTTTCTAGTTGTTGTTGTTGTTGTTGTTGTTGTTGTTGTTGTTGTTGTTGTTGTTATTGTTATGTGATGGATCATGTCTGAGTCATCATCATAGTGATGCAGAATGCATATTAGCCAATTTTACTATGGAAGGATGTATTGTATGTACAGTATTATGGTTTATGTCCTTTATGTATACCTTAATATTAAACAATACACTGAAAATAACACAGCACACACAAAAAGTATTAATATAACTCAGCCGATAAGTGCGATTTCAAGCTCAACCAGTCACTTGGTTTTTAGAAAGCATGATATACGTGACGACGAGAGAGCATGCTGGCTAAAAGTATTAATTTATTGTTTTATCACTATCTTTTGAAGGCGTCATCTGATCATTTTGTGAACCCACTTCGTTTTTGCTGGGGCATTAAGTCAAGCCGGGCAAAGCGAAGTCACCTTTCTACTAAATATAACTGGTTCTCCGTGGCCTTTAAACATTATGCATAACTACAATTCATGCACAAGCTGTTGAAGTTAACACTTTCATTTGAAATATCACCTCATTAAAGTTTTATTTCACACCGGTTCCCTATATGGTGAAACAGAACTCTGAAAGTCGGAGCATATTTCACTTTCTAGCGGAGGTGATGAAACTAACCTTTAAATAAAAAAAGCTCCGGCTGAATATTTTGTGTTAAGCAGACCTTGAAGTGGAACAATTCTACCGTAATATCAGTCAAGTCATATGGCCCTGTCAAAGTTTGGAAATGGAGCATCTATCAATCAAATGACACATAGCTCAAGATAGCTGCCTTGACTAATCCATCTTCACCATCATGACTAGAACAGTGACTGCATATTTGACCTCAGCCATGACACGTTGAATGTTTTCCGTACCTATAGGGTCGTCTGCAATACTAAACTCACAAACAACTAAAAAGTCACTTTGTTTGTTTTTGAAGTTCTAAAGAGCGATGACTGGCTACATCTAACGTCAGGATTACATTTAAAAAATGTATAGGAGGCTGACCATATGTATGCTCGACCATATTATATCTGCTGCCATTTCTCAAGCTCCTTTCTGGGGGTCTGAGCACTATACTCCCCCAGAGTTCCACTGTAGTCATAATTGGCGTAACAGTGGATGGACCTGTTCCCGTGAGATATGTGCCATCAAGGAAAGATGAGTGAAGATTCATCCAGCAGCACTAGCTCTGCTGCACAGAATGCTCCACTGACTGAGTCTTCTCCATCTTGCGGCGCGCTGACATCACTGGATGTCAATATGTACCGCAAGGAAAGTCAATTTGTAGAGAAACGCAGTGTCACTCAGGGGACTCAATGTTAAGAAATTCAATGCCAGGCAAATACTCTCCCCCCCAATCTACCAGCTTTGTGGTTTGTACTTTTCCATCTCCCTGTTTCAATAACACCCCCCCTACACTCACTATACTGGCATACTTGACTTCGCCCCACTTCTTCAAAACATAGTCATTAAAAAATAAATACATAACGCCGATGGCAATGAACTAGGAGGAGGGAGTGGTAGCCTTGTGAGCCCTCACACCACCTCCTGTCTATAACCACTCAAAGCGTTTACTCAAAACCGCAGTTGACTCTATGGATTCCAGACATTGATTTTCCTATTTTAAAACTTAATGAACTGGAAAAAAATTGGAAAGAAAGGGGAAAAAAAGAAGGAAGAAAGAAATGCCCCCCCCTCCTTCAACTGCATTGCCTTCCTGCAGTGGCTGATATTAATGAGTTAGTTTGTCATGCATAATTGAAAGCGTGATGTTTTCATTAATGGATGCATGGGGCGGCTTCTCAGAAAGTTGCACTCGTGTTGTACAGTATGTGGCCTGACAGTTGTCAGACCACTCGCTTGTACACAACTGAACAGGCCTACATGACATATATATATATGGTCATATATATATATGCACATTGCAGACCATATTATGGTCTGCATCAGGGCAATACTGCTATGACCTTAATGGTCTGGTGCAATGAAAAATACATTTTATTTTGAAGTTTCCCCCTGAAAAGGCAAGTTCAGTGATTTTGAACCAATCAGAAGGTCGCATCCCTCCGGGCTATGGGACGTTCTGCGATGTGCACGATGCATGCACACAGATGCAGATCTGTTTGTAAACAAAGTCACAGAGCGACAGGCTCTAACCTCTAATGTTTTCAGATACATATTTTAGCGCGCTGCTGAAGTTTAAACCGAGTAATACACTGTCTGGAGTCTGGACGTCATCTTGAATAGGATTAAAAACAGAGGATTTCTGTAATCAGTAGCAGCTGTGGACGGTTGTGCAGTGCAGATATGGGAATCAAACAGGTGAATTTCATCAAGCTTCTTGTGTACCTCTACACGTCATCACCAGCACGTTTTTGTTCAAAGAAAGTATAATTCAAATTCGATTTTATGGACTTTTGATATAAAAATACACAAAAATTAAACTTTTCTCTTTTTGGCATCAATTTTTAGGTATGACCATAATTATGATGACCACAGATATGGTCTAAATATTTACTAGGTCTTTAATATCTTAATATTTCCTGTTAAAGTGTGTTGATGCTAGCCCCCCCGCTTTGAATCATTTAATGTGAACATAAAGACAAGCACATGCAAGGCACTTCTTTTATTTTTGCATTGTATACAAACTGTGGAACGATCTTCCACCCCATGACATGTTATAGCGTTGTAGGCCTAATGGACCTGCAGTTTTATTTTTGAGGGGCGCTACCTATGTCCAGCTTTGAGGGTTTGTGTAGGCTACTGTAAACATTGTCCTAACACAAACATTGAATGCCATTGATAATGAATGGCTAGTTTTGAGTGTTTGTGCAAACAAACATTGAATGTCATTGACAATGAATGGCCAGCTTTGAGTGTTTGTGCAAACACAAACATTGAAGGCCATCGACAATAAATGGCCAGCTTTGAGTGTTTGTGCAAACACAAACATCGAATGCCATTAAAATGAATGTCCACGCAGCTTTGAGTGTTTGTGTAAGCACGAACATTGAAGACAAAGGTGAGGACGCAAATTCTGATTGGCCGGAATGAGATTATGTATGATGATGTATGATGATAAGAGCGCGTCACTTCACACAGGTGTCATTTTTTATGTGTATTCACTGTGTTACCAATACAGAGAATCGAAGTCCTTTTAATTTGAAAGAAATGTGCCAGCTGCTGAGAATCAGACTGATTGAAATCAATATCTGCCTGACTGCCAAGGCTTGGAAGGACAACATGGTGTCAAAAGTGTGTTTGTTAAGGAAGGACAGTTAAGGAAGTGATTGACAACATACTTATCACTACAAGATGTGAGTTGTCATTGATCAACAGAAAATGCAAATCTTCAATGCTGTTTGGTGGAATGTTATTTGAATGGTTTTGTGTTGTTTTCAGTTAACTGATGGAATCAGTCACACAAACCTAGCGCCAGCTGGAAGAGGAACAAGGTGACTGTTGACCTTTTCAGTTTTCACGTTGATTTAATAAAGGAGTTAAACTCATCAGTCGGACTTCACCTTTATTCCAGCCAGGGTTTTCTACAACCTTGCCGGTGTTTAAATCACACTTTAAAACTCACTTGTACTCCTTGGCTTTCGATGATTCAGACTGAGAGTTGCTGTTTCCATTAGTGTTTTCCCTGTTGTGTGTTTTACTCTTTTGAGAGGGGCTATATATACAGGTTTAATGTTTGTTTTTAGTTCAATGTTTCAGTCATTTCAGTCAGACAACTCACGAATAGTTTTACCAATATTTATTACAGAATGAGTAATGAGTGTGCATATGATATTTGACTTGGCGTCCGGCTCTGCTGGATTTTCTCCCTGCTCGGCACGATTAAGCACCAACATAAAACATTAAGAGCAGAGTAGATATACAATAAAAAAAAAACATGGGAGCATAAATAGCAGAGCCCACCGGTGGTGCTGGGGTGGTGGTGGGAGAAAACATCACATACAACCAGGAACCATGAGCAGAGGAAGGCAGGAAGAACATGCAGTCTAGTGAGCTTAAGTAGCCCGCCCAATTGGTCAGTTGACTGCCGCATTGGCGAATGACGTGTCGGACTTGCACACACTTATACGCCTTATACACGTATACGCCTACATAGTAATGCAGCATGTTAACCCCTTGAGTATAGTAGAGTTGAGCATGGCATGAACCCCCTCGAGTATGTCTGAATGAACTAACTCCGCAAGCTACGTCTCATATATTGTCCATCATTACGTCATATTTTATTGTTAATGGCATTTAATGTTTGTGTTGGCACTGTTTGTTTTACATCATTATTACATCACCTAAGCAACATGAGTTAGCGCCCCTCACTTCACACAGGTGTGATTTTTAGTATATATTTGTTACTGAGTGTACAGCATTTTCGTTCAGTGCTGTAAAGTTATATGTGCTCTATGAAAGTGGATTGGATTTTCCGTTTGGCCTTGAAGTATAATGGCCATTTATGTCAACAAAAAATATTTTTTTCTGTTCTAATAGCAGTTGAATAGAAAGCACTTCGGCGTACTGTATTGGTGATTCTGGCCTTCCTTTAAGTATGGCTAAAAGGACCATACAGTATAGCATTATATGACTTACTACTTTGTTACTGTCCACCACTGGGCCCTAAAAGTGGTACCACTTTTCTAAGTAAAGAATTATTGGGAGCTGAAATTGGTGCGCGGACTTTTTTATTCTTACTCTATGATTGACTTTGATCCGGCACCCAGCCTTCATAGGTAATTGGGTGTGCGTGTCTTTCGGCTGTTTGTTCAGCCTCTCTTGCTACTACTGTATACTCAAACCACAACTTATATGACCAGAAACACAAGCAAGACTGCCCACAAAAAGTATTGTGGAAAGTAGTGTGTATACTAACAAGTCCACAAGAAAAACAATTATGGTCCCTCAACAGAGAATAATATACAATGTCAAACCAAGGAGAACTAAAGCCCATGAATGGAAACGATGAACGATAAATATGCGATGTCAAAACACAACACAACAGAATAACAGCATGATCCTTCAGCACAGAGAGAATGCAATGTCAAACCATAAAAACTATATGATATATTAACCATTCATGTTGAGAGTGAAGGAGAAAGTGTCTCACATAAATGGGCGCACGCACGCACGCACGCACGCACGCACACACACACACACACACACACACACACACACACACACACAGATCACAGCATGACACAATACAACAGAAAGTGATCCCTCAACAGAGAATACACAGTGTCAAACCATAAAAACAAGAATATACTGTATGATCCTCCAACCATTCATTTTAAGAGAGAGCATGAAAGAGGGAGACAGTGAGAGTGAGAGAGATTTGGAAAGAGAGATTGAGTGTATGAGAGAGAGAGAGAGAGAGAGAAAGTGAGAGAGAGAAAGTGAGAGAGAGAGAATGTGAGAGAGAGAGAGAGAGAAAGAGAGATGGCAAGCCTTGTGTAGCCTTGTCTCTCAAGACAGACTTGACTCACACAAATTCAAGGAAATGGGGGCGCTGTTTTTCATTTTGACGATGGGTTCTCAGATTGCGCAATCAAATTACAATTAAAAAATCACACCTGTGTGAACTGAGTGGTGTAAGGTTTTATATAGCCTGATCAGCTCTGATCTGACGTAATGAAATCACACCTGGATGTGATTTCACAACTGGCTTTTTTTGTGCAGAGAAAATGACCACGGTTGCTACGGTCATCCAGTTCACCCGGGTGTGATTTAATTACGTCAGAAATTATTTTGAACATAGCAACCATGGTCATTTTTTTATGCACACAAAAGCCAGTTGTAGGAGTGGTTTACACCACTCAAAAACTAGACTGGTGCCCGGCCCAGAGCACTGAATCGGTAACGATGGAAGTTGGAGATCCATGCCCCACCCGACTATGCAATACCCATGGTACCCGTGTCAGAGTACCCATTCCACCCATCTGTCTGTGTCCCTTTTATGCCCATTTATGGAGATTTCTGTATCTGTCTCTCTGTGTTACTTTATTCCTATATGGAGTTCTGTGTCAGGCATGCCCAAATATGGAGAGTCACACCCTGTGGGGGTGTGGAATGTGTGTGTCGAAGTCGGTGGGGCAAATGGTTCTCGAGTTACATGTATTACAGCCGTACACATGTACGTACGTATACGTACAGACAGAGATGTGATGCAGTGCGGTGCCCGTTGGGCACTGGCCTATACTTGGAAATGGATGCCCCACCACAGTTATATCTGCGTCCCTTTTATGCCCATATGGAGTTCTTCATTAGGCATGCCCAAATATGGAGTCTATGCAGATGTCAGAACATAATTGTGATGTCAGAACAGGCCAGCTCCATATATGGAGATCTAGGGGTGATCAGGTGTGATCAATTGGCTAATTTGGCCCTGTCCAGAGCATAGAGCTATAAAGGATAGAGACCGAACTGGAGCATTAGCCCCGCCCCCCGCTATTCATTTCAGTGGAAGTTGCTCAGTGGCGTTTTGAAGCACCCGGAAGACTGCCGGAAGTATAATTATAACTTAGCCTAGCCTAGCCCCGGACCTCAATTTTGAGGTCCGGGCACGTGACGTCATGAACATCCGTCCACTTCCATGAAAGTGCTGCAATTCCACATTTCGCCAGTAGGTAGTGGCATCTTCAACGTTGCATAGCCTTACTGGGGGCTTGGTCCAGAGCCTGGGCAGGGGCCCTGTCCAGAGCCTCTAGAGCAGTGCCCGTTTGGCACTGGCCTACTTGGAATGATGCAAGTTAAAAATGCCCCACCCAGTTAGTCAGGCATGCCCAAATTTGGAGTCTATGCAGATGTCAGAATGATGTCAGAACAGTACAGCTCCATATGGATATAAGGTCCAGAGCCCGGGCAGAGGCCTTTTGTGGCGGTTCTGGACAACCGTGGGTCCGACCAACTAGACACCAGGCACTGCACTCCCTGCGGGGGTGTGGAACGCGTGTGTCGAATTTGAAGTTGGTGGGGCTGGGGCGAACGGTTCTTGAGTTAAGTGCATTACAGACGTACACACATACAGATCGACAGACAGACAGACAGACAGAGATGTGGTGCATTTATAGATAGATGTGCAGAGATACTGTAGATCAGTGGTATTTCTTAAATATTTTTCAGGCCAAGGACCCCTTAGCTGAGAGAGAGATGAAGCATTAATGTGTATTTTCAGACATTTAACGACTTAAACCATCAATACTTTGTAAACTTGACCTTCGGCTCAGAACCTGGTCTTCTCTTTTTCCCTGTACACCAAACCTCTTCGCCAAAAATAGCCAATCTACAAGCTCACGTGTCGCAAACGCGTTTGTAAATGTAAAAATGTAAAAATAAAGTCCTAAACATAAAAATGTGAATGAAGTCAGTAAACACATTTTTGCACTGCTGTTAAAAAGATATTGTACATGTCTATATGAGTTTTATCATACTGCTGTTCTACAGTACCTGTCTCCACCTTTATTTCTATCTCATCCAGTTTTATTACTTTTTTTATTATTATTTGTATTACTATCATCATGTTGTGTTGTATTGTTAGTACAGTTCTGCAGAACATGTCCCACCAACATTTTGCTGCTTATAGCCTACTTTTCTTTTTATTTGTATCTCTTTTTCTACCCAATTTAGTCATTATGAAATTCATTCCTCCCCACACACATTTCTGTGTTGTCACTGCTGTTCTATCCTACTGACTCACCTACAGTACCAGTGAGGAGCCCCCACCGCTGCGACGCCTTGTGAGTTTGTACATTGGCTATTTTCAGCATGCAACCAAGTAAAATCAGCCATTATGACGCCATCAAGGCCCACCGAAATACATTCTAGTCGACAAAATCAACTGTAGATTTAGTTGACAAAAATCGTATTTATTTCGACTATTTAGTCGACTAAAACTAGACTAAAAGTATAACAATTCAGATGACTGAAATATGGCTAAAACTAAATGGAATTTTATTCTAAAGACTATGACTAAACTAAATCAAATTTGTAATGATCGAAAGAGTCTGAATTATTTGGATTTCTGCTGCACATGAGGATCCCATACGATGCTGTGAAGAAAACGGCTTCCAGTAATCAATGTGAATATGATCCAAAACACTCCTGGCTTACATGGCACATCGGTTTAGAAGTAATGAGAGAGGAAGGCACTCATTGTTGCTTCCTGGGTGATCTTTTTTAGTCTGCATGTTGAAGAGGATCGAGGTGGATGGAGGGGTGCCCAGGCATTCTGTACAGAAGCATCTGCATATCTTAAATAAAATGTTATGCATAGCTACCAATGCTTTGAAGAAGGTTCCATGGAATACATGATTTAAAACAGTGAACAATGAAATAATCATTGAGCTATGTTAACAGGCATGACAGGAACAGAGAACGCTAGACCTTGCCAATCCAAGATGCATGTAATGAGATGCAGTGTTCATGTACGACTGAAGCATGCCTTCTAATCTAGGACAGGTTGGGCGATGGCTGTGCAATGCAAACTTTGAGGCACAGCATGAGGGCAGAGAATCCTGAATTCCTGGAATTCGGAACAAGCAGTCACCAAATGTATTATTCAGGCCCAATAGATGCAATGCACATGATATGACCACGTTAGATGTCTAACAATCTATTAATAAAGGCAATTGACAAGCTCCCTTAGAATAATGTTCACAGTTTCCTCATAATCGCAGTAAACTATGATTTGTTTCCTAGTCCATAATTTGGCCCAGAGAATTTTTGCATGCAATGATGATGAGCTACAAATCTAGATGGGAAGATGGAGCAATTAAGTTGGCCAAATATCAAAATCTAATTATAAATCCCCCCAAAACGAATGTAACGAGCAGCATCATCAGTAAAAGAACATTGAAGGGCTTTACTATAATTATGGGTCAACGGTGGGTGGGCAGACCGCCCGATGGACCACCACTGGCATTGTGTTGCGATGAGTTGTGAGTTTGTAGATTGGCTTTTTTTGAGAGATAGAGATTTGATGTAGAGGGAAAAAGTGGGTTACTAAAGGCTCATTCATAGTCTGGATTTTCGGTGGTTAGGTGACCACCGAACTACAACATGACGTCACGAGCCGCGATGAAGAGCAAACCACCGCCACCGCCCCAGCCCTTCTCTCTGTTTTTACTCACCACCGCTCAACGTTATTTCAGCTCCGGTGGTCACCTCACCACCGGAGCGGTGGTCACCTCACCACCGAAAATCCAGACATGAATGAGCCTTAAGTCTAGAGGGTTATGTGACTAAGTTGGCCTAATACAGACAGCAATTTACTGATACAGACAGCAATTCACTTTTTGTTTTGAATATTTTTTGTGATGGACACCGCACATGCAGGCCGTTTTCATGACCCCACTTAACCCATTTAGGATGGGACCCCTTTTGGGGGTTTTACCTTTGAAGACGGAAATCCGATTTCGGGGTAGTTGTTGCTATGTACAGTAGCCTATATACTATATAGCATTAGCAGCATAATTTCTTTGAAGTTTTTTTTAATACACCAAGCACTCCATTCAGGAGTGGTGGATTATAATGGCCCTCCTAAAGGCCTCACCGAGGTTTGTTGGGCTTCCTCCTCACGGAGGACACAGGCTGGGGCGCTAACCCATACTGCTCACCCGGGTGCCGTCTACATTCCGGCTGTCCCCGTCACTCCGGTGGTCACCAGACTACACCCGGTTGTCACATAGTCTATATAAGTCATTATAATAAAGTTTATATGCGGTCAAGTGTTTGTGTTTGATACTGTTTAGTGGTTTGCTCCGCATATATATGGTATGCGGTCAGGTTTTCAGCTGGCTCAGGGAAGAGGACGACCCTGCCATGCATAGTCCACTATAGACTGTATGTCTGTGGGCAGGCATATTCTGTGCCTGTGTGTGTGTGAGTGTGTGCGGTTGTATGAGTTGAGGATTAGGTATCTGAAATGTATTTTTGAAATGCAATGTACTATTTTGTAATGTAATATAATGTTTTCTGTAATGTTTTTGAGTGGTGTAAACCACTCCTACAACTGGCTTTGTTAGTCTGTGCAGAAAAAATGAGCATGGTTGCTATGTTCACCCTGTTCACCTGGGTGTGATTTCATTACGTCAGACATGATTTAATTACGTCAGACAGGCTATATAAGACCTTACACCACTCAGTTCACACGGGTGTGATTTTTTATTTATTTCGTGGAAGATTAGCCGAAAGGCTAAAAGAGATCCAAATAAAAATCAAATCAAATAATGTGTTATGATTAAGCTTATAAAGTATAATGATTATTTATCAGCGCTTATAAATATTATTATACATGTTTATGAGAAGATTATAATATCTTATAAGTGTGTTCATAATGCGTTATAAACGTGGGATGCATAGCAAGTGTTACCGATATTTTACTTATCCAACAAGGCACTTCTGAAATGGTATGTTATTGAAACCAACAAATGCACTTTATTACACCAAAAAGATTTCACCGCATGTAGAGCTGCTATGGTGGAACAGTTATAGGAAAATCTCTATCATTGGACGCATTTCTAAAAAGTATCCCCCACCATACAGTATATCTCATTACATACACTACAATATATATTTGTCTCCACCAGGCCGAAGGCATGGGGAGAGAGTATATGTTTTGCACTCCGTCCGTGTGTGTGTGTGTGTGTCCGTCCGTGTGTGTGTGTGTGTCCTTCCGTCCGTCCGTTACCAGCTAATCTCTGGCACCGTTAACCCGGTCGATGCCAAACTTTGCACACACACTCCCTGGATGCCAACGATGAACCTCTGCCCCACATTTTCCAGAACGGCCTGTTATAGCGCCACCATGAGGCAGCTTTTAACATGTTTTACCTAAAACTGCACCGATCTGCGTGAAACATTGCATGCACACTCCCTAGAGGCCAAGGACAAACCTTTGACCTGCATTTTCCGCATCTGCCTTTTATAGCGCCACCAGGAGGCCGACTTTTGTAAAACACATTTTTTGATATTACTCCTCCAGATTCTGTCCAAAAATCTCACAAATCGTTACAGAGTATCTCTATGATCATGTGCTCAAGTCGGATCTGTCCCATATTTCATATTCCATCCTAATTGGCTATAATTGGCTTTCACAGTTTGCAAGATTGCCCCGTTTTGAACAAAAGCCTGAAATCATGAACGCAGCATGCAATTTACGTGAAATCTTTCACACATTTTCCTACTAGGCTGAGGAATATATCCCACCCTTTTCACATTGGCCTGTTATAGCGCCACCAACAGGTTGATTTTTGCAAAACACATTTTTGGAACAAAATGCCTCAAATCATCCAATTGCCATCAAAGGCAAACATGTTTATATTACTCCTAAACATGTTGCCAAACATCTCACACAGTCCTATCCTCCTGGTGGAGACCTGTGCCCAGAAGGGCACTTTTTCTAGTTGTTCCTGCAACTATATGGATAAAATAATATTTTCCCCACAGCATTTCTTTGTTGGCTCTTTTTAACAGTTAATAATAAAAATAAACAAAAAGTATGTCTCTCTGGAATTAAATATTAGCTACATCTTTAAACATCCGTATTTCACTTTTGAACAAAAGGCTGCATGGCCTCTGTCTGCAAGGCATTTCTGATCAACTGTATTACCAAATTGATCCCTTGGGGGAAAATATTATTGTGGGTAATAAACTTTAATGTTATCCCCTGTCATCCATGCATAATGTTTTTATTTGTTTTTCACAGTCGCACGCACGCACGCACGCACGCACGCACGCACGCACGCACGCACAGACAGACAGACACACAGACACACAGATACACACTAGTCTCGCATAGCCAGATGGTCAGAGATCTCCGCCTACTGATACTGTATGTCTGGGGAAATCTAAATTCGGTGAATGGTCTAAAACTGGGTTGAAATGAATATGCAAAGTCTGCATCACAGAAACAATTATGCAAAGTCTTTAGGGTCGTTCCTTCATATACGATATGGTATCAGAATTTGTTTTCAAAGCAGTGGGCGTATAAGTTTCTATTACCGCTGGTTTTCTCCAGTGTCCATGACTTTAGAATTTCCCCAGATATACTGTATTTATGAGCAGGCGGAGTTCTCTGATTGTCTGGCTACATGAGACTAATGCAGGGGTCAGCAATTTATTGATGCTGTAGTAGGCCAAAAAAACATGACATTCTTGTGTTCTCCAATATTGTCAAAATATGTAGAATAAATAAACCGTTTCAACATTTCTGTCAACAAAGTGCACAAGCCAGGTGGCTTGTGTAAACAAACCGGTGTGATTCCAAATACAAAGAACAAATTGTATGCCCAGGACGTCTCCAGACGCCCCCTGGGGTGCCAAAAGACGTCTGGAGACATCTTTTTTATTATTTTTTATCGTCCAAAAACGCTGGGTACTCTACATCTCTATTCTGAATAAATCTATGGGTATATTTTGTGTTAAAAATCGTCCAAAAACGCAGGCACTCTATATGTCTCTATTCTGAAAACATCCATGGACATCAATTGTTTAATAGTCTGTGGACAACAGAGTCGATTGCTTTCACCACCAATGCTTCTGGATTACCGGTGTGTTGCGAGAAGTTATCATATTTAATGAATGCTTGTGTATTTAGTCATTTTGATAGGCTAATATACACTTAACCCATTTAGGACTGAGGCCGAATGTTGCCATATACTGTAGATAGCAAAAATAACCCCAAAGGGGGTTCCCGTCCTGAATGGGTCTTATCTGGGCCGCTTCATTATAAGGCTCTATTATAGTATGTTTGTGGCTGCAGACAGATTTTGTATTTATTTAGTCCAAAATGTCTCTTTTGAAATTAAGTTGATGACCATTTCAACAGCAGTTGTATCCTCATGTGACATGTGGCCTATCATCAAGGACACTCTGCATCAACAGCTATCCCACTAGACTGTTGAACAAGGCCGGATCGGCTTGAACACTGACTGGCCTGCTGGACTATTTTAGCTTACAGTATGTTGAATAACCTTCTTTTCATGTGGAGTACTTTCTGCTACTATACTGTCTCTACTGCTACACCTTACTATGATAGGTCAATACATCTCTATCCATACATGTTTTCAGCAGCAAAGACTTCATGTAATCTGTGAGTTAAGATAACTATCTGTTGCCCCTCGACTTCCCACACTTACTTACAACCAGTAAGACGCCTGATTGCGAGAACACGCGTGCACACATCCGCCTCGTTGATGGCAGACTGCTGGGCTTTGGCATGGGGGTTCAGATCAACATGGAATGAATTCTGTACTGGCCATATTAAGGAGCATGTCTTGAGTGTACAGGGTTTGATGAGGTCAGATCAACATATGGAATGTCAGAACAGGTCAGTTCCATACGTATATGGAGATCTAAGGGTGGTAACGGGGACTCTAAGTGTACAGGGTTTGATGAGGGCCCAGGTAGGGCCGGGTCTTAATTTTCGGGCCTGTTGAGAACTCTAGTTTTCGCCGGCTGCCGGGCACGGCTGCACTAATAACTTTGGGGCAGGCCCGTCTAGAGTTTGAATGGACAGGTGGGCCTGTTGAGAACTCTAGTTTTTGTCGGCTGCCGGTCGCGGCTGCACTAATAACTTTGGGGCAGGCCCGTCTAGAGTTTGAAATTTGAATGGACAGGTAAAACGAAAAAACATCGCATGGATGCACCTGGGACGTATCCTCAGTGATGTATCCCAAGGTCATCAGGGTTTCGGGTCTTCCAACATCATACCCCTCACTCAGGTGACCCAGCCGGGGGTGATCAAGTCCCGACTTATGTCCCAGTAGCTACCCTCGACGGCCACACAATCCGCTGCTCCAGAACTGTACTCTGCCGGTACTGGGAGGTAGAACCATCCGGTGTGTGGAGGGACTAGGCTCTGTGGGTTGACTCCTGGCCGGGCACCTCCTCCTCACCAGGTCCACTCCTGCTCTCACCAGATGCAGCCAGGACCTGTGCGTTGCACCAGATTCCCAGCACCAGACACTTCTTTCGGGAGTGGTGGATTCTGCAGGCTCCACCTGCAGGGAAACTGTGGTGCCAGCCTGCGGCTTAAATGGCCCTTCTAAAAGTCTCATGTGGGTTTGTTGGGCTTCCTCCTCATCGAGGACACAGGCTGGGGCGCTAACCCATACTGCTCACCCGGGTGCCGTCTACATTCCGGCTGTCACCTGTCTGTCACCCGATATCATTATCCATATATGGAGATCTAATTATTATTATTATTATTAGCTATGCTGGAAAGGTTAGCTCCAGCCCTGACTCAACTAATTGAAGACCCCTCATTGTGTAGATCTTTTCCAAAGTCAATTATTTCTTTTTTTACTCCTACCTTCAATACTCACTAGCCTACATTTGGCTCACATATTCTCTAATTGGAAGTTTTCCCTTAAGTCATTCATACTCCAAAGTGGTTGGGAGCCAATAAATGTTGTAGGCATGGTGTGGGTTGGGCCCTCTTAACAATATTGAGCAACACAAAACTGGAATGTCTGATTGTAGTGGTCACAAAAGGTTATCTTAAATTTACCACAAATTTGGCGTAAATACATGAAGTATTAGATCTGAGCCAAGTCTCCTAAGGAGGTGCGCCTGAAGCCTGTCCTGGGCAGGAGTCTCTCCAGACGTAAAAACAAACACACATACACACCACAGTCTTATTAATTGCAGCTAGTTCATAAACCATATGGAGCTAAACGTATTTCATATTGAATGCTTGGCTCGACACCTCAACACCAGCCACCCAACTCCTCATTCATTGTGCATTTAGGGGCTATACCTCTGTCTGCAGAAATCAGAGGACAACCTCATGATACTAACAGCAGACAGAACTGGAACAAAATACAATTTAAGCTGATAAATGAGCTTTGTGCAGCTCTCTCCCCTGATTGGGTGTAATTGGTGTCCTGACATGAACATGCATTTTCTTTAGTAAAGAGCTGGAGGAGAAACGCAAACCCCTGTAACGGAACAAACACTGTGATTACTATCAAGCTTGACTCATCTAATTTGCATTGCACTAAACATGCCTCTTCTTTTGGCATGTACATGTCTCATATTTGAAAAGCATTGATCTGACCCTGATCATTCTACCCAAAGTTCTCATTAATTTCTTTATTTTAAGGTTGCTGTTTTTTTACGTTTGCTAAGAAATGTTAATGTTAATCTGTGAATACATAGTATGGTCTCAGCTAGTCCTCATTATAGAAGGGTAAAGTGTGCAGTGTAGACATTCACAGGTTCACCGCCAGTGTTTATGCAGGGCTTTCTAAATGATTTTGTTCCACTTGGCTGCACTCTTTAATGAAAGTGTAAATGCTTTTGCAATAGTGGAATCCGCTAACTTGTGCGGATTAACACTTCCTTCTCCACAGCCTTGAAGTTTAATTAACACAAGTTTGTTGTTTTCTTTTCTGTGACTGTTTTGGGTAATTGGTTTGTGTTTGACTATAGCCTCTGCCTGCAAGACGGGGGAATCAGGAAATGTGGTTTTGGGTCAGTGAAGTTTTATAACTTCAAGACTCCACAATGTACTCCACTCCTGTGTGTGTGTGTGTGTGTGTGTGTGTGTGTGTGTGTGTGTGTGTGTGTGTGTGTGTGTGTGTGTGTGTGTGTGTGTGTGTGTGTGTGTGTGTGTGTGTGTGTGTGTGTGTGTGTGTGTGTGTGTGTGTGTGTGTGTGTGTGTGTGTGTGTGTGTGTGTGTGTGTGTGTGTGTTGAGAGAGAGAGAGAGAGAGAGAGAGAAAACCAAGACAGAGGAAAACACTGACAGATAGTGTGTGTGTATGCGTGCGTGTGAAATTGTGCAAAAAATTGTGGGAAAAAAAATTGCGGGGAAAACAAATCGTGAAAATAATTGTGAAAAAATATGTGGCTTTTCAAGCAGGCCAGGACCTAAGGAGGCGGTTTGGGACATACCTGGGCAAGCAGTCCTGGAGATAGGTGGGAGCGAGAGACCATTTAAAGCTTTATAAACAAGTAAAATAACTTTAAAAATCAATTCTCAAAACAACAATTAGAGCTTGTAACTAAGAGTCGTATAACTCCATTAGTCCATTGGAACAGATTTTTCTTTTTAATTTCATGGAAAAAAATCGATGGGCGATAGCAAAAATGTACTTGAATGGAGCTTTTTTGCAGCAGCCATTGGTGTCAGGAAAACGTAGCAGAAGATAATTGTGTTAATTACTGTAATGTATGTCTCAGATGTGTGCCAGCATGAAGTTAACTGGAGCTGTCCATGCTGGCACTCAGCAACACCTTTAACACCCAAAATTAATGCAATTTCATTTAGCTGTGTGTTTACCTGTCACTTGTCTCCTGTGAAATGGGTCTATTATCATTTGAAAATGACGCTTTGTATATTCACAAAGGAGGTGTCAAGGGAAAGAAAGGTGTGTGTGTGTGTGTGTGTGTGTGTGTGTGTGTGTGTGTGTGTGTGTGTGTGTGTGCGTGTGCGTGTGCGTGTGCGTGGCTTGGTAACAGCCACAGCTCTACCTAGCTGTTGGTGATTATTTAAAAGGTATTATCATATTAATTTATCATTGTTAAGTTCACTCTGTATACCCACAGGCATAATAGCATGATGATGCCATTACAAAACATGGGCTGCATGGAAGAAATGTGTTTAATAAAACAAAATTAACTGCTAGAAGGTTCAAGGTCCTAAATTAACTTAATTAAGCAGTCACGTTTGGTATTCTGTGGCTGTACACGCATAGGGAACAGAGTGTCATTCCGAAGCACCACCAGTTCGACTACATGGCTTCCGCATGCGGTTAGTGTTAGGGACAGGGTTAATATGAGTGGGTTGTTCACCTTTTCACCCAGTTTCCATTAGGGCTAGCATTTATTTGCTGAAATCAGCTGGCATATTCCTCTCTAGAGAGGTTTCATCAGGCTGAGGGAGACGGACTACCAGGTCAACTTTTTGTGGTCCAGTATTTTTTGTACTTGTGGTTATCATTCAATGATGAGTTTCTAACTAAAATGTCATTGGGAAAGAGGGTTACTGTGGTTTCACCACAAGTTCTGTGTTTCACAGTTGCCTGTCATTGCTAGTCTTTTTTGTGGTGCAGCCAACCTCATTCAATATGAGAGCAGATTACTGTATCAGGTGGTTGTGAATGTACGTTATATGAAGCCCGCAAATGTTTAATTTGAAAAAAATGCCTTTTAACTGTCGGAACATAAAGGCACACTAGCAAACTAGCAAACTGATGCTGGCATTCAAAGCAACCAAAGGTATGGCACCCCCATATCTTGCAAGTCTGATCGAACCCTACAAACCCTCCCATGCACTGAGATCAGCTGGAAGTACTTTCACTAAAAACGCCGGGACAACGTAACCTGACTCCGCCAGCTGGTGACAGCAGTGAGTTCCTCCTCCTGCTCTCATCTGGTCCCTCTCGGGCAGAGACGATGCACTCCGGACCATTTCTGACCGGAGACAGACGCGGCCGTATGCGGCCGCTAGAGGCAGGATCAACGCGATACTGTTGACGTATTGAAGCGCTGCCACAGTGCAAATGTAAACACAACCTAACAGGACTACAACTTTATTATTTATTATGGAGATATCATCATTTTTGTCCCGCTGCTTCCGGTTTATCGTTCCTGCTTGAGAGAGACCAGATCCAGGAAGGAGGAGGGAACTTATGAACTCAATACTGCCGCAATCTGGCGGAGTCAGGTTAGGGACAACGCTCCACACGTCCCAAACTCTTCTCCCTTCTGGCTCCAAAACTATGGAATGCACTTCCCATTGCAATCAGAACAGCGGACTCACTGCCAATCTTCCGCCATAGTCTGAAAACCCAACTCTTCAGACTCCATTTTAGGCATAGCACTTGCCCTATAGCCCCCACGACCTTACAGGCGTATAAGGCTCAACTTATGTAACTTAGATGTAGACATAGCACTAGTAATATGCATATTTTAATTAGATAGAATTCCCCTGTTAGGTTCTTAGCTTACGTATGATTCATGATGACTATCTTTTATGTATATGATGTAGCCTATTACCATGTTTTTTTTGTTCTTGTTTTTTTGTTCTCGCTCTGATGTAAGAGCATCTGCTAAATGCCTAAATTGTAGAAAAGTGAGCTTGTCAGATCGCATATCTCAGCTAGGTTGGGTTAGCCAGTAGATAGGGCTGTGTGACAGGGTGTGATGAGTCTGACTCAGCACCGTTTGAGTTGCATACTGATGGGATGGGAATCGGTTATAATCTATCTCTACCTGTCCTTGAAACTAGAGACAACTTAATGGATACAGTCAGGATGGACTTGATGACGGCTGTGTAGAACTCAACAATCATATTCTGTAGCCGGCAGATTAGATTGAGGCCACGTCCACACAGAGACGTTTTACAAAAATGTCACAGTCGTTTTCAAAAAGTTTACCGTACACACGGAATCGTCTCAAGAATTGTGTATGTGTCCATATGAAACCACTGAAAACGCCACACAACCGAGGACCAGTGTGTGCGTGCGAAGTTCTCCTGCACCTTGTGATCATGTGAAATGTCCCCTGCAGGTATTTGAATGACTCCACTGTGTTAAATTAAAACATACCACCTTCTTTAAACAGGTACAGTATAGAGCGTCGCAGTCCCTCCCCCGACATTTTTCCCATAGAGGTTTAATAAAGTATTTATTTAAAGACTTGTAAGCATTGGTCAAAGCCAACTCGGATCGTGACAACTCATGACAACAAACAAAACATTTTGGGCCAAACAAATAATTAGAAGAAAAAAATGGCAGGGTTCTTTTTCAGATATTTCACATTATTCTTGCGCCAACTTTGTTATTTTTATATATTTCATCTCCCCATTTTATGCTTGATATTTAAAGCATGTCTCTTAACCTCACTCCCCCCCCTCTCTTATAATCACAACGTCTCTCTTTCCCTTGCGACGGCCACGTTTGAGCTTATCATTACACCCAGCCGGTGGAAGTGTGTTTGGGTCATCGACTTGCTCTGACCCATATTTAGCATTTAAATCAGGCCAGGCTTGACTGTGATCTCATTACCAGGCCACCTGACTGCATTTGATGTAAAGCCTGGGCATTAATAAAGATCCCCCGGGGGTCAAAGAGGGGAAAAGACGAGCCCAGGTAATTTACTGCAGCAGAGGATGAGATGGAGGGACTGTGTTATTATAGACTTGATCGGTTGGCAGGCTATAGCTCGCAATTGATCCGCATGCTGCAGAAGGAGAGCACAGCGCGTTGTTGATGGAGAGGTGGAGTTGTAGGGGAATTCGGTGGAGAACACAATACACGGAACAGTGAGACGGATCCATAGTTTGAAAACCTAGAGGGGCCAGAGGGAATTGGGTCTGGACAAGTGGATATCGATTATGAAACTCACTTCGCAGTTGTATAGCTAGATTTGAGCAAACGCTCAGAGGGAGCGTGCCTTCTCCATGGGTGCAACAGCTCTCCATAAGTACCGATTTAAAGCATAAAGAATTTATAAGATATGCAAGCTTGTATATCTGCTATGTTTTTAACATTTCTCAAATATGTTGAAGCTGTGAGAACTACCGAATTGGAAGGCATTTGTAGAATTGGCCTCAGGGCTTGATGAGTGAATGAATTAGAAGGTGTACCATGCATGCTCCCGTGGTCCTGAGATGCATGGTGGAGTGATAATTGCTTGTCAATCTTGTCACCAAGAGTGGTGACTTTATATTCCATTATTAAAAGGTTAACAACCTTTATAAAACGTAAAACATTGGACCAATTAGGGCAGAGAATATTTCAAAAATGATTGCCCCCACTCAAAAAGAAAACCCCTCTAGAGCATAATGCTCATCAAATGCTAAATACCCCCATTAGGTATTTAAAAGCCAGTTGCAAATCATGCTTGATTGTTAAGATGGTCGGTATACTCACGTTAGTGCCTGCATGGGGCATAAGGGATGTAACTGGAAAGAACACCGAAATATAGCCCAGCTCATCTGGGACCGGCACACTTTAGCCGGTGCGTTCCCGTTGTTAACATTCTTTTCAGGTGCGAATACAAAATGAAGATGTTTTGACAGGCAGACTCTGCTGGCAGGCAGAGGAGCACGCATGTGGAGAGAAAGAAACATATCTTGTGTCATGTAACTGTAGACCTGCCCTTTATCATCATAAATGCTTCCATCTCTGTATCTGTTTTACTACTGTATACACGTGAAAAAGGCGGCATAAGCTATTATTGTCATTCTAGTCAGGAAGTTGAGAGATGAGCTGATTACTAAACACCTACTCCATCCCTCAATACACAGGGGCAATACATCATCTTACTCAACGGAAGCATAGATGAATATGAATCTGAGTGCTTTCAGTATAAAATCCCATCTTCCTGACCTGACTATCTCTCTCTCTCTCTCTCTCTCTCTCTTGTGGAGAGAGGGTTGGGGGGCAATTCGATGTATGGTAGCATTTGAAGCATCATTCCTTGCAAGCAATGAGGCAAACAAACATGTCCACCCTCCACATTCATCTCAAACTCTGTTTATGCTCTCTTCATTGGATAAGACAAGAAAATCTCCCAAAAGCCGGTGGTTGATATCAAAGCCACGGCGCAGGCTGACTACAAATCTGGCCAGACAGTCCTTTCTCTCAGCATCTGCAACAAGGCACTATTGATCCTGTTGCTCGAGGGACTCCGACCTGCAATGAATGGGAAAATGTTCAGCGGGGCCCATCTAAGCTACTCTAAATAATTTTGCTGTCTTCATCACGTCTACTTACAGAGGAGGGGGGGGGTCCTTAGGGGCCCCAAAATCAATCGGTCATCCTTGGAGGTCTCCTTATTATCTGCCAGTTGAGGGGCCTGGGAGTTATTTCTGGTGCAGTGGAATACGAAGAGGTAATTTAATATACGTGTGGTGGTGGAGGGGAATAGAAATGGATAATAAAATAACATACATTTTGTGATTTAACCCATTCATTGAGAATGATTCTAAGAATCCTAACAGTTTTCTAAGAAATGTATGTTTCTGGATCAGTGGTGACTTTTTCATGTCAAGGACCCCCAAAATTATATGTATTTAGTGCACGCACGGACGTGCGCTCGCACGGACGTGTGCACACACGCGCATGCGTTCACACACACACACACACACACACACACACACACACACACACACACAATTGGTTTTGATAGCACATCAGTGAGATGGATGTAATCCTACCTGGAGGGGAGAAAACAGATGGTGGAGGTGAACGGAACACTGTCCCCCCCCCCCCCTCCCAGGGAGCTGTGGCGTTCCACAAGGAAGCATACTAGGGCCTTTACTGTTCCTAAACAACATGACATCAGCTTGTGACTGCAACTTGTTCCTGTTCGCAGATGACTCAGCACTGCTGGTCTCGGACAGGAACAAACTGCAGGTGGAAAAGGCCCTCAGCTCCGAAGTCCGAACTAGGTAGAATCTGCACCTGGCTCGCTTATAACATACTATCTTTACACCTGGGAAAAACTGAATTCATTCTCTTTGGATCAAATCGTAATCTTAGCAAGGAAGATGGCTTCTTGGTTAGAGTGGGTGACAATATTATCACACGAAAAGATGAAATTACCTACCTTGGTTCCATCCTGGAGGAAAATCTTTCCGGTGATAAAATGTCCACCAACGTAATCAAAAAAAGTCAACCAAAGAAGAAGATTCCTATACAGTATCTCCTCACTGGTTGACAAAAACACCTTATAGACCCCAACAGGAGCCCTCGTACAAGGTTTCTTCGACTATGCATGTACCACAGCACCTCAAAGGCCCTTAAAACAAGGCTCCAGACCTCCCAAAACAAATAAAACTGGTCAGGCTACTACTTGGCCTCACTCCCCGAACCCACCTCACCCCTGCCCACTTTGACAGGCTGGAATGGCTTAGGGTTGACGACAGAGTACAGTATCTTGCAATGGGTCTGGTCCACAAGATTCGATACACCACCAAGATACCCATGTATGTGTCTAAATACTTCCTTAATGTCAACGAAGTCCACACCCACAACACCAGAAGGAGCTCAACAAAGCATGTACAACCCAGATTTAGCACAAACAAGGGACTAAATTAATTTCGCTTCTATGCCACCAAAATGTGGAACGCCCTACCAACGGTCATTAAGACATGCAAACTCCTTCAAAACCGCTCTCAAAGGGCACCTACGGACGGCTGCAATTCGAAACTGGCCCCCGTAAAATCTGAATCCCCACCCACCCCTTTTTCCCCTCACTGCATATGTTTTATTTTCCCTTAACCTCCTTTATGATGATGATTTCCTGTTTTTTTTGGCTATATAGAAGTGCATATTTGTATGTCTCTAAATGTTATGATGAATTGAACATGGTGGACCCTCTTGTAAACAAGCGTAGTGCTTTATTGGTCATCCTCTCACAGTTGACAGTTTTTGTATTGAGTTGTGCTTGAAATGTACTGTAATTCTGCAAACTGTTAATAAATACACACACACACACACACACACACACACACACACACACACACACACACACACACACACACGTATAGCCTTCTGTAGGCTACATTATTTAAATTGTTCAAAGCATATTTAGGCAAAATCTTTTGCCAGAACCAACAGTTTCTTAATCCAACTCTCGGTTTTATCTTTGGCCACTGAACGTGTGTTTTTCTCTGCTGCTGCATGTTCGCTTTGTCTGGCCGCTTAGTAATGTACTAATATTACATCGCAGCTTTGTTGACTGACATGGCGAATCGAGGGCTTATAAGCCTATCTCACAGAATTTCCCCGCCCCCCTAAATACGCCCCCTTTCGGGGTTAGTGGTGATAGCGTGACGTCACTCCATAGACACTACATGTTAACCAAGGTAATTTAAGAAGTCTACAACTTTTGTTTTCTCAAGGTAAGGTTTGTTCTATCTGTTCGACCTGATTTACCATCTTGTTTGCTTCATAATAATATTGGTCTGTCACATGTTTACATTAGAAAATGTACTTAGATTCTCCAGAGCAGAGTGTAAATGCTCATGTTAAAGACACCACTATTTACCGGAAGTGGGCGTGGAAAGCGGGCTGTGAGATAGGCCTATTGCTGGCACACAACAGGTAAAAAGTTTTAGCCCTCTTAGCTAATTTAAGTCAAAGAGGGTACAAATGGCGAGTAGCAATACGTTGTTGTTGTTGTAGCTTGTAGATCTTGTTTTATTTCTTCATAAAATTCACTTCACTGTCACACAAACACAAACGTCTTTTTTCTCCGCCCACACGGTGGATAAATTACACATTGGCATGATTGTTCTGTCTGGGAGGGTGAAACACAGCAAGGACAAACAGTGCACCTCTATTGGCGGCTCTGAATAAACTGGCTCCATATTGGAACCTGTGCTCTGAATGCACTGAAAGAAAAACAAAGACATGCCAGTTTAATCTTCACGTAATCTAATGTATACTGAGATACTAAGGAGGAGAGACGGCGGCTGTGAGGATAATGTGGTATATTTTTCTATACATAATTTACAGATCATATTCAGGAAACCCTGAATAGGCTATCTCCCGAGGCCATGCACGCACGTCCGCTTTCCATTGTCTCACAATGTCGACTGCACGTGTCAACGGAGGTGCCAGGAATTCTTGTAAGAACAATGTTTTTCTCTTGCATTAGCAGGAATTCATTAGCGAGATCTTTTTGTTCATCCGTCCAGATTGATTGTTCTATGACACTCTACATTAAAGGCCCATTAGCCACGCGATTATGCCCCGGCCCATTTTCACCGGAGACAATAACGCCGCAGCCGGAATGTGATCGGAAAAAGTGCGCGGGTTACAAACGTGCCCTGACAGATACAGAATTGTTCATTATTAGGGTGACATTGTCTCCGAGACGATGGGATATGTCATTGGATAAACGGGGCCCTGCGCTGTGCGTCCTTCCCAGCTGAATAGCTTTACATGACAGAGGACGTTGCTGCCACATTCCAACAGTACTCTCTATTAACACAACGATTGGGGCGGGTGTGAGGGGTGGGGGGTTGTTGGTTGTTGTCGGTGGTGGTGGTGGTGGTGGTGGTCCGGGGCCCAACGGAGCACTCGCTAATGACAAAAGATGCGATTCATTTAGTTTAACCACAAAACATAAATCCTAAATTTATGCTCTCCCCCACAGACGCATTTGATTAAGAGATGTGCTGAATTAGCTTTAAAAGGAAAGTGTCAAGAGGAGAAATATGGGCCATTTTCCCTGCGCTTCCGATCTCTCACGCCCGCTCTCATTTTCACTCTCTTACTCTGTGTGATTGATAAGCACAAGGGGGATTATGTGGGTGTTCCGTGGTTGTAGCAACCATACCATTTTACGTAACACTTTCTATGAAGCTCATATCTATAATGCATAATAAACATACTCATAACACATTATAATCTGCTTATAACCATATACATACAGTAGTTATATGCCGTCATATGTTAACAATATGATTTTTCTTGCTAAGCTTACTGCTTTTGATTGTTTTACTATGGAATCGTGCATTTCCCGTCAGTGTGTCGGGCACCAGTGTGTATCGGGCACCATATATGGTGCCCATGTCTTGTGACAGCATGTGACAGCATCAGGGATGGATATGTGGAGACCCTGATGTCATAGTAAAAGCGACCTGCTGTCGCAGTTAAATATGGAGATCCCTGATGTCATCAATATTGGCCAGCAACTCTACATCTGACATCAAACCCTTAGATCTCCATATGGATATATGTCAGAACATTCCATATGTTGATCCTTCCCCATCCATCCTTCCTCTTCGATGTCTCCCTTTTGACTGATACCTGTCCATTCAAACTCTAGACTGGCCTGCCCCAAAGTTATTAGTTCAGCCGCGCCCGGCAGCCGGTGAAAACTAGAGTTCTCAACAGGCCCGGAAATTAAGGCCCAGCCCTACCTGGGCCCTCATCAAACCCTGTACACTGAAGAGAATGTCCCCGCTACCACCCTTAGATCTCCATATATGGACCTTCTGACATTCCAATTATGTTGATCTGACCCTGTACACTCAAGACATGCTCCTTATATGGCCAGTACAGAATTCCATGTTGATCTGACCCCCCATGCCAAAGCGCCAGCGCTCGCCGCCTGTAGTCAACGAGGTGCATAGGGCGAGGTCGCTTCTCGCCCTCAGGCGTCTTACTGGTATAGGTGAACTGAAACAAACATTAAATTAATAGATGTAGATTGTAGATTGAAAGATATACTTTCACTACAAAATGTAATGAAGCAGAGCTGGGTATATAAATAGTAGGATTAATCAGATACAATTTTATTAATCGAACAATCTGTTTCCCACTTTATTTTCAGTCTATTTCACCCTGTGTGTGTGTGTGTGCTCATTCATCTGTAACGTTGTGCGTGCGCTGGTGCTAACTCAAACATGGCAGTGAGTGTCATAACCTTTTCACAGAGCAGCAGATGTTTACATGAATTATCAGTTGAAAATTACACATTGTTCACAGAAGAGGCCTTAGACCTGGCCCCACCCACAACCCCCCCCCACAACCCCCCCCCCCCCCCCCCCCCTCTCTCTCTCGCTCTCGCTCTGTCTCTGTCATTGGGCAGATTGTATTGGGCAGATTGATCTTTCAAGCATGGAGGAAGATGAAACAGGATTTTTAAGATAGTGGTATCAGTATTTCTGTGTGATAAATAATATAGACTGTATGATTATAATTAAACTGCAGTCTCTTAAGAGTTTGAAAATAGTATAGTTTGATTATACAATGGTGCTAAAAGGATAACACAAAAAGCCCTGAGGGCTTATTTCGATTGTGGTCCTTGTGTATTCAATTCAAAGAGACCTTTAAAGACATACAATAATATACCAGACATCATCAATACTATTAGCAATAAAAACACATGTAGGCTTTCCCCTTATGTAAACGTAAAAGTATTTTTCTGGTTTCATCCTCTTATCTTTTGTATTGACCTGTACTTTCGTTGAACTGTACCTACAAACTGTTAATACAATAATCAATCAATCAAAAGCTACAGTATATACGTGTGTGTGTGTATCCAGACATACCGTTCTTCTTGTAGCCAGTAAAATAAATCAAGGACAACTCAGGTGGTTCAAAGACATGAAACCATCTCAGTAAATAATTGTTTACACTCAGATCTGCCTGAAACTGGTGTAAATTAAAAATCGACCTAGATAACTAATTAACTAGCCCACAACTGTGTGACCAATGTAGAAACCTGCGGGCCGTGTGTGTGTGTGTGTGTGTGTGTGTGTGTGTGTGTGTGTGTGTGTGTGTGTGTGTGTGTGTGTGTGTGTGTGTGTGTGTGTGTGTGTGTGTGTGTGTGTGTGTGTGTGTGTGTGTGTGTGTGTGTGTGTGTGTGTTTGTGCGTGCATGCGTGCGTGCTGTTTGTGTTTCAGTAGGGTGAGAGCATTGTCTCTGCTCCTAATTGCAATGCTTATATGTCATTGTTTAATATGCAATTAACACATATTCTAGGAGATTCAATAGAGAATAACAATGAGCAAGTAATTACACAGGGGGTGGTACTATCCTAGCATCTGTCATTTCAATCACTGTGTGATGAATATCATTATGACCATTCTGTTTTTCTCCCCAAGTAGAGAGGAAGAATTTTAATTTGCATTGTGTCCTCACCACATTCTCTGGCGGACAATAAGCCATAAGCCAATAAAAAGAGAAATTGGAGACAATATGGAGTGTTCAACAAACGTCTAGGGGAGAAGTCCCTCGTGATCAGGCATTAATAACTTCTCTGAAAGAATTTCTTCGCATAAATGGCAGCCGGCCATCCAGGGAAATAGTCTGGTATTGACATTGTGATCAAAAGAAAAATGACAGAGCAAAGACAACAAGGGGAACCTTCTGGACTAGCAGGCCAAGCGGGCCAGCATTGGGAAATTAGACAGAATGCTTATCATCACTGCACACATCCACTATTGGATTGAACCACCATTGTGTGTCGTGCTGACGATGTGTGTGAAACTCGCTGACAATCAGTACTGGAAATGTATTGGCTAAATAGTTTGTTTAATAGCTATGCAAGCTATGTGTGTCATTTTTCTGACTTCACGGGCAAGAATGGGAACAGATGATAATGACTCTTAATACTACAGAGCTAGTCTGTGCATGCCACACAGAGTAAGCCACTATTAACTCTTCCATCCTTTAAGTACACAGGTTTAAGTGAGTGACTATACACATATTTGATTAGTGTTCTGTGAAGATGTAAACTCTGTTATGCGCCATTAAAACCATAAAACGCGCTTGCGACAGATATAGGCTTGTCATGAATATCTGATGCGCGCTGCTTAGTACTTAAACTAATTGTGTTCGCCTGTCGTGAGTAACGCTGACGAGCCATTTATCTAAAAGCATGTGATGTTCACCATGCAGACGAGGCAACATGTACTGTATGGAATGACAAACAGCGTGAACGTATCGATGTGATGATACCCGACTTCAGCGGTTGCCTCTTCATGGATGAGCTCCAGTGCAATCCCTTTGATTGCCTCCACTGCCTAAATGATAATGACCTGACATTTTGTCAGCTTGTGTTCAATACAATGTTCAGTTGTTGCCAGCAATGACGGCTTCTACATTGTATCTCTGTTTAACAGTGGTGGAAAGTAACTAAGTACATTTACGTACATTTAAGTACTGTACTTTATTTTGAGGTGCTTTTACTTTACTGGAGTAGGCCTATTTCCAATTGTCAGTATTTTTACTTCTACCCCACTGCATCTGAGAGGATATTATTGTACTTTTACTCCACTACAATTTTGATTATCTATCTATAAATGCACCACGTCTCTGTGCGTACGTTTTTACATCTGTACGTACGTCTGTAATCCACGTAACTCGAGAACTGTTCGCCGACTTCAAATTCGACACAAGCGTTCCACACCACCACAGAGAGTGCAGTGCGGTGTTGAGTCCCTCGGATAAACGGTTGTCCAGAACCAGCACAAAAGCCTTAGACTGGGGTCTGGACCTGATCACCCCTATATCTCCATATATGGAGCTGGCCTGTTCCGACATCACAATTATGTTCTGACATCTCCATATTTGGGCATGCCTGATAAAGAACTCCATATGGGCATACAATTGGGGACACAGACTTAACTGGATGGGGCATGCATTTCCAACTTGCATCGTTCCAAGTAGGTCAGTGCCCAACAGGCACCGCTCTAGTTATTACAAAAAACACTAACCATTTCAGCCCTTATATACATTTCGGCCATTTGAAAATATAGCCGATCACAACGCATCGCAACGCTTGTGTAGATCTGCTGTTTTCGGCAAATGTTCCGTCCAGAATAGAGATGCTGCCTACAGTAGGGTTCACGAGGTTAAAATGGTCCTGTTGAAGTACTTTGTTTTACAGCTCACATGCATGACGCTAAGCACCCTTAATCGCTCTCACGTCTGACATCATTGTAGGCATGTTCTAAGTACATTGACCGTGCAATTATTCTGCAGTGGCAGCGAATTAAATGGTCTTGGAAATGTGTGAATTGAAAATTAAGATATCACACAGAGTCTCTCTGCCGAGGCACATTCCGTGAAAGATTAATGTTTGGTGTTTAAGACGCATCAATCTTTTACATGGCCAGTGCGGGTTAAACTGTTCCGGAACGCTGGTCGACACGAGTCAAGATGAATACCATTACCAATGAGAGAACAGCAGGGGTGCTTATCAGGTCACAGCATTTATTAATTTGACATTTGTTCAGTATATAATCTCTTCACGTGTTAACACATTTCATTTGGTCGAGCTTCGGTATTGTTGACAACCATGATGATGATGATTACGAGAATGATGAGGAGGTGGAGACGATGTTTAATGCCCCATCTGTGGCTTCCCATAAGATAGTTACACATTTAGTGTAATGTAAATCCCATGCAGAATGATTTATGCGTGCATGATTTACGGTGAATTACCAAACACCTAATTTTTGGTATGTACTGTATGAAACAAAATCTACAGTCCTCAAGTACAAGTTGTGTCTAAAACTCTGACATTAACAACTTCATTATGAGGACCACTGGCACTTGTGCTCAGCAGGCCCAGCGGAGGCCTGGCGCACTTCCTCCGGTGCACAGGACCAGCGAGATGGCAGGCTGCCTTAATTACAACACAACTGGCTGCGTGCTGCTCCAAAGCACTCTCCATTTCCTCTCTTTCATCCACTTAACTTCATCTCTCCTCACACTTAGCATTCATACACTGGCACTTTTCATCGCATCCAGTCCAATTTAACTTTCACTTGTGTGTATTTTGTGCACTTTGTTATTCATTTTCCGCACATATACCCCAATTGGCTTTGTTGTACTTTAAAGATCTGATGATTTAGGTAATTTGCAGGTTGTGTGAACATCATTAAGCATCGTGTTCATAATACACCATTATTATCCATGAAAAGAGTTGCTTTCATCTCTAATTCCGAGACAGATTTGGAAACTGCAATGTAATTCCCATTTATTAATAGCTAACATTGACAGCCCACTGGTGTTGATGTCACTACTTTTTCATTTTCAGGGGACGACTGTCCAGACATGGACAGGTGTGCCTACCGATCAATTATCATCTAGTAGCAGTTTAACATGTGAATTTTTTTGCAGAGGCAAGGAGGCAACCAGGTGCTCAGGAGGTGTGCCGGTATAAAAAATTTAAAAATAGTAAAAAGGTGCTCCTGGGATCAATCGGGATAACACATCGATATAGAACAAAGAGGAGATCCAGGCACACTTGATGTTAAAAGGAGGAAAACTTTATTGAACCAATCAGCCCTGATGAAGACCGTATAGGTCGAAACATGTCGGTTCAATAAAGTTTTCCTCCTTTTAACATCAAGTGTGCCCGGATCTCCTCTTTGTTCTATGTGAATTATTTTGTTAAACATTTTGACAACACATGTACTGTATGGGGGTCCCTTGAACAAAATATTTCCAGATGGGGGTACGGACCCCCATCTGAAAATATTTAGTTTGACAACCACTGAACCAGACCACACCCTTGTGAAACAAGCCAAGGAGGCAGATTGAGGCTGGCCATTTATGTTTGCAGCTAAACTAGGGAGTAAACAAAGCCAGTTGTCAACATGTCCCCACTCCCACACAATGAACACAACTCCCAAACACATACCCCGTAGCAGCTCATAAAGCATGTTAATTGACTAATGGAGTTAATTAATAGAAGATGAAGTCTCTCCTCTAGCTTCCGTTGTGCAGTAGTTTTCAGTTTTCAAACTATTTTCAGTCTGACAACTCTTCTATTTCAGTCAGACGCTAGTCTGATAATAACTATATTGAGCAAAAATATACTGAGCATAAATATTTATAACCATATTTGTCGTCACGACTCTGTCTCATTTCATTCATGCCCTGTATTATAATAAACTAGTCCATACCCGTTCAGGGATATGACCCATTCTGTCTCTCTCCACCCCTCGATCTGCCACTAATAATATAACGGGCCAATCACAGTGACAATTTCGGTGCCATACATGGGCATTTTTCGGCAACTTGAAATGCACCAATTCTGTCCTCAAATTTTGAGGACATTACTAAAATTATGAGTTGGAGGGGGCACGGTGGCACAGTTGGTAGTGCTGTCGCCTCACAGCTAGAAGGTCCTGGGTTCGATCACATTAGATAATTGACACAGGGGTGAAAATGGGTTACAACATCGTGGGATAAAAATTATATAAAAAAAATAATCATAATTATGAGTTGGATGATTTGCCAACTATATTTTACAGGCACTGGAATGGAATAGACCCCCATAAGGGAATCATAGAGACAGAATCACAGGTGGATGCTGGGGTGGTGGTAACTTCCTAGAGCAGAACACAAAACAGTAGCAGAGCAGCAAGGTGGCAGAGCAGCTAGAAGAATGAGCTGTGAGCAGGGAGGTTTAAATAGCCCGCCCCAACCAGATGGAGTGAGCATGTGACGTGATCAGTTGATCGCGGTTGATCAGGAATTGGCGCTCCTTTGTCTTGTCTGCCTGAAGCTCTGCAGGCTTCGCATCATGGCGGCAGAAGTGACTGACAATTTGAAATATTGTTATGTTTGAAGTTTTTCCAATTTCGACTTCAACTGTACATCACATTAGTTCACTGGATAATTACATTTATTATTGATTTCTCATATTCGTACAGTATCTTGAGTCTTTGAGCTCTGCTTTTAAACAGACTGATAGGGGCTTCAAAGTGGAGGTCAGAGGCTTGCGCCCAGCTTGTTACGGATAGCATATTAGCAATAATCCATTCTCATGTATTATGACTTAAAGACAATCACTAGTCAATCTGAAATTGGCCAAATGTAGCCTTTTCTGTAATGTTTTACTTGAGATTTATTAGATGCGTTTGCATTTTGTTGTGATACATCCTAAGATAATTCAACTGACATGCAATTAACTATGCATCTAAAATCAAGATAGATTATTGCATTACATAAACATGTGGTTGACAGTAGTCGTAATTTTCATGCATATGTAGCTGTTAGCCATCCAGTGCCATGGGGCGTATAGCTGCTGTAAGGTTGTCTGCTGAGTTATGAGAGAGAGAAACAAACAAATCAGAGATCGATTAGATTCTGTGTGTGTTTGTGTGTGTGTTCATCCCTTCATATTGTTGTTTGTGTGCTTGAGTGAGACAGTGTGCTTGCCAAAGAGTTATTGTGCACCCGGGGCCACAATAAGCAATGTCACGGGTAATTTATCTCATGTGCCAAAAATCTAATCTACAGTTGAAAAGGTTGCGACAGGCTAATCCGACTCACCACGTGTACCTAATTGAACAAAAGACAGTAGCACATCTGCTTGCTGAGATATCACACAACTCCAATATTTACATTTGTTATATCCCCTGCCTTGCACTATAGAATTAATCGGGGAAATTAGGTCGCTGCCCGCCCCAGGTTGTAAACAAAGAATTAGATATCACTGTATACGGAGCTGCTCTAAAATGTTGTCAGGCAGCCGTCTCCCGAGAACATTAGTGACACATTGCTGTAGCTCCAACCCTATAGCCCTGGTCCAGCGCGTTAGCGAGTCTCTCACTAACGCCATGTGTGGACCACCTCCGCTGCTCTCTAGCAAAATTTCCCACTGTCCTGCGAGGGTTTAGAATTTCCCGAAAATAAACAAAACCAGGTAGCTACTCACTGAAACAAAGACCTAGACCTAGGAAAAAGTCTGGGAAGCATCTCAGGTCCCCAGTATCTCTCTAAAATGTACTTTGTGCCGTTTCAATAAAGCAATGTACCGGACAGAGTAACTTCTTCTACTATATATTTTCCGGGTTGTGCCTGCACCGATCCACTTGGATGCTTTTTATCTCATGACAAAAATAATGCATTTTAGGGAGAAGCTGAAGAACTGAGACGCTTCCCAGCCTGGAGAGTAGACTTTCACCAACAAAAAACAGGCTTTGTTTCGGTGATTAGCGGAGTAGTTTTGTTTATTTTCGGTAAAGTTGGGCCCCTCGCACAGCAGTGGAATGTTTACCCGTGTGCGCAGAGGCATTCCCGTCAGGGCGTTAGTGAGAGACTCGCTATAAGCACTGGACCAGGGCTACTCCAAACCCATGGTCCTCTGAGGAGGCTCTGCATGCTGCAGAGGAACTATCAGCCTTTTATTTATTATTTATAGCATCGTCATTTGGAGTAGGCCACGCACGCACGCACACACGCACGCACGCACACACACACACACACACACACATACACACTGTTTGCTATTTGACATTTTGTAGTGGGTGTTGTCACATTAAAATGAATGATTTTGTGTTCCCTTAACAAAGGTTTTTTCTATATTGCCAAAATATAATGAGATGGAGGAGTCCTAGACATTTTGTTCCAGACAGCAACAGTGAGGTGACCCCGCTGCATCTTTGCACCTTCTCACAAGGTGACTTCTCTATTATGCCGGCGCTCCAATGAGTGTGTTGTGTTGTGTCTGACCTGCTACACCGCTGGCGTTTGGAAAATGGGACGACAGCAACATTTATGGATTTATTACCTATGGGTAAAAGTAAACCTATCTACATTGCCGCCTCTGGGCGACTGATTTCCCCCCGTGGGATAATAAAGGTATATCTATATATTGTGGTTTTAAGTACATTTATGTTTGTATGACACTACAGTTGTATTTACAATACGCCCTAAAGGGCGAGGTCACGTGCATGCATCCGCCTGGGTGACGGCAGACTGCTGGAACAGATCAGCTCCATATATGGAGATCTAAGGGTTTGAGGGTCACGAGGCATTGAAAGTACTCCATCAGTGTAGTGCTGGCCGTCTGCCCAGCACAAGTCCTGCCCAGCGCACCAGCCTCGAAAAACAAGGAAGTGTTGATTTAACAGAATCAATCTTTGGTTACTGCATCGTCTTTCTCGCTTCAAATGTTTTCAAAAACATTCTTCAGAGCAACGTTTAGTTGTAAATCACATTGTGTGTGCATGATTCCAATCAAAAACAAGCATTCAACCAAGTCATAAATACATTTAATTATACAATGCAATTTCATTTAATCATATTTTATACTGTGGTGCGACAGCATAAAAAAAAAAAAAAACGGTGCAATTTTTGAGGATTGACACCGTCACCGAACACAGCGCAATGCAACCCAACATCGGCAGTGGAGCACCCTTCATTGATTAAAAAGGGAACCTTCCCTGACGGTGACGCAATGCTGACGCGATGCCGATGGCTGCAGTGGAACCCTGCCGTTATCCTGAATGGGTGCATGTCTGAAACATTGACATGACACTATTTACTATCAGTGATGGATGAAGTACTTAGTATCAATACTTATTTACTATCAGTGATGGATGAAGTACTTAGTATCAATACTCTACACACTTCCCAAACATTGCTCCTGCTTTGACGTATAGCAAATGTTGGTTCTCTTGCTTTTTAGTTTATTAGCAAATGTCATTGCTTAGTTTTTATATATTAGCCTTTATAGAGCGTCGCAGTCCCGCCCACTTTCATGACGATGCCAGGCCCAGAAAATGAATCACAATGCATTTTTCCCATAGACATTTCAAAACGTATTTATTTAAAGACATTTTAAGCGTCGTACAAAGCCAACTCGAGTCGTGACAAATCATGACAACACACACAATATTTTGGACCAAACAAATAATTACATAGAAGAAAAACAACAAAAAAAGTGTTGTAACCTGCCGCTTTCTAATTCTTTGTTTGGCCCGAAAAATTGTGTTTGTTGTCATGATTTGTCACGACAAGAGTTGGCTTTGTCCGTGGCGTAAATGTCTTTAAATAAATACTTTCTGAAATGTCTGAGGAAAATGAACGGAGAATCATTTCCTGGGCCCTGGTAGGGGGTGGGACTGCGACGCTCTATTGGTTATGTTATTAGACGTTCCTGTTCTCCCTCTGAGCTTTGTTTGGTAGTGGGTACTGTATTTATCAGCTTTGCATGTTTGTCCTGTTATTGTTACTGGCAGAGCTGTGTTATTTGCCTCTTCTCTTGGCCAGTTCACACTTGTAAAAGAGACTTCAGTCTCAATGTGGTTTTTACTGGTTAAATAAAGGTTAAAAAATATATAAAAATTGTATTAAATATATCGGCATCAAGTACCAAAATTAAAAGTACACATTGTGCAGAACATCCCATCTCCCATGTCCGATGTCCCATCGCAACACATTATGAGCTTGTAGGCTATTTTCAAATGGCTGAAATATACAGCTGAAGTGGTTAATATATGTTTTGTAATAACAAAATCTACAAACTAACTAGTAGTAAGGTTTTCATATAATTTTAGTGGAGTAACAGCACAGGATTTTCCTCTGATATAGTGGGGTCGAAGGAAAAGTATTGCAAATTTTAAATTCAGAAAGTCAGAAATATCTCAAAAGTACAGTACTTGAGAACATGTACTTACAGTACTTTACAGAATACCACTGTTAACTATGAATGAATGAATGAATGAATTCATTCATTCATTCATTCATTCATTCATTCAAGTTTTATTTATTCTCGAAATTACACTGAGTAATTAAACTCATTTTCGTGTCGTCGAGTAATACAATATCATATAAAAAACATAACATCACAATACATCAGAAGATCAGGAGAAGGAAAACAAAAGGTATACATTACATGTGAATTACTAGGTTACAAATAGAGGCTAAGACAAATTTCAAAACGATCTAAAAACAGTTACATATTGTGGGGATCTGTATGCTCACCAGGATTTTAAAACGGCTCAAGGGTACCAATGTGGTCAATTTTAATGTAGTTTGCAGGTCATTCCATGTATTAGGGCCACAGAAGCTAAAAGCAAACCAAGTTCAGAGTTAACTTTTGGTACCTTGAATTTGGTGTGTAGGGTTCAGAGTCCCATTTCAGAAATGATGAGATGTATTTAGGACAATCTCCGAGCATGGCTTTATACAAGAACAGGTGCCAATGCATACATCACACACACACACACACACACTATAAACTAGAGAAGTGGTCAAGTGCAGAAACCTTTGTCTCTCCATTGTTTAGGTTTTGTGCTCAAAGTAACAATCTGAAATACCATAATCTAGGATGTTATATATTTTCAATTTGCTCATTTAGCAGACGCTCATATGAAAATGGCCACATGGTCACAATCTGAAAAGGAAACAGTTATTTCCTAACCACAAAGCACAGTGTCTGTGCAGCTTTTGTTTATGTTTATAAAATATCTTTATCTTGCATCTTTGTTGGATTTTTATGGGTGCACATTTTCTGGATGTCCATTTATCTCCCTGCCACAAAACTCATTAAGTTAAAATTGAGTAGAAAGTGAGAGGAAAACAATCACACTGCATATGCCATTTTGGTTCTCCTCTGCCAGGCAATTTAGACTGTTTGAAACAAAGGCAGCTCTCTTTTCCCAGTGGCTGATCAGGCTTTGCAATGAGATATGTAGCTACTTTTGGCAAGGGATTGATTCTACCCCAATGTTCTCAGACTCCAGGCCCTCCCCTCCATAGACCTGAGTGTTTCCTCTACCCGCATCTGCCAACCCACTGAAGCCTTTTCTTGTCTTCACTGCCTGGGAATGAAGAAAGCTCTTGTGGAGGTCGCCAGAGGGCTTCCTGATTGATTAAAACTCTTCTGAGAGAAAAGTGCTGAGTGGTTGTGAGGCTGGGAGTTTGAGTGGGAAACACCAGGTGACCAGGCCATGTTAGCAGCAGAAAATGTGCACGTTGGTAATGCCGTTTGCTGAAAGCAAGAACAAACTGTGCTGATTTCAGGTTGTGTCGAGGCATGCAATTTAAAAGCGGAAATGCACTGGGGATCTTTGCAGGTGTCTGCGCAGGTGCTGCATCCAATGGATTATTGCCTCCCGGAGCATCAGCACAGTTTGATGCTAAAAACACATGACCTGCTGGTTTGAAATAGTGTCGTACACATTTTTCTGACCTCTTACTGAAGGCAGAACCAGGGAGGACAATTATTAATGGCTCATGGGCGTGTAGGGTTATTAACATTTGACTTAGTAGTAGAGGACAAGCAATGCAACAGAAACCATGCCAAACTAAGATTTCGAGAAAATCCGTCCTGGGGGCAGTTCAAAGTTTACCATCCCACAGCAACTCAACAGTATACAGTATGTGCTCTCATTTTAATGATGTCCTTCAGAAATTATACAAAGCAGGCCTACCCCACTCACTGTCAGGCCTAAATCTCAACTTCCACACAGATCAGTTTAGATGAACTGTTGACAGGGTGACCATATGTGGACATGTCCTCTTTCGGGGGCCTGTGTCTGTGTATCACAGTCAAAGCCCATTATAAGCATACATATTTACAATGCATGTTCAATGGTTCATTTGGAAACAATCTGAGAAGTGGATTTCTTCTCTGAACCACGGAATGTGTATTATTCATAACACAACTCTGCCTTGCACTCCTTTGCTCAGCACTGAACTGAATTAATTCACTGCCTGAGCTCTGATGAAATGATGAAACACAAATCTCATTTCACAGATGAAATGCAGATATTTGGCCCTAACATATGCCATGCCTTACCCGCATAATGTAAGGTTTATAACCATATCTTGCGGCCACGCAACCCACTATACATTTTGCCGACTCCTATATTTGCGGGTGGAGGTGTGTTTGTGGGCGTGTTGATGCACTTTCCTTTGAGAAGAAAAACAAAAAAGGTGTTGTACCCTGCCCTTTTGAGTGGTGCAACCACTCCTATAGACAGCTACAGTATGTGTGTCCCTGGCTGGCAGGGTCTGTCTGTCTGTGTCCGAGCACGAAATAGCGTTTGGTTTATTCTTTCTAATTATTTGTTCGGCCCAAAAGAATGTGTTTATTGTCATGACTGTCAACTAGGCTGTTGGCTTTGTCCGAGGCTTACAGATCTTTAAATAAATTATTTTTTAAATGCCTATGGGAAAAATTAATGGGGAATTATTTCCTGGTGCACTCGTCGTTCTGAAAGGGGGCGGGACTGTGACGCTCTATGCCTGCGAAAAACTCAGCTTCCCATCATGCACCTGTGCACAGTGTGAAGCTCAACAGCACCACTTTTTGCAACCCATTTTTTTCACCCTGTGTCCATTATCTAATGTAATCCTGGGCGCTACACTTCCTCTGCCAACCTGGGGGGGCAGCGGACTGACCTCATGCTTCCTTCCTATGCATGAGGAGTCCAAGCTGCTTCTTTTCACCTGACAGGGGGGAGTTTCCCCGGCTGGACGTAGCACGTGGAAGGAACACGTTATTCCAACCAGTTCCTTTCCCCTCCATCAGGCTCCCCGGCTGGCCAGGGGGAGGTAGTTTAGAGACCAGGATTACTGCATGTTTTTTGTGAGGGTACCTACCCTAGGGGACATGGGGAGAACATGCAAACTCCACGGCCCTTTCGCCAACCCCGCCTTGGGTATGGGCACTGATGACACGGAGGATGAAGCCCGCCCACGGCGCCCACGGCGTCCCCAGCGGGAATCGAACCCAGGACCTTCTAGCTGTGAGGCGACAGCACTACCGACTGTGCCACCGTGCCCCCCTCAACAGCGCCACTTTGTCACCCGTTGGTACCCTAAACAGACAGACCGACATATAGGCCCTAAACATAGGGACACACATTGATGTGCATTGGAGTGGCTGCACCACTCAAAAAAAGAATGGTCGCCTATTTTTGTGAATGTTTACAGTACCTATTAGGATAAGCCCAGAATATCACAGTGTACCTGTATATTGTCACCATTCTTACAATATTGCACACGCTCTCTCTCTCTCTCTCTCAGCCTGGCCCCTCCTGGCTGCGTGTCTACAGTAAGTGTCCTTGAGGAAGACACTGAACCCCTCCCTACCTGCTCCCGAACAGTATCTTGGTACCTTTGTGTCCGGGTAGCTCAGTCGGTAGAGCTCTCACCTTTGGACCACAAGTTCATGGGTTCGATCCCAGGCACCACCAACTCAGCGAATGAGTAACACGGTTTGGTGCAGCAAGTCGTGTGGGAAGTACTGGGAGCTGATGGTACTGTAGGTGTGGCGCTCCACCTCAGCAATCCATCTCCCAGGGGTCTAGCGCATTGTAACAGGGATAGACTGTGTTACCAGCTGATACCGACAATAAGCCACTCCCGACCTACTTCTTGCATGGTTGTGTCCACAGCCGGTGTGTGAATATATGGGTGAATGTGACGTACATTGGAAAGTCCTTTGAAGCGTCGGAAAGAGTAGAAAGGTGCTATATAAATTCAGTGTGATACATAACGAAGGAACACTCTAAAGACTGTGATACTTTTTTTCACTGAATATATTTCACCAGACATATCAGTAAGCAGAAATCTCTGATCGTCTGGCTACACTAGACTACTTTCCATTCAATAACAGTTGTGGTAGTCTGGTTGTTTATTACTTTGGTTTAACACTTTACGGATCAGCAAATCCACACAAAGTTTCTCCATTTTCCACTTTGTCTCATGTACGCCCATCACATCAGTGGAGGATAGCACTTCTTCCCACATCTTCAACAACAGCTATACTGTAGCCAATGGAGAAGTTTTCCCAGCTCATTAGAAAAGCTATGCAGTTATTTATAGAATCTGTGATTTCTGCACCTTCTCACCTCATCTCTGCTGGCCTGTGTTTCCTCAAAGAGTGATCTCCTTCCTTCCTCATACAGCAAACAAAAATAAACAAATGTAAGCTGACAGTGTGGCACAAGGAAAGCGTACACAAACGTTGGCAAAGGTCATCATTCTGAGCTCTGTTTACTGGAGATGTATAATAGGCACCTTTTTTAGAGGCCTTTCAGTGTAGGCAGGTGTTTAGACACGTGCTGTTATTACATTACGGTTTGCTGGGCGAACAAGTGACACCACGTCAAATAATGGTGGAGAGAGCTACAGCAGAATCCATAGCTAATTAGAGCAGCTGGCTTTTAGGCCAGGCCATTTGATGAGAACATCAAGAACACCATGTACACTGCATGTCAATAGTGTTTTTGTTGCTCCCTCGTGCATTCGGACCATGGGCTCAGCGATATTGAATTGTTTTCAGTGTCTAGAAAATAAGGTGAGGAGGCGATGAATGGACACGATGTTGGTGTTAGAACCGAAGGAGTTTGTAGAAATCTTCTGCCAAAATGAGCTAGTTAAAGTGAACACGTGTTATATAGAGATTGGAACCTTGGTTTAATGGTGGGCAATGTGACACTGCTAGCAAAAGAGCTGAATGAGTTATCACGTCCACCAGCAGAATCCATTCGTGGAGGGCAGCTCTTAGGTCTTAATTTAGTTCTTCTCGTCCTCATTAGGGTTGACTTGAGGAATCTTTGACGCGAGGATTTCTCGGTATATGCAAAGGAATAACCTCCACAGACATGTGTTAATTACTAACTGCATTATTTATCGGCGTCTGCCTTGGATGATGGATGGATGCGCTGCCGAGGAACAGAGAAGTTCATTATTTTGATAGGGCTTCTGGAGAATTGGTTAATTGAATTTGGCCATTTCACCACTTATCAATAGATATATAATGAGCGAGTAATGCTCTGCTAGTGAAAGCCCACTAATCAACATTGACATGTTCTTTGTACTGTGCTCTGATGGGTCTGAGCCAGGCGGGTGTATATTTCATTGTGAATATACATGCAGGCGTACACAGAAACATCGTTTCTCATTGACAGCCGTTTTTGATTTGGTCGCTGTAAGATTGTTTCAAGTACTGTCAAGTACTCTGACAGGTTTCAAAACAGTTCCACTGCCACATTGCCTGCAGCAAAATTCAGAGACTGTGAAACTCTTCCCATGAAAAATGCATATTTTCTCACTAGGCCTTATATGTACTTCCTTCGTCGCGAGAAGAGAACCTCTCTCATCAAGGCATAATTTGCTTCAACTATGTAGTGTGGGTGGTGTGGCTGCAGCACAAACACAAGGAAGATGTTAATTATAAGAAATGAAATATGTCTTTATGAATCATTAACCCATTCTGGGCGGGAACCCCTTTTGGTGTTTTAACTAAGCATTATGTAATACTTTAGCTATTGAAAAAATAGCAAGCTACGAGCTTGTAGATCTGCTATTTTTCAATAGCTAAAGCATAACATAATGCTAACACCAAAGGGGTTCCAGCCCAAAATGGGTTAATGTATTTCTGCCGTCGAATGAAGCTAAGTCTTAGCCATGTGCATATTGATCGGTGTAATAATTATAAAATATAAAAGTTTAATAATAATAATAAAGCAATAACAAATTAACTGCACAGATGCCTCATTTGTTTTTTTAATAAGTCAAGTGAACTTTTTTTTAATTTTGTATTTAGTCATATTTAGTCAAACCGTTAAACTGTCAATCAAACATAATGTCTCATCTGTGTCATTAATGAAGTAGTAAAAGAACATAATTTAACAACAATGATATTGTAATCAATATTCATGTTACAAAAACAAAATGTAGATATTATTCCAGGGTATGAGAATAGACAGAAAGCGGCCATATACAGTAGGAGTAGCATTTCTTTTTGCAAAAAAAAAAAAAACATCCATGAGAAGCATTCTCCTTTAATGCAAATATCTTATTTAGATTTTCATGGAAACATTGACCATGATTGGACTCGGGAAGAGTACGTTCTTTTTGACAGCAGCCTGATTGGAGAGTGCTGGGAGGGAATTCACAGAGAATGCCTCTAATCATGTTGTTTGCGATTTCTGAGACTGAGGGGAAACATACTTTATTATTCATCGAGTAGCGCTCCCTTTTGTAGAAGTAGTAGTGACAGAAACTGGCAATTGATGCACAAGGAAACACAAAAATGGTACAGACCTTCATATATTAGTCAAATCTGTCAAGGTAAAAAATAACTGTAACCAACCAGAAATCAGTGCACTCTTTCCAAATTAGCGCGGTATAGAGTAGGTTTTCTGAAGGTCGTGAGGGGAGAGAGTGGGATCGAAGAACCCCCAGTCCATCTGTTTCGTGTCACCAGTTCTATCTCCTGGCCTGGCGGAGTGAAATCTGCAACCATTGATTCTGGCTGCTAGGCAGCCTCCGTAATTAAACAATTCTTTGTGGAAGATCGTAAACACCGCTCAAAGCCAACTGTGGCAGGGCTCCTCATCCTTAATGAGATTTCAGTGGAATGGCTAAGCAACCAGTCCAACAAATCAATAGCGTTTCTTTCTCTTTCTCTCTCAAATGCTTTTGATAATCTTCTCTAAGGCTCTGATCAATTTGCACCGATGGATCTCATTAATAACACTTTATATCTTATGTAGCAGTTGAGGTAACTTAGCTATATCAATGCCTTTTGACCTAGGCATCATGGGAATGTTTCATGCCTCTGAAATGATCAAACTGATATTAAAGCAGATGTTCTCTCTCTATTTGATTTGATACCACATGAGCTTGGCAGAGGAGGTGGAAGAGCATCAGACTGTGGATGTTCAAAGGTGCAGGAAAGACTCGGGCAGATCAAGCAGCCGCAGCAAGACACCTTTGCCTTGGTTGCATTGCAGTGAAGTCTCTAGGCTTTATTAACATCTCATCACATAATATCTTCTGTCTCAGTGTGTGTGTGTGTGTGTGTGGGGGGGGGGGGGGGGGGGGATCAATAAACCATTTACTTGATTTTGTACCTTGCAACCTCTAATCTGTGGACTCCTGTCTCCACTGTGACCTCAGAAACCAGCCTGCACTGTTAGATTAAAAGGGGGTGCAGTGGATGCAGCAAACTTCTTTGCTTGCTTTTCCATAAGCACCTTGCCTCTATTTCGAGACTATAGGTGAATGCCTGCAACCTGGCACGGTAGCTACATTTGATCATAGCGGGAACTAGAATCTATGAAGGCTATGCCGGTGTTGCTAACACATCCTCATTCTCCCCACATAATGAGACGATCGCTCTCCCTTACCTTTTTGATTGACATGGCTCTGCAGGGAACCCTCATCAAGGTAAACAGCTCAGCAGACTACTGGAATATAGCCTGCATAAAAACACACATATCAGAGGAAATCAGACGAGACCATTACCGTATTTTCTGTTTGTCTATATATATATTTTAGTATGCGTTATATTTATGTGCCGAGATGTATTTTATAACAAGTATAGGGAATTGTAATATCTCCTGTGCTGCAAGGTAAAAGTTCTGACTTTATGAAACAATGAAAACACGACTTTTCATATAACTGAGGTTAAATAGGCCTACCTTAATTGAATTAACGGTACCTTATGGTTATATGTTTTTGATCAATGAACATTGTGAAAATATATAAAATAAATAAAATAAAATTACTTGTGCAGTTAAGTAACACTGCACAGTTGTACTAGCCATTCAGAACTGTATCCATTATCAACTGATACATTTCACTAACATATATGGCTAGTCTGCTTTTGGCTAAAGATGAGTTCTGTGTGTCAGAAAGATGAAAGATGGATGTGTCTACAACACTAGCTTCAGTGTTCATTTTGAGGGGTGTCTATGCCCAGCTTTCCAGGTTACATTGGCTTGTAATTGGCTGATCACCCCATAGCGATGATTTGATTGGTTGAGCAAAGTTCATATTGAAGATAAAAGTGAGGGCAGAAAAGTAAAGACGCCAAAAGTGATTGGCCGGAATTACTTTTGTGATGATTTCATTGGCTGAGCACGGAATGGATAATAATGATTAATAAGCAGTTAACTGAAAATGACCAGATGTTAAAAGAGCAGAAAGGTACACACGATAACATTTGACTAAAATCTATGAGAAAATCATTTCAGTGTAAATATCAGTACAGATCTGTTTAATAGATACTCTGGATGACCTAAAAGAGCAAACATATGAACATTCATGCAAATTTAATTCGAACAAAATCAATTTTATACTGACAAATATCGACATTGAATATGATGCAGGGACTGTTTGCTATACATGATGATCTGTAAAAAGATACACAGATCGAGATCAATGCTTTTCACTTCTATGCTGCAAATTAGCCTGCAATGCTGTGTGTATGTAGTATTGACCTAGTCAGCTCGCACACTCGCACAGTCTTGCGCCTAAGAAGGATAGTTTGAAAATATTACATTGTGCTCTATTTACGGTTACAGTACACAGGGCCGGACTTACCGTTGGGCTAAAAAATAAAAATATAAGTATTGCAATCCAATTCAAGTGAGATTTATGCAGTTATTGTATATTTATTATTATGGTTAAAACATTGAGAGCTTCTGCTCTGCTGTCTGCAGAGAGTGACGCTGTGTTGTGGGATCTGTGGAAAGCTCCAAAGCCTGCCAATGTCGCTGTGCATCTCTCTCTCTCTCTCTCTCTCTCTCTCTCTCTCTCTCTCTCTCTCTCTCTCTCTTGGGGGGCTGGGTACCCTAAAATTACACAAAAATTTAAACAAAATACCCCCAATATTTTGCTGTAAAACTGGCAACTGCATTTGTGCACTATTAGTGGCTTTACTCTTTTTTATTGCTCATCTCTCTTACTGTGATTTTATAGAGCACATTAGTGCACTATGGCTACTAGTGGCTGCATTCATTCAGCGACTAGTTTGTCTGTCTGTCTGCCTTTCTCTTTTGGGGGGTCTGGGTACCCCAAAATTAAAGCAAACAAAATACCCCAATTTTCTTCCGACCGAAACGCACTGCGCAGCCCAGGGGGACCCTGAAATGTTGTCTAGCCCGGGGGCCCTTGGAATGGTAAATCCGGCCCTGGTTACACACATTTACTTCCTGAGAGAAATCTTCGGAGCATTTCGTATTTCCTTTGAAACAGCTAGAGCAACAACACAAGAGATCAACACAAAGCGAAACAGGGAATCCCTGCAGACCTCTAGGCTCCATGTCAAAGTGTAGAAATAGTACTGCAACCCAAGCAGCCCACAGCTGGTGATAATGTCTTCAGTAATTACTCCCATCCCTACTGGGCAGGAGGAACTCAGAGCTGTATGTTTGCCTGGCATATCTGGGCCAGCAGCTCATCTCATTCCATACTGCATCGTCTCTGTCAAGCGCGCGGGGGGGGGGGGGGGGGGGGGGCATTAATGGACCGTGGAGAGGAGGGGGTCGAGGTGATAATAACATCACAGCGATGCTGCCTTGTTTAATGCTACAGGCCAGGGGTTCCCAAACTCTAGCTTGAGACCCAGAAGAGTAAACTGGTGACAAACGTACAAAATACAGTACATTATTGAAACAACCACTTCAGCAGTGAAAATAGCCGATCTACAAGCTCACAATGCATTGTGGCGTGACATGTTGTGAACTTGTAGATCAGATTTTTTCGAAAGTTTTATTAATTTCTGAAACATTTTCGTAAATATTATGTTGGAAATTTTGAAAAATATTGAAACATTTGGGAATTTGTTTGTGTGTTTATGAGAACACATTATAGCACATTATAGAAAGCTGTCAGGCAGTTACATTTGCTATTAATTACAGTTGGCAGAAATGCTCAACATCATGATCTGACCTCTGTAAATTAACGATTTGAATCGAAGCCACAAACCAGCAGAAATCTCTCACTTTTGTTTTTAGATGACAGTTTGGAGACACTGTCAACTTGTCAAGTCTGGCACCCGGCCTGTACTCTATAGCCCTATCATTACAGTAGATGGGATACGGAGCTTATCTCATGGGGTGACACAATAGTTTATCAACAACAAACACACCGCAGCCACGTATACCCGATTCTACCTGCCGCTGTCAAAACAGATTCTTTTTTGAGCTTGGTGGCAGTGCACAGAGTATAGCTGCAGTTACACACTTGACCTTTTTGCTTCTAAAGTTGGAGTTTGTGGAAAGAACTCTATCAGTTAATTACTTCGCCTCTGCAAGCCTGCACAAGTCAATACAGCAATGGCAGCCGAATGATTATGTAGGTGCATGGTAGTCAGTGCCAGTGGCCAATCTGGTTTAAACACACGCACGCACGCACGTCGTCTGCATGTGCGTTCACTCACACACGGCACGCACACACGCACACATGCGCGCACACACACACGTGCGCGCGCACACACACACACACACACACACACACACACACACACACACACACACACACACACACACACACACACACACACACACACACAGATGTGTCCCCTTATAATTCCACCTCATTGTGTGAAAAATAGATGATGGACAACGGTACAATTTGCATCTGTATTCCCAGCTGATCGATAGGAGATTAAGCTGAGGGCTAGGGAAGCGGGCACAGACAGGTTTGTTTAACTGCAGCTTGAGCTCGTGAACGAATCGATGTGTCGGCTTTTTTAAGACTTTTTTTCCCCTGTTTTTTTTTTTGCCGTCTGTCAGCCAGCCGGTCCATCTCATCATGTTGTTTATTCAAGCACGGTAAACAGCAGCGACCCCTCCAACACTTCCTCCTCTCATTACTCAGGCGTATGAAAACAGGATATAGACACAACAAAAGGGGGTCAATTTGTGCTGGCAGACTGAGTTAGGGAAAATAAGGCAAGAATGAGCAGATAATGGGCTCGTGTGCATAATTCTGACCTGTGGGGTTGGGTTACCAAGAGCATGGCGAACATCCACTGAGAAGGTGGCCGGGTTCAGGTGGAATTAGTCAGTGATACTGGCTCCAAGGGTGTGCCTCTGCCTCATACAGTATACAGTATACAGCTTTTGTTTATTTTATGTTAATGTATTCTCTCCCCAGGCTTTGCACGGGTGCATTTTGTTTGTACATTATTTAATTGTTGTTGCTTTGGCAACAAAAGCAACGACTAGAAAAGTGTGCTCTTCTTTAAGTGCAGATCTCGATCAGGCCTTTATTTTTGAGGGCCTCCTACATCCACCTTTTAGTTACCATCCACACATTTCGTCTTAAACAAACATTACATTCCCATTTAATTCATCCGATTTCCTGACCTTTCCATTTCACTTGATACTGTTTCGTAGAGAGGAATAGACTCACTCGAACTCGAACTTACACAGCACTTTGAATATTTAAAAATGCTTCCGATTTGAGCGAGTTGTGACTTAATGAAATGGCGAGTGTTCTTGGTGCATATCTCTGCGCGGTGGGAAAAAACGGCACGTGGGGGTTAGCAAAAGTGAGACTGTGTCGCGGAGTGGATGACAGATAGTCAGATACTGGACACACAAAATAACCCTCTGTATCAAATATAAATGTATTCCAAGGCAGCACACGTTGCGCTTCCAAGGCAAGATATCACTGGGCTTAATGAGTAATGGATAACAAAGTCAAAGTCAAAGTGCCCAATCCACACCTATGCATAATGTAACGGGTAGCGGAGGTGTTTTAAGGATTTGGGCTGTGGCACAAGATAGCCAATTGTACGGGGGCACGCCTCTTACACAATGCTAAATCCCCAAATTACGGATAAAGTGCACCTGACGCAAGATAGGGCCAATAGTGCATAGAGCACCCCTCACTACACACGGGTGTGATTTAAATTTTTGAGGGGCGCTAGGCCCTCCTATGCGCCCCTCAAAACAGTATGGAGTTTACAGGCAAACAGTATGGAGTATACTGTAAAAATCCTGATGGTCAATGTCACACGAGACCATTTCTGCCTAAGTGCGTGTGTGTTTGTGCGTGCGTGCGTGCGTGCGTGCGTGCGTGTGCATTTGACATTATACAAATGTCAACAAACAGTGACATTTGTACACTATCATTTGTGATGGCCTCCTATGGGTGAAATCGCTTTTCACTCTGTGTTGTTTCGAGCAAACTGTGAACGACAATCGCAGCCAAACAGATTGGGGTGGAGGTTTTTCCTTGGGCTACTGGGAGTGTGTGCGTGCATTGTGTTTCACACCGATCAGTCCAGAGGTGACTGAGATCAGCGGTATACAGACATAATACACAGCAGGGCAGGCACACACAGACTTGCTCTGCCTCCCGGCCTTTCAGCCTAGTAGAGACAATGAATGACTATTTAAGAAAGCTCCGCTCAAGTTACTGGAAGTGACATTAGACGTAACCTCTGATTACTTATCTCAGTTTTTCTTTTTAGATGATGTTTTAGACCGTTGCAGGGACAAGGGCAGAGAGGTGGATGGCAGCACATTTCTCCTACCGCAAACGCTGCAATTATATTGCCGATCCGCACGCCCTGTCAATTATTCCAGTTAATCTAAAAATATAGCCTAGCCATATGAAAATGATGGAGGATTTTGAAATTCGAAGGCCTTCGGGTCTATTAAAGGTGACATTTTTGGTCCATTAGTAACAGACGTCTAATGCACCTGATGCGACTGCGGAGTAGGTGGCACAACCATTACAGTAGATCATAAGTGCCATACACGGAACACTAGGTCGTTAAGGTGGAAAGATGAGAATGAGAGACAGTGGAAGAAGTTTAATGTGGCCAGCATTACTCCCATAGGGGGGAAACGTGACTTAAAGTCAAGCAGGTGACACACGAAGACCAATTACTGGGCCTGTGCTCAGTCGGTAACATGGTGTGCGGTAGCACCTTAGAACGACTCCCTAACTCGGGATGTAAGTGCCACGGATATTAATATTGCACTTCCTGCTGAAGAGCAGAGGACATGACTGCCTCAAATTGACAGAGGCATACAAAGGCCAGTAATCAAAAGCCCTCGTACTGTAATGAAGCAGAAATATTTAACAGTACATCCTTGCCTTTGATCCACGGCACCACCTTTGGGCATGATAATTAGCGCGATGCTAATGTACTGTAAGACGTGCTTACAATAGACACTAACTGCTCTGGGTGGCAGCTGAATGCAGAGTGGAGACTTAACATCTGATCACATGGATCTCACTGGGAATGGGTCATCCATGAGAGAGAGAGAGAGAGAGAGAGGAAGGAGGGAGATCACTCAACCAAAACACCACCACTTCATGGATACAATTATGGAATGCACTCATTTCTGCCAAAAGATAAGATGAGAGACATCCTTTTATTTGTAATCGTTGATATAGCTTCTCTAGTGAGTTATGTTCCCCATATACAGTACAATGCTCCCATGAGTCCCTCCCATCCTTGTCGCAGTTTATTTGACCGCAAGCTCCCGCCACAGCAGAGTTAATGCACCGCCTGCTCCCATAATATTTTCATGGGACCCAAATACAAACAGCCAAAAGTGTTGGACCTACTAACAATGAAGCAAATGAAAACTTATTGGAAATGCCTAAACATTGAGGTGGGCTATTGCCAGCCTCAATCATCTTTCCGCCCCACTGAACACAACGAAACAACTCTAAAACATTTGTTGTATTGCAAAGCTACAAAGAGACAACTAAGTCATTATGTTTGAAAATAGGGCTGCTTGTTAAGTTTTATGAGACATTTTTAGCACACAGGTTTTTGGCAACATTATGCATAATTTAGCTGAGCAAGGCATTCATGTACCCAGGGTTATTTACTCTGAAATGAAATGCAATTGGCTGCTAGGGTGCAAGGTTAAGTGGGCTTCTGCTTGTTTTCTGTAAACCGCCTGATATGATGGCAAAGCAGTCAAACACTGCCTGGCACAAGCACACAGCTAGTATGAATTGCAACATGATCAAAACTCATACCCTCATTTTCAAAAGCCAACACAGTCTGACCATTGACCAGCTCATCTTTTTTATTTGGATTCACATTCACATTGGCTTTTTTATTTTGCTCGTGCAATACGATCAGTCTTGGACATCTGACAAAAGAGATGATTACGAGATACTACTTCCATTGTCACTTTGCTGAGTCTGATAATATGGAAGTGTAACAAATGCCAAATGCACATCCGCCAGGCTCGGTTGCCTATACCCAGGGCTGATCAGTTGTGGGGTGAAAAAAACAACAATGAATCATTACAAGACAATTACTCACACAAAGATAACAAAACAACAACAACCCCAAAAAAGAAAAGAAAAAAGAAAAAACAACAACAGCACTACTCCTCTTCAGCTTCTTCCGTTAAATGTGACAAATTATTGTTCTTAATATATCGTATAAAACATTTATGTCGTTTTTAGTTGCAGTCTTTTATATACAATTCAGTTTGGTTTTAGTCATCTGAAAAGTTGTAGTTTAGTCTAGTTTTAGCTGACTAAATCTACAGTTTATGTAGTCGACTAAAATGTGTTTTGGCGGGGGACTTGATGATTTTCCTAGGGTGGGACATCCTGCTATGATATGAAAAGGGAAGATAACGGTTATATGAGACTGCAGGGTGAAAGTTTGTACGACAGACAATGCAACTTGACACATGTTTAACACATGGCTCCAGAGTTAATGTGTAGCAAAAAGTGTTGGAAAATCTAGTTAGGCGGAAATGGAGTGTCCTATATGGGGGCATCATGATCCAAGGAATCCAGGGGGATTTCCTTCTTTATTGTATGATCTATGGGTCAAGAATTAGGCCTAACGGCCAAAATGTGAAGCAGTCTGTTATACTGCTACCATGAGACATATTTGAAAGATTTGGATGGTCTTCCTTGGTGGTCTACTGGGAGTGTGCAAGGTGAGGCCGATCAGCCCAGGAGTGTCCGACATTAATTGTACACATACGGACATAGGCAGGCAGAGGGAAAATGCTCCCCACCTCCCAGCCTATCGACCTGGCGGAGATAATTAATAAACACATAAAATGCACTCAGAGTCAATCAATCATAAATCAGTTTTGAATCTGTTTTGAAGGGTAAAAGTAGCATAGTGATGGCATATTTGGGCAGTAATAATCATAATGTAAGCAGTCATGATTGATAGCTTGTCTCACACTGATAAAAATAATGTATTTTCTCAACCAACAACTTTTACATTAACAAGTATAAGTGACACAAGCAATGTAAGTGTCTTCCGCAGATATCTTTGAGCTCTTTTTAAGGAGGTGTGTAAACCTTCACCAATTATTGCATATCAGCAACAGTATCATATCAGCCACGTTATGCCTGACGTTGATACTTTATTGAAGCAAATTCATAAAAACAATCACAAGTAAAAGTCCCATTGTGATAGGGCTGAGCAATATATAGTACTGATACAGAATATCGAGATTGTGATGAGACTATAATATATTATACATATATTGTTTTCTGAGATTTTGGGTATCATAATATTGTAGCATAAGTGTTATCTTTTCCTGGTTTTAAATTCTACATCAGTACAAGTTTCTGATCTAGCTGGTCTATTGTTTGCATTTACTAATATACATTTAAATCTCATTGTTTCAACTTTTTGCGAGAGCACAGCTCGGGTGCAGGCATTTGTTCCGACATACCAAGAGTCTGACAATCATTAGTCCGACACCCTACCCAAACACTAACCTAACCCTAACCGCACGCGGACGCAACGCATGTCGCAGATGCAACGCATCATCATGTCAGGAGCAACGCGTGATTTGCACATGTCGGACTTTTGGTATGTCGGATAGACATCTGCACCCCAGCTAGTCATCCCAGCAATATCGTCATCATGCTGATATCGACATATTTGTTCAAAATATGTTGTGATATTTGACTTCGTCCATATCGCTAAGTCTTAGCGATATGAACGAAATCAAATATCACAATATATTTCAACAAATACGTAAGGCTTACGTAGAGGCCATTCTGCCGACATTGACATGAATGACATCATTATAGCACCCTATAGTCTCACAAGTAGGATCATTAAAATCAGTAGGGTTCATTCACCCTGCATTAGATTCAGCATTAGTTTCTGATTTTATTTTATTTTGTGAAATGTTGAAATTTTTATCTGAGGGTAATTGGAGAGGAATGGTTACTTGTCGGGGTTCATCGTAAAGAGCGAGTGTATTTTCCGGCATCTGTCACGGTAGTGTTTCTCGGTGGCATCAGTCCGACACTCTGCCGCCCCTTCTCCTGGCAGCGCCCCGGCTGTTACCGGCAGTTTACCCGCAGTTGCTGCGTGAACTGGCGGCCACGACATGGAGCGGCAGTGGAGTGACATAATCCCCCAGCACATGCCGCCCTCCCCCTGGCAGCGCCGCGGGCCGCAGCTGTTACCGGCAGCGGAATCCATCCACCTATTCCAGGGGTTCTCAACCCGTGGGTCGCGACCCCTCGGGGGGTCGCCAAATTATTTTCACGATTTTTCAAAAATAGCAGACCTACAAGCTCATAGCGCGCCACTCGGTGGCGCGCTATGAGCTTGTAGATCTGCTATTTTTCAATAGCTAAATTATAACAATGCTTAAAACACCAAAAGGGGTTCCCGCCCAAAATGGTTTAAGGTTATTGTAGCAGTCAATTTATATTGGGGGTCGGGAGGGGGCGGGGCGGGGCGGGGGTCCCGAGACGTTGCCAAAGCATTTTCGGGGGTCCCCGGCCAAAAACGTTGAGAACCCCTGACCTATTCCAGCAGCTGCCGGTCCTCCCCCCGGCAGTGCCGCGTCTCATGCCGTTGCCGGATTATGCACTCGCTGGTTCTGTCAGCTCATGGCAACCCGACTATTTCATTTTTAGATTGGGTCGCTTGGGTCACCGCAATCAGTGGGGTTGATCCTTCAGAGAGCATGACGATGCACACAAAGCTGTTCCAGGTCAGTTTTTCATTCGTTTGATTGGATCATCAGCAGATTTGAATTACATGTATGACGCCTTCATGTGTTTCAGGCTCACATCTGCTGCTGAGCCAATCAAATATGAGAAAATGACTTGAAACAGGAAACGGGTATATGCCACCTTCTGGAAAAGAGAACTACAATGATGCACTTTTCAAGATATCTTGTTTGAGATCGAGATCACCATGCTTAAAGCCATATGCCACTAGTGGGGCTAAAAGATGGGTTGTAGAATGTCTTATTCATAGTTTTAGAATGCTACAGTAGCATTCCTTCTTGGCCTGCTGCAGTTTAAATGAGCAATTGTCACTGTGATTCTGTCTTTTGATGGCTCTTGGGAGGCATTGAGGGAATAATGTGAAGGTAATTGAGGGTATTTTATTTAGTCTCACTGGAGTCTATGGCTGGCTTACAATGGATGTGTCTTGCCTGCAGTCTCTCTATTTTCCCTTTGTTACTCTCCCCAGGCCGAAGGCGTGGGTAGAGAATATGTTTTGCACTCCGTCTGTCCGTGTGTGTGTGTGTGTGTATGTGTCCGTCCGTCTGTGAACAGCTAATTTCCGGCACCATTGGCTTGATCGCAGCCATACTCTGCACACACACTCCCTGAATGCCAGAGCTGAACCTCTGCCCCAAGGTTTTCACATTGGCCTCTTATAGCGCCACCAGGAGACTGCTTTGTGCAGTCCATTTTTTTGGACAGTACACCTACAGATTTTGGGCTAATATTGGCTTCCAAAGTTCGCAGGAGTGCTCAGTTTCAAACAAAATGCCGCAAATCATGAACACATCGTGTGATTTCCATGAAATTGTGCACGCTCATTCCCACTAGGCAGAGGAAGAAATGCCACTGGAACATTTTCAACTCAGCCTCATGGTGGCGCTATAACTGGCCGATTAGTGTTTTTACCTCTAACTGCACGGATCTGTGTAAATCTTTGTATGCACACTCCCTTAGAGGCCAAGGACAAACCTTTGCATGGAATTTTTCACATCTGCTCTTTATAGCGCCAACAGGAGGCCGACATATGTAAAACACATTTTCTAATATTACTCCTTCACATTTTATCTAAATTTCACGCAAATCGGTACACATGCTCTCCATAGTCATGTGATCAAGACAGGTTTGTTTGATTTCTCATAATCCATCCTGATTGGCTACGATTGGCTTCTAAAGTTTTCAGGAGTAGCCTGCTTTGTACCCGTTTTGTACAAATCGCCACAACTCATCAACGCAGCGTCTTTGTAACTGTGCATGCATATTCCCACTAGGCTGAGGAAGAAATGCCACTTGACAGTTTTCAAATCAGCGTCATGGTGGTGCTACAACAGGCCAAGTCGCCACGCGCACGCACGCACGCACACACGCACGCACGCACGCACGCACGCGCACGCACACACACACACACACACACACACACACACACACACAATCACAAAAAACATGTTTATATTATTTCAATTCAATTCAAACCTTTATTTAAGCTTAAGGCACTGAGGTAGGTTACCTTCATTTACAGACTCAATAGCTTAAAACAAACTAGATAATAACATAATATAAAATGAAAAAGTATGTTAAAAAACAAGTAAAAACAGATACAAAATCGAGCATGATCGTGGATTTAAACTGTGCAAACAATGGCATAGAAACAAACTTTAAAATTAGTTTAAGGGCATTCCAGGAGTTGGGTGCATTTAAGGGTAAAAGAGGACTCGCCAAACTCTGTGTGCCCTAGGGATTTGAAGTGAAAGCAAGTCATTAGATCTTCTACAGCTCTCATTTTTCCAGGACGGAATACAAAGGATGTTTTCGAGTTTTAAAAATAAATATTGTGCCTCTGCAAGAGAGGGCCAACCAACCATATTACGCACAGTCAGTGATGAGTATCATATTTAGCTCCTGTGACAAATCTGATAGCTGAGTGATAAACAGAGTCCAGAGGCTTTAGTGTTGAGGCTGCAGCATTCCTATAGACCAGTGTACAGTTGAGTGCCAATGAGCTTGTCCCAATCTATTTAGCTGTCCTTTTCCCTTTGCTCTCTCAACTTTTTTCAAGGATCCACAAATTGATGTATTTTGCTGCGGTCTGCGGACCCCCTTCTGAAAAATGTTTTGTGCCAAGGACCCCCAGAAGAGAAGATTTATGTTAAAAAATAAAACAGTATAGCACCAACGTCTCCATGTTGGTTCACGTGTGTGTGTGTGTGTGTGTGTGTGTGTGTGTGTGTGTGTGTGTGTGTGTGTGTGTGTGTGTGTGTGTGTGTGTGTGTGTGTGTGTGTGTGTGTGTGTGTGTGTGTGTGTGTGTGTGTGCGCGTGTTTGCATTATGTACTGTGGGGATCTTGTCGGGGGTCGTTTTTTATAATTTTCGAAAACATGCGTACCTTATGTAGGGATGTTTGTGAAGGTTGGACTGTAGTTAACCGTTTTGGAGATAAGAATGGAGGACCTTCTCTATAACTGTCTATCATTCATACAAATGTTTTTAATTAAATTTGTAATCACAACATATTCTCTAGATTTCTGCCTTTCAAACATTGCTGACATCCATACAATATACACACTGGGAAGCTGATGGGGACAGTTGGGAGAAGACATTTTGTACAATATTCAATGAATGTCATTGTCCATGCAGGGTCACTTTTGGCCATGATTGTCTCTAATTCCTGTTTGTACTGGTAGTCTTCTGTCACATCATCTCATGTTACACATCTTAGAGTCCCCTGATTGAGAAAAGCATAAGAGAACCTTGCTTGAGCAGCAAGACAATCAAGTGTCAAAAGAAAAAAATGTCTTGGTTAATAGATGTTTTCAAGCTTTACCATTAGAGATTTGACAGGTAATGCATTACTGTTCCTTAAATGACGTATAACCCTCGTTCTAGACAGGTTTTTCATTACAGCAGAGCAGTATGATATTGAATGTTTAGACTGCTGTAATGGTCATCAGTCTGTGTCATTGCAATTGCAACGGCCAAATATAACTTGTGGTTAAGAAGTTCCTATAAAAAATTAAGTCCTGTCAAAGACAAACGGCAGCAACATCTCACACAGGCCTAAGTAAGGACAAATTCTGTAAAATTTGATTTTAGATTACTGTAAAATATATGATTTTAGATTATTGGTGTTTGTCTCAGACAGTCCTCTCTACTATATAAAAGAGCAGCAAAACCCTATGAGACTTAAATCTTTATGTGAAAACTGGCCCGCTCTAGGCAACACTTTTTCTGGCAATGTTATGAGAGCAAGGAAGCCTAATGCAAAGTGTGCTTAATTACTGTGTTCAGAAGACTACTTCTTGACCTTGATAAATAATTAACACATGGCATAACATGTTTTTCGATAATGAATAATATGAGGTTCTGACGAGGAATTTCCCATCATGCTTCCATCTGACCAAAAGGTCATTTACATACATTGAAGTTAGTCTATACACCCTGACTTTGAAGCTCTGAACCCTGCTGTGAGAACACAGTGTGTCTGACACTTTGGCTCTGGTGACTTGGAACCCCCTTCTCACCTGTTCCCCCCCACCCCCCTTCCTTCCTTTTGTTTGTAAGCAAATGGTTCTTTCATCTCTGTGAGCTCGTATTCCTGTCTGGATTCCCGTCTCCTAAAACCTGTCTCTGAGACCCGTCTCTCGGGGTCCACCTTGTGGGCGGGACTAACGCTATATAAACTGTACCTCCTGTATTCTGAGATTAAGCTGCTTGGGCATACGTGCCTGGGTTGTTGGGGAACCAGCATCCGTGTATTTCCTGTGTACGTTAAATAAACCATCATCAAGCTTGCCTCATGGTTCTTCACGCGTTTAGTGTGTACAAAACTGCCACATCAATTTGGTGTCAGAAGCGGGATCCAGCGTCGTCTGAGCTCCGGAAGATCAATCACGACTGATTGTCCATCACGTCAACGAACGGCTCCAAAAAGGACAGAGATCAACAGGGAGTCGCGGCTGCGATCTACGGAGTTCAGCGCCTGGATTTAAAAAAACCCGTGGCTAGTTGGCTACACTGAAACGGTGAGAAATTTCCAAATTCCAAACAAATTCCTGACAATTGAAGTGCTACATTTTTAAAGGGTTTAATTAAGTATGCTAAATTCTAAGACCATATTTTGCCAGCCTATCTATTGTGTAAATCTAGCCTAGTGGAAAATACTAGTAAATAGTCTAGGAGCATTTTACTGTCTCAGTGATCGTGATAAACTATTGAAAAAGTACATAGCAGTAATTAAATATGGGTAATAAAAAAAGTGCAGTCGCACTCCCAGAGGACAGAGAAAGGTGGTCTTCTCTAATGCGCGATATGGTTGCAAAATATGGCCTAGGAGCGTTAGACTGTCTTGATGAGTGGAAACAAATGGGGTTTCCGGAGCAAGGCTCTTTAAGTGTGGGAAAATTGCTTGAATTAGATAAACTACTAAAAAAAGCTGAGAAGAAAATGAGACAGAAAAAGACAGTAAAAACATCCAAACTTGACAAATGTGAACTGAACAAAAAAGTATTTTCAATATGGATGGAGGAAGCACAGTACAGACAACGGGAGAGTCATATGAAAGAACTGCCAGACATAGATCCTTTAAGGGAGAGCCAACCACAGGCTCCTCCTCAATATGTCGCTTCAGGGCCCAAATATTCGCAGAATTCTATTTTTTATCCTTCTCTGCAGGCGCCATCCCAAATCGGCCTCGGCCTGGACCCCATGCAAGCCAGTCAATGCCCGGCGTCTACCATCCAACAACAGCATGCAGCTGTTCCCTTTGCCATCCTTACACCCTCTGCTCTGACTACAAGCTCGCACCCCCCACAGAACATTCAACCCTCCTCTCTGGGAAACCCACAGCCCCCCTCCGCTCCGACGCCATCCCTGGTGTCTGCTATGCTCACCCTATTGGAAGAAGTTCAACGCAGAGAAGGCAACGTGAACTCCACTCAAGCCAATGACACCAATAATAGCCAACGTCCATCCTACACTGACATTTCTAACCCAGAGCCATCAATTTGTGGAGTAAATCCTATTTCCTCTGAGTCTCTTCCATTTTTTGAGGAAAGAGGACACTCTGGCCACACTGGAATGATGCAGCCTGTGGCAGCAGATTTGACGAGGCACCTGGAACAGCACACCAGGAGTAAGACTGAGCCACTAATGGGTGGTGGAGCTGTGCAGGTTCTGCACTCATCCAGTGAAGACTCCGGCCTGAGCAGCCTTCATTCCAGTACTAGAACTTTGAATGGCTATGATCTACATACTCCGAGGGTCCTGGCGGAGGCGGAACAAAAGCTACGGACCATTGACCAGGCCTGCAAGAACAGCCAGCGCAGTGATGTTGGCGCCGGCCACGATAAGGATACAATCTACTCTGGGCCAGACCACAGCAACAACTCAGCACAGACTAAGGTGGACTTTCATGACAACAGTGACATGAGGACATCTAAGCAACGGCCAGATGACAGCGACACTCAACGCTCTGTTAAGAGGGAGCTGGAACGGGTACGTTGCCTGAAAGAGGACTTGACCAGTGAATTAAGGACACAGAGACAGTCTATGCGTGCTATAGAAACACGGTTGAGTGAAATTCTGATGAAAGAGGCACATCTGATCCTCGATTTGGGTGACCTTCAGGATGAGGCTGCGCACAGGAGGGCAGCCCGCCCTGGCGCGGACATGAACATTGACTCTGACCCATGGATGGATGAAGAGGAAGACAACATAATACGGGCGGCTGACATGCAATGTCCAATGGTAGAAGTAGCCAACCCGTACGGCGATGTAATGATGGTACAACGCTTATGGTCCCCAGACGACATATCCCAATATGCCGCTACACTAAAGAAGCCCAATGAAGTGGGAGGACGCCGCTGGACTCAACAACTGAAGGCTTTCTGTCGTACATACAGGCCTACAATGAAAGAGGTGCTTGACATCTGTGCCAAGAACATGGAACCCTCTAAAATGCAGGCAGTCCTGGAGGCCGCCCAAACATATCAAGATGAGAGGCCCGTCCATGTACAATTTGAGAACAATTACAGATACATCACTGCTGTGGATACAGTTTGTGAGAAGATTATGACACTCTTCCCAACAATATTAAATCTGGCTGAAGTACACGATTGTAAGCAGGGCAAAGATGAAACGGTCAGTCAGTTCCGTCACCGCCTGGAACAAGCCATACTCACCCACGGAGGAGGCACAGATCCGAACGACCCATTTGCCAAAGCATTCCTGGTTAGCCAGCTAATGTGCAACATGCGCAAAGAACTCTCCAAGCGTGTAAAACAATCTCTCATTGGCTACAAAACCGCTGATCCGGCCGACATCCTCAAACACGCAACTCACGCGGAAGAAGTCGAGAACGATACTAAAGAAAAAGAAAAAAAACTAAAAAAAGACAAGACCGAAGCTCTCCAGCTTGCCATGATGGACGCTGTCACTAAACTGGCAACAGACAAAGAAGAAAACAAAAATAAGAATGACAACAGGAGACAGACAAGGAACCCATTCAATGATGGATGTTGCTTCAATTGCAAAAGCCCAGATCATTGGAGATCAGACTGCCCACAGCCAAGAAGATACAAAGGAAGAGGTCGTGGGAATGGCCGCATGAGAAAGGAAAGGAGAGGCTATTATGACGAACATGAACAAGTCTACCGATCATCTGAGGGAGGCTACCGTTCATCTGAGGGAGACAACAGAGGCCAGAGAGAGGAGGACGACAACGGGCGCCGACCAAACTGACTGGCAGGGACTGGTGGACAGGAGAACTGGGGCCGATGGGGGACAGCGCTTCCAGACAAGAATACAATCGCCGGTCCAGGTTATGCACCCATTACACACACACACACACACACACACACACACACACACACACACACACACATACACCTCCCCCTATCAGACGGCCCAATTAAAAAAAAAAGAAGAGAGAATCACTTGACGGTGGACTCTTAAACGTGTTGGACAGTTTGCGTCATGGGAAAATCGTTTCTCATCTGGAAAGAAAATATTGTTTGAAATATATGATTTTGTTTTCTGTTTTATCTGTTATGTTATATTTTGCTGTGCTAATACAGGTCAAATGAATTCAACAGGGTACTGTATTAGTATCATTTTTAGGGTTTTTGGGTTATTTGGTTATCTAACCACGATTGTTATTGCAGTATGCTCAATTATTAGCTACTAGTGCTTCTATTTTTTATGTATTTTCTTCAAATGTGATATTATGATGTATTATTTTGATATTGATGGAAAATTCACAATTATTGTTTAATTAAGTTGTTGTTTAATTAACAAAAGGAGGGATTTGACGAGGAATTTCCCATCATGCTTCCATCTGACCAAAAGGTCATTTACATACATTGAAGTTAGTCTATACACCCTGACTTTGAAGCTCTGAACCCTGCTGTGAGAACACAGTGTGTCTGACACTTTGGCTCTGGTGACTTGGAACCCCCTTCTCACCTGTTCCCCCCCACCCCCCTTCCTTCCTTTTGTTTGTAAGCAAATGGTTCTTTCATCTCTGTGAGCTCGTATTCCTGTCTGGATTCCCGTCTCCTAAAACCTGTCTCTGAGACCCGTCTCTCGGGGTCCACCTTGTGGGCGGGACTAACGCTATATAAACTGTACCTCCTGTATTCTGAGATTAAGCTGCTTGGGCATACGTGCCTGGGTTGTTGGGGAACCAGCATCCGTGTATTTCCTGTGTACGTTAAATAAACCATCATCAAGCTTGCCTCATGGTTCTTCACGCGTTTAGTGTGTACAAAACTGCCACATCAGTTCCAAACAGAATATAGACAATGTTCACTTCACGAGAGGGAGTGCTGGTGTGCACATGGTTATAGTATATATATCAGCACCACCTCAAGTTTATTATTGTGATGATCACCACAGTTTAATCAACCATATCGGTCATGATTGTACACATTACCCAGGGGGCAAAGGGGGTTGACCTGCATTTGTCATAACATACAAAGTTGTCCACCAGAAATAATATCTATGACCCCATAGGATCACAACCTATATGGACAACTCGGTCAATTTTGTTGCGAAAGTCCAATATGGCCGCCCCCAATATTAGCCCCTATTAGTTATAATGGGGGGTGAATAGGGCAAAATTTTAAACTGAGAGATATTTCCACGAAACTTCTCAGGTTGATCAATGATATGAATACGAAAAAAATTTGTATTGCAAGTTTCCATGAAATCCAATATGGCCGCCACAATATGGCCGCCACAATATTAACACCAAGAAAATAGGTTTTGGCTCTAACTTCTGAACCAGATGAGCTAGAAATGCAAACTTGGTGTCTATTTCATGGTTTCTGACCATGAGAGACTCAATGGAATACCTATTTTTATTATTGGATGTGTCTGGACCCTTATTGTGCATATTTACAAGATGGTGGCTACCCGAAATAGTGCTTTACCATGATTTCTACCATGATTGTTGACTGTTTTGGCAAACACAAGCAATATTAATCCATTGGCTAAGATTCATGGCACAGAAGGAACATATTTTCTTGAGCTTGCATATTGTCAAAATGGCTGCAAAAGAAAAGAGACATTACATTTCCTGTCAGATCCTATTACCCAGGGGGGCAAACCACCCCTTTTTGGATACCTGCATTTGCCATAACATCAAAGGTTGTCCATCAGAAATATCTATGACCCAATAGAATCACAACCTATATGGACACACCGGTCAATTTCTTTGCTGGAAATCCAATATGGCCACCACAATATTAGCCCCCACTAGCCTATAATGCGGGTAAATAGGGCAACATTTTTAACTGAGGGATATTTCCACGAAACTTCACAGGTTGATCAATGATATGAATACCATAATGGTTTGTATTGGAAGTTTCCATGATATCCAATATGGCCACCACAATACTAGCACCCAGAAAATAGGTTTGGCTCTAAATTCTGATCCAGATGAGCTATAAATACAAACTCATGGTTTCTAACCACGAGAGATATATAAATATTTTAGCCATAATTTCCCTCTATTAAGTATTATTGTTCTGGGGTGTTTCTTTGCAGAAAGACATCCCTCTGGCTGTATTTTGGTTTTGTTCTACTGTTTCTGTTGGCATTTCCTCTGTTTATGTTGACAATCATCCCTGGCAGGGACGTGCATCGCCAAGCCGGACATCGCTTCACTGAGTATGGATGGTCTCTCAGTGATGGTCCCCTGTCCATCTAGAGCCAGCCTGGCCTATGCCAGGGACTGGAGACAAGATGCAGCAGGAGCTTCACTCCATTCCTGACTGGGGATGCATCACCATTACCTTGGACTCTGGCTGGCATCCTGTCATGAAAGGACGCAATGAGAGAGATCAATGTCCCTGGACAGCCAAACTTGCCAGGGATCTGCCACAGGCCCTCACGATTGACTGTGTGAAAGGCCTTGGTGAGGTCGACAAACACCATATAGAGACCCTTCTGCTCTCTGCACTTTTCTTGCAGCTGGCAAATGGAAAAGATCATGTTACAGGTACCTCTGCCTCCGTGGAAACCACATTGGGATCCAGGGAGAACATTCTCAGCATGGCTGATTAGCCGGTTGAGGATGATTCTCGCTAAGATCTTTCCTGTGATGTTCAGGACTCAGGAGGGCTATACCATGATGGTTATCGCAGTATGCCCCGTCCCCTTTTCTCTTGTAAACATGCACTATGGATGCATCCTTGAAGTCTTGAGGGACTTCCCCCTCTTCCAGATGACCTGGTACAGGTGCCAAGCCTCCATTCTTGTAGATGTCTGCGGGCAACCCATCACCTCCTGGTGCCTTTCCAGAAGTGGTTTGTTGGAGTGCTTTCACTGTCTCTGCACTGGTGGGGGGGGGGGTCAGCCAGATCAGCTTTTTTTGGCAGCTGGGGTATCGTGGCAATATCCTCTTCGGAAATTGAGGACTCTCTGTTTAAGTGTGCTAGGATGTCACTCTTGTCAGTGAGCAGGACACTTGTCAGAGGAGCGGACTGGAGTTGAGCCAGTGGTTTTGGGCCCATAAAGAGCACACAGAATGATGCATGCACCTGAGACATTCCCAGTCAGGAATGGAGTGAAGCTCCTGCTGCATCTTGTCTCCAGTCCCTGGCACATGAACAGATTTTCTGGCAGCCTTTGATACAGCTACATGATATTGTCTTGTTCATTGACATAGGCCAGGCTGGCTCTGTAGATGGACAGGGGACTGCATTCCTGTCACTGAGAGACCATCCAGACTCAGTGAAGGAAGGGATGTCCGGCTTGGCGATGCACGTCCCTGCCAGGAATGATTGTCAACATAAACAGAGGAAATGCCAACAAACAGTAGAACAAAACCAAAATACAGCCAGAAGGATGTCTTTCTGCAAAGAAACACCCCAGAACAATAATATATTTCGTGGTTAGAAACCATGAGTTTGTATTTCTAGCTCATCTGGTTCAGAATTTAGAGCCAAACCTATTTTCTGGGTGCTAGTATTGTGGTGGCCATATTGGATATCATGGAAACTTCCAATACAAGAAATTATGGTATTCATATCATTGATCAACCTGTGAAGTTTTGTGGAAATATCCCTCAGTTAAAAATGTTGCCCTATTCACCCGCATTATAGGCTAATGGGGGCTAATATTGTGGTGGCCATATTGGATTTCCAAAGAAATTGACCGGTGTGTCCACCCACATAGGTTGTGATTCTATTGGGTCATAGATATTTCTGGTGGACAACCTTATGGCAAATGCAGGTATTCAAAAAAGGAGTGGTTTGCCCCCCTGGGTAATAGGATCTGACAGGAAATGTAATGTCTTTTCTTTTTCATGTTTGCAGCCATTTTGACAATATGCAAGCTCAAGAAAATGTTCCTTCTGTTCCATGAATCTTAGCCAATGGATTAATATTGCTTGTGTTTGCCAAAACAGTCAACAATCATGGTAGAAATCATGGTAAAGCACTATTTCGGGTAGCCACCATCTTGTAAATATGCACAATAAGGGTCCAGACACACCCAATAATGAAAATAGGTATTCCATTGAGTCTCTCATGGTCAGAAACCATGAAATAGACACCAAGTTTGCATTTCTAGCTTATCTGGTTCAGAAGTTAGAGCCAAAACCTATTTTTTTAGTGCTAATAATGTGGCGGCCATATTGTGGTGGCCATATTGGATTTCATGGAAACTTGCAATACAAAAAATGTTCGTATTCATATCATTGATCAACCTGAGAAGTTTCGTGGAAATATCTCTCAGTTTAATTTTTTTCCCAATTCACCCCCCATTATAACTAATAGGGGCTAATATTGGGGACGGCCATATTGGACTTTCGCAACAAAATTGACCGAGTTGTCCATATAGGTTGTGATCCTATGGGGTCATAGATATTATTTCTGGTGGACAACTTTGTATGTTGTGACAAATGCAGGTTTCCTAAAAAAAGGGTGGTTTGCCCCCTGGGTACATTGTCTAGACGGTTGTGTAGGATGGGTGACAAATTCCAAATGTACTTTGTCAATTAATTTAACTTTCTCTCTCCATTCTGTCATAAACTATAGTAAAACCAAACCAAAACAGGGTGGCGGTGGGTCAGGGGGTAGAGTGGCTGGATGGTAACTGCAAGGTTGCCAGTTCGAACCCCGGCTCCCCCAGAGTTGGTGTCAAAGTGTCCTTGCACTATATATTTCTAAAACATTTCAACCGTCCACCGTACATGTGTCTCCACAGTAAGCTGAATTATAAAACGTGTGAATAGAGTTTCTAGGTGAAAGTAATGTTTTGACGTGCCATAGAGCTGCCATTGAGCCCCATTATAAATTTCTCAAATTTGAAAGCACTATATTTCTAAAACTATGAAATATTTCAAAGATTTATTTTCAGGCAAACATGTCCACCGTAAGATTAACCTAAATAGGTTTGAATGGGGTTTCTAGGTGTAAGTATGTAGGACTAGTAGCATGGCAAAGTTTGTGCTATTGCCATTGAGAATGCATTGGGCGTTTAAGTTAAATACGGGGGGGGGGGGGGGGGGGGGGGCATATTTTGACAGCAGAAACCCCAAAGCCCCCCCAGGTACATTATATATTTAAACTATTTTCAGCAATGGTACACTTATTTTTTCAGTGGGTAGATCTTGTTGAGCTGGTCATTTTGAAAGTAGATCTCACGTCATAAATGTGTGGGCACCCCTGGTCTAGAGGTTGCGTTCACAGTGCTGTCTGAGGCCTCATTCACACCAATCAAGCAAAGGTTTGGTTGTTTTTTTAGGCCACCACAATGCTGGTGTGGTGGTGGCCTAAAAAAACAACCAAACATTTCCTTGATTGGTGTTTGGTACGTGTGAATGAGGCCTGAGAGTGATATTTCTAGATGTAGCATATTACTTATTAGCCCTGATTATTCTAATCAGTGCTCATTAGAATGCCTCTCAGTCAATCACTGTGTGAGAATAAAGAATAAATTGTGGTACACTATATGTTGATAAATGTCCCTATAGACATCCATCATGCTTTGTGTTTTTTCCCTCTTAGCTGTGGCACACTGCTTCCAGGTGGCAATGTTTTGTAAAGGGTATACAGTACATGTTCATGTAGAAGAATAGAGATGTTGTCTTAAATTGAGGCCAGTCCTCTTCCCAAACTCTTCGAAGAGAAAAGTTCAAGTCAGTATCGTGTTTGAAACAATTTCATGGCAGCTCTTTGTACAGGCCTTTTCTTTTTTCTCTCTTTTTTCCGACCATTCCTGCCAGGAGCGAGTCTAGGAGTCAGAGTGGTTCCATACATCATTGTGCCGAGGCATTACTGTGGGTAATGAAGTGTGAACCAGGAGCAGCACTTGGTTTTGTCACAAAGAGCAGGAGGACCGAGCCTACCGGAAGATTGTGGACAGTCTTCAGGCGATCACAGCCAAGTGCCTCAAATTACGACGGGCACTTTAAGTTGAACGCAAAACGAAAAAATAACAAAAGACAGAAGCCTTTTCCATTTCTTTCTCTCACAAACAAACATTTCACTCTCGTAGGGTGAGGCCCAGCGATCCGATGAATTGGGAGAGTCTCTTGCTACATACCACTAGCGGCAGGCCGGAAGCAAAGCAAAAAAAGAAAGAAAAAAGGCAATGGCTACATTGCTGCTGAGTAATTTGGAGAGCTGAAAAGACCAGCTTAACTGATTTGTAGTTTGTTGCGCTTGTCATGCAGCGACAAGTGTCGCTTCGTAGCTTCATGTCATCAGCAACCATTGAAAATTACTTGTAGCCTGTCGCAAACGCAGCATGAGGCAACTGATGTGGCTCTTAAGCCAGTTTCTCTTCTGAGCATGCAGCCTTATTTCTTCGTCTGTTAGTCTGTCTTTTTATCTTGGGAATTAGTGTTCCTGAGGCAGCATTTACGCAATTGATACACCATCAGAACTCTGCAAGCACTATTTGAAGCAGTTCTCATTGGTTGCATGCTGCAACAACAACAAAATATACCCCAGAAAAGCTAACCACCAAGCTGGAACCATGGCAATAACATTGGTTCCATGGTATAATCTATGTCTTTGTTTGTTATGTGACGTCACACCATCAGTGATCCTGAGCCATTTGAACATTTTAAATATCCCACATATTATTTTCATGAACGTGACACAACCCACTTTGACCCTGTCGTATATTTTGGAACCACATTTCATTAATATCGCTTAATAATGTTAAACTATAGACAGACTAAATTCACATCTAAAATAGTAAGCCTGATAATACTATGGTCTCACCTACAGGACCAAAAGGCTAGACATTCAGTCACCATTCTTCACAGCTGGCACCTATGCTAAATAGCCAGGCCTACTTTGAACTAGGAGCATTCAGACCAGAGGTCTCCTGTTGTGCTTCCTGTGACCTGTCCAGACAATTTGGTTTGAGTGTTAACGACTGTCTGTTTCAAATGTGTATTGGGATTTGGGACTGTATAAAACGCCACTCAAATGTTGAATCTGTAGTAGTGTGTCCTGCCGTCAGGCTGGGTGCATGCATGGCTCCGGCCATGCATCTGAGCTGTACTTTGTCTTTGAAATAAACCTGGACTCCGAAACCTTCATTCATCTGTCTGCCTCCGCGTTTATCCTGAGTACTCATGAGCTTTACAGAGAGGAAAAGCAGTCTCTCTTTGGAGTTAATTTACTTCAATTGGTGCGACGTAACCGGTGTCTTTGATGCATTTTTTTGCGTCAGGCAGAAGAGAGCCGGCGGGGCTTTTTGGATATTTCAGTCTAATTTTGGCGGTTGGAGGTTGGTTTGATTTTTCGGCGAAACGGCGTTCGTCTACAGCGGGAAGAAGTGGTCTTCTCTTCGGCGACGATGGAGGACAACAGCGCAAACGGTGCGCTCCGGATCTCCGATGTGGACAGCAACCTGGACTCGGCGACGGACAGGAGTGGAGAGGCCCTCCACAGCGCGTCGACGGGGAACAGCTTCTCTTCACGTCTCGGCGGGGTGCAGCGGATCTCCGGCCCGAGGGGCGGCGATGCTCAGCGGCGATTCGAGGGGGATCCTTGGCTTCATCTACTCGGCGATCAGCGGTCAAAGGGAGGCGGAGGACCCGCTTCTTCGGCTCTGCTCGGCGACGGCAAGGCGGAGGCAGTTGCTCTACGGGCTACGCAGTCTGCTTTGGTGACCATCCGCGGTTCTCGTGAATTCGCTTTGTCAGTCATGTGTTGTGATTCATGACTGAAGGGAGGAGGAGGTGTGTAGAATTCATTTCGAAATGGACAAGAGGACAGTGTCAAACAGCGGCCGTGTAATATGCAATGTACTGATCACACATTTGCAGACGACACGGGCCGAAAAAGGACACATCTCCGTGGCGGCGCGTCGGGGAACTGCAGCCTTGACTGCCCGTGCGTGATGACTGATGGACAAAGAGGTTATGTATTATTGTGAAAGTGTTTTTAATTGCATACTAGACAAATTGGAAGAGAAGATATATTGTTTTCAACATGAATTAGTAGGCATTATGTTGATTGTATGTTTTTGTCGTATAATTTGATAAGTTGAGTCATGAGTAGCCTACTTATGGAACAATGAGGTAATTTCCTAGAGACGTGTAGAGAATATTAGTTGAATATTGCTTAGACTCTGGCCTGTTAACGTATTTTTATACCTGAACTGCCTTTAGTAGAGCAGAGTTTTATTTAAAGCATTATAAACGTATATGTTATAGCATGTCCTAAATTAAGCAGTGTAGTATAGGATGTTTTTTCGCTTTATAGTGGTGTCTAGTATTTTAATGTGTTGATTAGCAGGGTTGGGCCTGGTCCCAAGCCATAAACACGCCCGATCTCGCTTATTTGTAATCAATCAACATTTCAGATTAGATTTTAATAGAACACTAAAAGATTCTACTGATGCTGAACCGAAATTTAGTTATGTGTAAAGTATGTAATGAGAATTGCCTGAAGAAGTTATGTAACCTTGATTCCGTTTGTCTCTGTAACCATTTGAATTCTAATGTAATTGTTTGTTTGTCTTAGGCCTATCTGTTGTTTTTAATTTTATCTTTTCTTAGTGTCAAGGGAGGAGGTCCAAATGTGGTTCCTTTTATTTTGTGATAAACGTGTAGTACGTTTAGCAAGGGAGGAATGTCGTATATTTTGGAACCACATTTCATTAATATCGCTTAATAATGTTAAACTATAGACAGACTAAATTCACATCTAAAATAGTAAGCCTGATAATACTATGGTCTCACCTACAGGACCAAAAGGCTAGACATTCAGTCACCATTCTTCACAGCTGGCACCTATGCTAAATAGCCAGGCCTACTTTGAACTAGGAGCATTCAGACCAGAGGTCTCCTGTTGTGCTTCCTGTGACCTGTCCAGACAATTTGGTTTGAGTGTTAACGACTGTCTGTTTCAAATGTGTATTGGGATTTGGGACTGTATAAAACGCCACTCAAATGTTGAATCTGTAGTAGTGTGTCCTGCCGTCAGGCTGGGTGCATGCATGGCTCCGGCCATGCATCTGAGCTGTACTTTGTCTTTGAAATAAACCTGGACTCCGAAACCTTCATTCATCTGTCTGCCTCCGCGTTTATCCTGAGTACTTTGCCTAAGTATTAGAGGTTTGTTCATGAGCTTTACAGAGAGGAAAAGCAGTCTCTCTTTGGAGTTAATTTACTTCAACCCTAAGTGACAGTTAATAGGCCTATATTGATTTTCTTTGTGGATCTATTTGATATTACCACCCCCAACCTCATCATCCTCATCTTAGCACTACTACTCAAAAAAAATATGGCCTGGAGTACTGCTTATCGAAGATCAATAGAATCCCAAATTTGTCTCTCAGTTCTTTAGATATTTGGCAGACAGTTGGGAAGATTCACTAATACAGATTTAATTATTGCTAGAATATATTACCAGTAAGACGCCTGAGGGCGAGAAGCGACCTCGCCCTAAAAGGTTGCGTGCACGCATCCGCCTCGTTGATGGAGGATTGCTGGGCGAGCGCTGGCGCTTTGACATGTAATGAATTCTGTACTGGCCATATAAGGAGAATGTCTTGTACAGGGCTTGATGAGGGCCCAGGTAGGGCCGGGCCTACATTTTCGGGCCTGTTGAGAACTCTAGTTTTTGCCGGCTGCCGGGCGCGGCTGCACTAATAACTTTGGGGCAGGCCCGTCTAGAGTTTGAATTGACAGGTGGGCCTGTTGAGAACTCTAGTTTTCGCCGGCTACCGGGCGCGGCTGCACTAATAACTTTGGGGGAGGCCCGTCTAGAGGCCCGTCTAGAGGTTCTGACATATATCCATATATGGAGATCTAAGGGATGACATCAGGGATCTCCATATATGGACTTAACTGCGACAGCAGGTCGCATTTCCTATGACATCAGGGTCTCCACATCTCCATCCCTGATGATGTCACATGATGTCACGAGACCTGGGCACCACCGGCACACTGACGGGAAATGCACGATTCCATAGTTAACTGCGACCTACCGTCGCACAAATATCTCATTTGAAAAGGGCCTTATTCAACCTAACTTGTAAAGACAAGAATCTCTGAAGTCTTCTCTTCACCCATTCTTGGCAGTGAATTACTTTGACATGTTTAATTATTTAGATAAACACAAAATAAAACCTGACCTTGTCACATTAATTTGCAAGAAATAATCAAAATGCAGCCTGGAGGTTGAGATTCATGTATTACGCTATATTAATATATGTAGACCCACTGCCAGCATTGAACGGAGAATGGCCTCTGAGTGACACATGCATTTAAGAAACATGAGGAATTCTGTAAAATAAACTGTGGTACCGTGGCATTGTGACCAGCAGGGTATATTAGCAAACAACATTATTTCTCATACACAGTCAGGCACTGTGTAGTCAGTGTGTATGCTTCAAACCAATCTATGAGCTGCTGGCGGAATTAAGGATCGAATTGAAGTGACGTGCTAAAGGTCAAATCTGTTGCTCCAAAAAATGCTGCCTCAGATTGTGTCTAAATGATTCCTTTCAATAGTTTCAAAAGGCTTTCCAGTAGTAATGATGGATAGTCCGTTAAAGATCCTGTACTGTAGTGCTGTCCAGTAGCTTATTCCAACGACCCTTTATTGCATTGGTTATTTTTTGTAATTATTTTATTCAACGGTATATAGAGGTTTGAGTAATAGTTGTATTCTTTTTTAATCAGATTACTGTCACTTTACTACCTTTCCCCCTAACCATGTCTACGGTAGCTAGGAGTCTAGTTTTTATAAAGACAATCTTTATCTGAGTTGAATGAATCCCAGGGGATTCTCCAGTCAATAGTACTACAAGGAATAAACAATCATACCGTACAAACATGTCAGGTCTGTCTCAGTCTAAAGACACAGATCTGATGCGTTGTAGCTACAACTGCAGCCATAGTTGTCATGCTGTTTGTAATCTATTTCTGAGTGGCAGTTCAAAAGACACACTAGACGTCATTGTGCATTTGTTTTGCTTACTCCCCTCTTGTATTCAATTTAACACGCACCTTTGGGTAAACAAGTCACTTTTGCCATTAATTGCATGGTTTTAACATTACACAAAACACAAAGCTCCTCATTATTGGAGAATCAGGTAAACTTGAAATGAAAACGGGTGCATATTTTATATCCTCAATCTGCTCGATTTCCAAACTTGAAAAACATAATTGAGGCTGTATGAAGAAATGCTCATGCACATGTCGTATACAGTATGTGCGTCTTGCAGGCTGAGGCAAACCTTTTGATTGAAATATGCATAGACATATTCCTAGACATACACATCTACGGAGTGCATGATTTATTTTCTGCGCCTTGCCCAAGGCTATCTTTGATATATAAGTGCATTGCATTAGCAAAAAGTAACTTCTGTTCTAAGCAAGTGTTTATGTCACAGTCAGAATGGTTTGAGAGAGCATTGGCAAGACTAGTATAGTATAGCGACGTGTATTATGATAGATTAATACAATGGATCATTTCGTAATGATATACGCTGTTGCTTTGTTTTGTTGGGAATGTGTTCTCTGCCACAGCTGAATATTTGACTTGTATGCCTCTGGCTATGCTAACATAGTACCACAAGACTTCAACATATTTTCATATTGTGCTCACTTTTTATTACTTTTTGCCTTTTTGAAGAATTCTCATATTACCTAATCGACAATACCGTATAATGTGTTGTCAGGGGCTGACGGGTTTCCTAGTTCCTTAAGAAATTAATGCATTCTCTTTATAATGTTTCAGACATTGTGTGTGCACATAACCAAGTTTTATTTGATGCAGATTAATTCTTGATGAAATGCCCTCGAGCAGCGTCACCTGCATGAATAACATGAAGACACGTTTTTTTCTTCTTTCTTTCGCTTCCATAGAGACAACTTTTATGTCATGTGTGTATTATCCTTAACTCAGAGAAACCAGCCAACCAACCAGAGTAACCCTAACCCTAAGGAAAAACAAAGGAGGTTGTATTCACTTAACCCTACTTCATTAACCTGGATCACCCAGGGGTCTTTATGCCCCCTCCTTCTGTCCCTCTACAGAGTTTACACCAAATACCTTCGTTGAAAATAGACCACAACGTGCTGTAGATCTATTTTCACCAAATGTTTGCGTATTATGACACTGCAGGCAGCAGCAGCTCTGAATCTGAAGAAGTACACACAAGGGAATCAATCTGATATAGAGAAAGCAAATAATGTTTGCCAGTGAAGGGAAGAATAATAGTCCAGGTGTGTGTGTGTGTGTGTGTGCGTGTGCGTGCGTGCGCGTGCGCGCTGTGCCGGATGAATGATTATCACTGGTCGATTTCCCTCCTGCTTATCTTTTGTGCTTTATGTGTCTTTTCTGTTCTTTTGTTCCTGAGATATATCTCAAGCCGTGTGTGTGTGTGGTGCGTGCGTGTGTGTGTGTGCACGCGCCTGCACATGTGTGTAGGAATACAGTATATATAAATACGGTATAAATACTATCTCTCACATACATAGATGGATCCCTGTGTAGCTGACTAAACAGTGGTGTTACAATATTGCATCAATATGCTTTGCTTCCTCATAAGAAATTCCTTTCACTTCATTGTACTAGAGGATCCAGAACTCACTTGTTCCTCAATAGATGATATTCACCATACATGAAATGTGTTTGAGAGGGCATGAAGTAGATGTTTTGAGCCAGATTCCCTGTAGAATATGTTAATGTATTGTGTGCTGCACTGTAGCGGAAGGCAGGCAACATTCAGCACACATACAGTACGTGATTAATGCATAGCTGCTTTGCATGTATTATATACTGTAAATGCCTGACTGCACATAATTAGCATTTAAACAGATGCTATACTGTACTTTAGTTCTTGCTGTGAGTGACTCAACAACATGTAAGGTTGTATGGGTTAGAAAGAGATAGAAGGCTAACACATACAGTATTATGCATCCAGAAATGATCTTAGCCATGGTGGCCATAGCTAGCCTGGTAAACCACTCGGTTGCGGAATTCAATTTAATTTTAATTCTGAAATGAATGCAATACGATTTCAAGAGGGAGTGGTTAAACCAGGCTAGGCTGATAGCTGGTAAAAGTGCTTGTTAAAAAGGGCCTTTCTGTGTGGAGTTTGCATGTTCTCCCCGTGTCCCCTGGGTAGGTACCCTCACAAAAACATGCAGTAATCCTGGTCTCTAAACTGCCTCCCCCTGGCCAGCTGGGGCGCCTGATGGAGGGGAAAGGAACTGGTTGGAATAACGTGTTCCTTCCACACGCTACGTCCAACCAGGGAAACTTCCCCCTGTCAGTTGTAAAGGAGCGACTTGGACACTCATGCATGAAGGAAGTATGAGTATAAGTCCGTTGCTCTCCCCAGGTTGGCGGAGGGTGTGTAGAGCCCAGGATCACTGACACAGGGGTGAAAAATGGGTTACAAAATTGTGGAATAAAAATTATATATAAAAAAAGTTGTTATAAGGAAATAATGGTAAATGGACTGCATTTATATATTGAGTTTTATAGCATTTCAGGGCACTGAAATGCGCTTTGCAATGTATTTCACATTCACCTTTCACACACACACACACACACACACACACACACACGCACACGCACACGCACACGCACACACACACACAAACGGCGGAGTCCAACATGCAAGAGTTAGGTGTTTGGTCAGTGTCTTGCTCATGGACACTTCGACACGCAGCCAGGAGGAGCCGGGGATCAAACCGCTGGAAGATTTCTGCTCCCAGACAGCTGCTCTATACTGTACCTCCTGAGCCACTGCCGCCCGATAACAATGCACTTTTTTCAATACTGAGAGTGTTTCATTCACACAAGTCAAACTCATTGGTGGAATAATTGGTCATAAGGAAGCATCGTTTCTTCTCCACATGGACAATGTGCCATGGCAATAGTGGACAGTTACTGTATCATACATCTTCATTAGAGGCTTTCATACATGGGCTATATGCTTCCAGATGGAACTCGGCCATTTACGTAGAATCCCTGCACATAGGCCTACCTTTAATCAGCTTAAAATGTCATTGTATCCTAAAGTCTGAAAGGGCCACCTTTAGCTCTTGCACCTGCTATTGATTTGTTTGTGCCGTTAAAGTGTGCTGGAATTCAAGTGTTGTATCTGCCCAGCCAAGCGCAAATGCACAAGTCAGGCATTACAGTATACTGTACTGTGGGTAATAGCTGACACTGCAGGCAGCAGCAGCTCTGAATCTGAAGAAGTACACACAAGGAAATCAATCTGATATAGAGAAAGCAAATAATGTTTGCCAGTGAAGGGAAGAATAGCCCAGTGCGTGCGTGCGTGCGTGCGTGCGTGCGTGCGTGCGTGCGTGCGTGCGTGTCTAACTAAAGTCTGATAAGTGTGTATGCACAGGTCTTATCTATAATCCTGTGACATACAGTATAGTCTAGCCTATCAATTATGACTGTGACTGACTAGAAAGGTCCGTAAGCTGTATGCTTGTTGCTGTCATTCTGAAAAGGCCAGCACTCACCTCTATGGTTCAATGACTCAAAACAAGATGATGGCATGAAAATGCACCTCTTCATCTGGTGCAGCATCTGCAATGATCATCAAAGCAGGCTGTTGCATGAACACATCTTGTTCCTTATGACGGCACATGCATGTGCGGAAATGGCTTCCCGTGATATGCCTGGTGGCACATGAGCGTATTAATGTTCTTGCCTCATTCAAACACAGCAAACAGCAGTAATACAACGTATTTCTTCAATGTCAGACACTTTATTCCACCAAACCCCCCCCACCCACCCTCCCGCCACAAGAAGAATGTTGCTATTATTGCACCGTTATTTATCTGTCAGTGTTCTTGTTTCACTCAGTGATTGCTATTCCCCAGTTGGCTGTCTACAGTATTTGAGGTCCCGCGTAGTTGCCAAAGATCCATTAAAAGGGTCATTTTTTGCGCATTAGCTACCGGCAGTTTCTCTGTAGTATTATCTAATTGATTGTCCTTCTCTATCTATTTCTGGCCTTATTTCATAGTGTTGCATCAAGGTCTGTCCAAGTCACCAGTAACTTAATATGGGGAATGATTTGCTGCAAGCTGTCAGAGAGGATGTGAAAAGCTATATGAAATGAAATGGAATATTTATCATTTTCCATGTTTCAGACACACTCCCCATTTCAAAAAACAAAAAACAAAATACAAAAGAAAAACTAAATTTGCTTATTCATGTTCCTAATGTTCCCTTTCCACTGCCAATATCCAAGAGGAGGAAAGAAAAAAGAAAACGTGGGAAGAAAAACAAAGCGACAGACATTTTAATGATGTGTTTTACATTTAAAAGTGTATAGCTGCTGTTGGTTTTTCGTTTACGATTGCAACTGGGGCCGGATATAGGAATCTTGACAGGCGCATGAGAAAGTAATGATATCTCGTTCTACAGTGTTGTTTTAGTCTCCAAGGGGCTAATTACAAAAGTGGAAGTGTGAAGCTGTCAATACAAGGTAGGATTTCATCATTGTCTTCAAGTAAAAAAAACCAAAAGAATGCATTCAGATGCTGTTTGCTGTGTAATTGAAATCGCATAGAAAAGTCCAGTTTTTACCTCCTCATAATACCCAGGGCACATTGCTATTCGTTGCTCATCTCAGCATTTGCTCATGCATTCTATATTATTTATGTCCCAACTTTGTCGGCCCTCGAAGATACAATTTCTCTTGAAACATGCAGAGGAGTGGCAGTATACTTTGTCGATGAGATTATTCAGACAGGTTCTTTAAGACAGGCAAATGTCAAAGGTGTGGACATATTTAGCATTGCACGGTAACCAGCACAGGGCCACTGGGCCAGATGCTGTCAGAGCAGTCACTACATCATAATCTTGTTCCGTCTGGCATGTGGTGGATCCAGTCACCAAAAATATTTCACTCGAGGGTTGTGTTCTCCTTATGCTCGGCATATCCTCCTGATGTCAGCATTCGTCAGCAGCTCTGGCGCAGACTGACTCCAAGCATTTCATTTTCGCTGCATGTCTCACAAATGTCACCCCTGACATCTGCACAAAGAGAGCTATCTCCACCAATTGGGTGGCTCAGGATGGAGCAATAAACAGCATTCATTTGGGATAGAAAACACAATCTAATATCTACAGTGTCCATAAACCATAAGTTGTGCTGTACAGCCCCTGATAGAGTTGCACATATAACTCTATTGCCCCAGGCCCTGTGGGAAAGCAGACCAATTTTTCTTTTTGGGGACTCTAAAGAGCATGATTTAGAGCCTGCTGTAGCCAGATTGGCGATATTTATTTTCGTGTGAAGACAGCTGCACCAAGCAAAAACATCCGGTGCTGTTTTGACCTCTGAAAAGCTTGCTAAGCACGAGCAATGAGGTTTGTATCAGCATCAAATAAACACCAACATCATTAACGTATTGTCTGTTGCTTTCTTTGCAAAAGGGGGAAGGCACAGTAGGAAGGAAGCAAAGCTGAAAAGAAATGATAATGTGCTGATTCACGCACGCACACACACACACGCACGCACGCACGCACGCACGCACGCACGCACGCACGCACGCACGCACGCACGCACGCACGCACGCACGCACGCACGCACGCACACACACACACACACACACACACACACACACACACACACACACACACACACACACACACACACACACACACACACACACACACACACACACACACACACACACACTATAATACATCAGTCGGGCGTGCATGCAGGTCATTTTTTTCAAGCCAATGATGGATCATAGAATATTTCAGCACAATTTCATTTTTCATTTTTTTGTCACAGTGAGCAAAACCAAACAGCGGTATAGGCAAAAAAGTGCTGTGGCAAGCATAGCTGTTTGAACTGAGACCTGTTGGGAAATGTTTTGTTTACCAATCCCACCAGACCACCAATCAATAAAAGACTCAGAACCTATTAGCCTCCCTGAACTATTTAACACCAACTGGCCCCTATTACTCAGAGTAGTCAATGATGTTTGTCACTTTAATGCGATTAGGCTAGCACCATTTTCTATTAAGCCTATCACAGATAATCTACCTGTGATATCTACCTTCTGGGTAGCTACCTCACACTTCACCAGTCTTTGGATGGCTAATCCCCCGCTGTCTCCACCGGGTCAATGTCTAATTTCACTTTAATTGCCTCTAAAATTACCACATTATGCCTCTGTTATTGGCTTTCTCAACACCAGGCATTCTGGTTATTTTGTAGGCCCCTTCTTCTGCTGTTCATAATGTAATAAGTGCATGTGATAGTGTACTTTACAACAGTGCATGCTGTTAGGAGTTATTGCGTGAAATGATTTTCTTTACCGACAGTTTTCCAATCATACTGATTTAGAAGTAGGAAAGGTTTCCTTTTATTTTCCTCCTCTTTTTGTTCACTAATTCAGTGGTTCTCAACATGTGGGTCGGGACCCCCAGGGGGGTCCCCACATGAATATAAAGTGACAATTTAAGGGCAAACCATATACCACATCAAAAGTAATCAACAACCTATACTATAAAAACTGGTCAAACATTGGCCAAATTGTCAAATAATACCAGTAAGAAGCCCAGGCGAGAAGCGACCTCGTCCCAAAGGGTGAGGTCACGCTGAAACAACAGAGCTTCTTAATACGGCACAGTTGAGAAGCTATTCATATGGTGTCAGTGAGGTCAGATGTAGAGTTGCTGGCCGGCTCCATACATGTATATTCTGATCTAGTATGTCAAACCATGTATGGCTATCCAGGGTTTGATGAGGTCAGTGTCGTGATCTTCATATAGACGAATCCAGAAACGGGTCTGTCATAGAAATTTAGACTGCAAACATATAATAATACCCCTTTATTGCACTCTGATGTTATCTTATCTGTGACACCCCTGTGGTGCTGGTTGGTTACTTTGTTACTGCCTAAATTCCTTTGGGCTATGTTGGGGGATGTCTCTTGTGGGAGTGGAGACTATAAAGGCTGTGGCCTTATGTTTACTCAGAGAGTCAGACTGGGGTCTTCCGATGCATTGAATTGGTCATGTAAGTTCCTGACTCCTTACTCGAGTAAAATCCTAATACTTCCAAACTATGAATCCTTGTGTTGCCTCATTATTATGTCTTCCTGAGCATGTGTCCCACAGATTGCCATAACATTTTGGAGGTTTCCTACCGAGATGGTGTGCGGTATGCTGGACTTGGCGGTCGTCGGCTTGGTGAGTAAGTTCATTCTTTCGGGCTGGGCCGACGACGTGCGCAAGTGAGTATATGGGTGTCTGTTTGGATGTTCAGAAAATGAGGTATTGCTTTTATTCGGGGTTTTAAGGTATTAGTGATGAAATTTGGTTGTGATCACGATAGGCATTTTTTGATGGCCTATTTAAAAGAGGGAAACGAAAGTTTTGCCTTTCATGTGCATGCCATGAGAGACGGAGGAACAGTGTTTGGTTGGTTGAATGACTCAAGATGGTTAGACAAGGAGGTCTGACAAATGGTACCAGTGTACGTTGGGAAAAAAAAAGAATAGTCTATTCAATAAATCACTCATTACGTTGCCTGCTGTCTAAAAAGGGGGAAGAGATCCTGCCTTAGGGTATCCTTGTTGTTTTATGAAGCAACAAAAAATTGGCTAGCCAGTGTGTGTGTGTGTGTGTGTGTGTGTATTGTCCTAAAGTGTATGTCTGTGCGTGTTAAATGTATGGCCAAAAAGGGAGACAAGTTGTCTTGCCTAAACTTCGTAGCTACTGAGAAGGGGGGTTGATCCTCGCCTTATACTAGGGTACCTTTGCTAAGAGAAGCATAAAACAATTGTGAAGCGCTATGTATGGATATATCATTTGAAAATGAATGTGAATGGTCTGTCATGAAAACTGATTGAGTGTAGAATGGAGTGTTCTGCCTGTATGTGAGTGTGTGAGAGAGAGGCAGACAGTGTGAGACAGAAAAGAAGTGTGAGAGGAAATTGTGAAAAAGGGATGTTAAATAGTTAACAGCCTAGAATGAAAATGAAGATATGAGAATTGATATAGAGATATATTAAGGTAAAGTAATATGATTCTCGAGACGAGAAAATGGAAATAGTTCCAAATAGGGATAAAAATAAGGAAGTGAATACAGTATGTGTATGGAGTACATATGTCTCAATGTATACTGTTTGAAAGCGTGAGTGTACACATGTGTATGAGTGAAAATGCTCAAACTTGTGAAGAACATTTTTAGGGCCTGGAGAAGATATTTAGGTGCATTATGTACAGTTTCTGTGTCGAAATGTGGGCTAGAGTAGTCAAGGTGAAAATGGTAGTCAAAATAGTTTTAGTCTATTACCTCACTCAGTTATTCTGAGTGTGGGGCTAATAGTAGCCTTGATGAAAGAGTAGCATCGATGACTGGTTTACTAGTTATCACTTCATTTTGATCAAGTGACTGTCTAATATAGACTTATTTATCCTTAACATGGCATGGTAGCTAGCCCCTGAGGGCTGTACGGTTCCCTTCAAGGGGAGTTGTCGTGAAATTTAAAATGTAGAAAGAATTTAATCTAAATTCCCCAGGCAGGCCATGCCCTGATTGATATTAAAAGTTAGTTTAAGTGTTTAAAATTAAGTGGCTCTTTAGTTCCTAGAGAAGTGAGCCTTGCTAAGCCATGCACCATACAGTATAGGAGGCTATCGCCTGTTTTCTGTAATATACGCAGCTTGATGTATAAGTATGCCCCTGGATATTCATGTTGTAAATCGCTCTGAATTAAGAGCGTCTGCTCAATAGTAAATTGGACAGTGTGACAGTTAGTGGAGTGAGATTGAGATAAAGATTACTTGAGACTGAAAGAAAGTTTTTTTTAAATGACAGATCTACTGCGTGCGCGCAAACCTAGTTATTATAAGCATGTTGTTTAAAATATAGTCTGATTAGTAGTGAGAAGGTAGGAATAGTGTTGATTAAAGAGCCCTAAGCTAGCTAAAACCAGCTGTGTTTGTTAAACTATTCTTAACCCTTGGTTATCAGTTTAGCCGGGGGGTGGGTCAAGCTGTTTTGTGAGATAATTACCCCCCTGTTGTAATGAGTTTTATTACAGGCAGGAGAGGAGAAAAGTGAACCACAGCATGTGGCAGGATTTAAGAAAGAAAAGACAGGAAAGCCCATTCGGCTTGAGATAGATAGACATTGACCAAGCCATTAGTAAATTGTAAATTAGGTATTTGGTTTTTAATAAGGGAACATCTGTAAGTATGTGTTCCCTAATAAGAATGTAAAGGGTTACTTCCCAAGATAGTTACGTTTTGTAACTGTCATTTGTAAAGGTCTACAGATTATCAGCTCCAAGCAACCATTTGTTGAGTTTGCACCCCTGTGGTTTATTGAAGGAGATTGACTTGGCTAAGCCCACGGCCAACACCTAGAAGGCAAAAGTTAGTTTTGTGGTATCTGAGCCAGAGACCTGATCATGTACTGTACTGTATGTCTTAAAGTGCATGACAAGTGCACAAAAAAGATATCTGCCTGATACAAGTGATTGCATTTATCGAGGATAACATGTTAGCCTTTAAGAACCTTCTTTAGGCCTAACACAGGCTAACAAGCAGTCACTGTTTGGCAAATAGGAATAGTGTGACGATGTTCGATTTGGTGACATCTTTTGCGAGGATCTGAGAACCCGGTTTGTGTTTGGGTTGTAATCTACAGTATGTCTTTAAGTGTAATATACAGATTTGTAATTTTAGGCCTATGACTTAAAGTATATACAGATTTGTAATTTTGAAAGTCCAAATAAGGCATAAAATAAAATGAGTATGCCCACATGCTGATAGCTTGTGACGGTGATTGATTTGATGACATTATTTGAAGGACAGGAACCCAAAAGTTAAATATGGAATAGAATATAGCAGCTATAATTGCAAACTTTAGTGTACAGTGGATTGCAATATTATGCAAAAATAAATGTACGGGCCAATGTACGGCTGTCGACAACACCTCATCCTGTTCCGTTGGAAAGAGGGTACCACATGGACGGGTCCAAACTACTGGTTTTGTTTTTTCCAGTATGAGGGGGCAACTCTGTGTCAGGGTTGAGAAGAGAACGAACTGAACATTGGACATTGGTCACTAGCATTGGACATTGATGCACTGACATTGCAAACAGTGATGGGGGATCACTGGACAATGATACGATCGGAATCTGAAGGAAACAAAGATTCTTGAATCGGAATCCCGACATGAAGGAGTACGCGTTGGTGACAACTGAATGCGAAAAAAGCTGTGCTATTTTTGTGGCTCTGCAGTATGGTGGAGGGGTGAGGTGAAGCTGACAGGTGTACATTGGGATCGAATGATAGTGAGTAGCTACAGAGTTGCATTTGTTCCACTTATGGCTGCTATAAAACAAAAATTGGTTGTATTTACAAAAGTATAGTAGTGATAGATACTGTGAATTGGTTGTCAATCTCACTGACAACTGGCAAACTCTTAAAAACAGAGTTTGACTTTTTGTGTCCCATGCAGGACGTAAAATTATCTTATCAGTAAACAAAGGGATTTCCAGCTGTTTCAGGGCACTTATCTAAGTTCCTGTGACATGGTCAATAAAACCCCCTTCTGGGAATAGACGTTTAAGTGCTGCCAAGAGGCTTCATTCGGCTAAAATTCAGACCAAGGTATAGTGAGAGTACAAGTTAATTTAGTTAATTAGTGGTGCCGGAGTTATGAGTGGTTTTTAGCAAAAAGGTCTATTGATTACATGGCTGTTATTGATGTATTGGCTGTATGAGTTAAATTTAAGACATACTGTACTGATGTAACCTGTTTACATGATCAGATTGTGATCAAGCTTTAGGAGTAGCCTATTGTCAAGGAATCTGGGTTGACCTGGTTGAACCTTCCAAGAAGCCCAGGGCAGCTGTGTTTCTTATCTCTATGATGGTAGGCCAGCTGTGTTTTGATTAGCCTGGGGAGGGTGATGCTATGGGTGATGCTATTTTGAGAATGTAAAGGCATACTATGATCAGCTGCACAGGGTCAGATACTACAATACTAATACATTGGTGGAGTTCAATAGTATAGTACTAGATAAGTGAGATAGATCATTGAATCACTTCAGCATGTGTGTGCAGTAATTACGCTCACTCAAATAAGAAGGACAGTTAAGATAGAATAATTCTTAAAGAATGTCCTGTAGTCATGAAGGTCATGATCAAGGTAAAATCTTAGAGGTTGAAACGGTGTAAAATCAGTCAATCTCTATATTGTTTAGAGAATTACTTAGGATGCAAGTACAGTATACTGCAGGCATAGTTTTGTTAAATAACAATTGATTTGAGTAGTATTTGTAATGATGCATGACAGTTTGGTTGACGCTATATTGTGCTGTACTCTTGTCTTCAAGACCGGTTTAAAGTACAGCGGAAAGTATTTTCGCATCTCACCAATAGTGCGAACATATCAGTAGGGTGATACATTAATAAATAGGGCTACAGTAGTAGGAGCAGGTATGAGCTGAATAAGGATTTCCGCAGGAAGAGAAGAACCCATTGACAAAATAGGTCATATACAGAAATAGGAGTGCTATGTGATGTATTTAAATCAGGACAAAGAAGGGTTTGTTTTCGAGGGACGCCTTGAAACAAACAAAAGTATGTAAGAGTGTACTAAAATTGTTATGTTTCCTGTATGAATATTCTGATCCAAGTTTTCTTAGGTTCATGGTGGAGCGATCCAGATTTGCATGGTGTTACTAACGAAATTGACTAATCCCTGACGGAAATTGAAATTGTGCATGTGTTGAAATTGTGCATGTGCGCCGAATATCTTGCTGTGTTTGCAGAAGTCATTGGATTTGGAAGTCAGAATCTGTGAGTATTACGTGGGTAAGTTATGCAACAACTTGATGTTTCCTGGTGGAATAATAGCATAGGAGGATGTTCTAAATCATGTTCTGTTGCAGTTATGCGATTAGTTCTGAACAACGGTATTGTTTGATGATGCCATACTAAAGAGACATATAAGAATGTGTTCAGAGATAAGATATCTACGCAATAGATAGTTGCACAAACACACATATGCTTACTGAGAGTTAGAGTTGTACGTTAGAGCTGAGCATAGCTGCCTGGTTGAGTCAGAAAGGGCATTGAGAAGTGGTGGACTAGCAGTAAATGAAATTCGATAATACATGTTTATTGCTGCTGTAGCTACGTAGTATTGAGTCCACCATCAACATTCAAATTAGTAGTAATGTGACTGTATCTGAGCTGGAGATGACATAGCGAAGGAAATGTGATCCAGGTAGAGTAGGGCTTTTCAATGGTGTTGTAGTTTTTTCTTTCAGCTCCATAATAATGAGAAGAGTCGTGTTGGAATAACATGACGAATGATGAAGTGGATCTGATGACATGGCTAAGTATCGTTTGGGGATGATACGGAATATGTATTAATGAGAAATTGTCAACTAAGTCAACTAACTAAGGTCCACTTAGATGCGGAGTCGGGTTGAATGAATGATAGTATGTATAGACTGGTTTATGAATGAATAGTTAATTTTGGTACTTACATTTCCGTGTTTAAGAGACAGTTGTGTTACATGATCAAGCCAAAGCTTATTATGCCTATCCATGTTGAGATAACACAAGGTAATAATGTGCCAGCTGATTGTTGTGGACAGAAGATAAGTACGATTGGTTAATGCAGGTTAAGTTCAAGACCCGACTTAAACTACCCATAATAGACCAGGGGTTGCTGTGACTGCTCCTGCAGGCTGGGGGCTTAAATGCAGGCATGCCCACGGAGCAGGACCCGTGATTCATATAAGGTCAGGGGCCATCTCGAATGAATGCCCGGCTCCGGTTAGGTGTGGTTAATGACATATTACTCGCATTGGTTTTCTTTCTTTTTCAGAAATGAGTGGTTAGTCTGCTGTCCGCGACGTGTCCACGCTGATGTCCCTATGGGGGATCAAGTGCTGTTAGCACTCTGGACTCTGAATCCTGCGATCATGTGCTCGGGAGCCGTTTCTGAATGATGTTGCATCACCTGTGCGGTGACAATTTCTGGTCTTTTGGAAGGCTGTGACGTGTGCAGTTCTGTCAAATGGCCGATCTGCAAGCTCACGACATGTCTGGAGCTTGTGGAAGTAATGCACGTTGGTGCTTTGAGCTCTGTGAAAGAGCTACTTCCGGTTTGGATTGCTCTGTGCGGTGTTGACCACATGGCACCTGCAGTACACTATCGAGTGTGTAGTGGACAGTTCTGAACGGACATTTTCTGGTGCTGAGATGTTTTTTGGTCTGAGGGCTACAACGTTTTGCTGTATGTTTAATTTGGCTTTGCCTTGTTTTGTTTGTTGTTGTGAAACTATTGTACCACTGTGTATCGTAGGCCTTGTGTGCGGTCGCTCTATGATGAGGGCCATGTAGGAATTTTCCCTGTTTGTCTAACCCATTGGGTTCCAGGTTTTTTTGCCTACATCTGCGATGTACTGATAAGTGGTGTTTAGGGGTTTTTAAATGTTTAAAAGTGGGGTAATGTCATAGAAATTTAGACTGCAAACATATAATAATACCCCTTTATTGCACTCTGATGTTATCTTATCTGTGACACCCCTGTGGTGCTGGTTGGTTACTTTGTTACTGCCTAAATTCCTTTGGGCTATGTTGGGGGATGTCTCTTGTGGGAGTGGAGACTATAAAGGCTGTGGCCTTATGTTTACTCAGAGAGTCAGACTGGGGTCTTCCGATGCATTGAATTGGTCATGTAAGTTCCTGACTCCTTACTCGAGTAAAATCCTAATACTTCCAAACTATGAATCCTTGTGTTGCCTCATTATTATGTCTTCCTGAGCATGTGTCCCACAGATTGCCATAACAGGTCTCATGGTCGCAGCTTACGTATTTCCTGTAGGCGGACTCGACGTAGCTGCGGGGTTTAAACCCTCACCAGGCGCATCTCTTCTACTATAGTGAACGGCAGAGTGACTGATGTTAGTCTGCCTCAAACGTTACTCTTTTACCTGCTTTTTACAAACACTAACATTACAAAGATGCCCAGAACATCGAGATGAACCTGTGTTGTTTATGGCTGCTCCAACAGTAGTGGCAACATTAAAAAAAATAAAAAGAATATGTCAAAATATCCACCGCGGTGGCTGAGACCAGAGCCATTGAATAATGGTTGAGACGAAGCAGTGAAAGGTCCTGAAAGATACATCATGTCAGTCTTACCCAATACCCAATCGTTCTGTTTTATGAACACAAGGCTGCTGTATTTTATACCTCATACTAAGCATTTAAAGTATGAGGTATAAAGTACAGCAGCCTTGTATTCATAAAACAGAAAGATTGGGTATTGGGTAAGACTGACGTTATGTATCTTTCAGGACCTTTCACTGCTTCGTCTCAACCATTACTCTATGGCTCTGGTCTCAGCCACCGCGGTGGATATTTTGACATTCCGTTTTGTTTTGTTTTTAATGTTGCCACTACTGTTGGAGCAGCCATAAACAACACAGGTTCATCCCGATGTTCTGGGCATCTTTGTAATGTTAGTGTTAGTAAAAAGCAGGTAAAGGAGTAATGTTTGAGCAGACTAACATCAGTCACTCTACCATTCAATGTAGTAGAAGACGTGCAGGTTTACCCCGCAGCTACGTCAGCTCCGCCTACAGGAAATACGTAAGCTGCGACCATGAGACCCGTTTCTGGATTTGTCTATAGGAGATCCAGGTGATGATAGTCAGCTCCACATATGGAGATCCATGTGTGATCCATGTGATCCAACTTGGTCCATTTGCAAGTGTGACTCGAGAGGTACTAATTCAAGGGATAGGCTAAGCACGCATAGGGTTGCCAGATGTTAAGCCATTGTCTGATGAATCTCTGCTCAGAAAACATCTTGGTCCAGAGTATGTTTTCCTCCAATAATAGTCAGATGTCAGCATTAATGAACGTACGTTTCACTGGACAGATGTAGTCGGGTAGTTTGCAACTTTGCAACTTGCAACTTTGCGTAATGTTATTCATGGTGTTCTCAGCAACCTACATTATACATACGTACAGTGGTATAATGGTATAAAGTACTAAGTACTTTTACTTAAGTACTGTACTTAAGTACAATTTTGAGGTATTTGTACTTTACTTGAGTATTTCCAATTTCCAGTACTTTTACTTCTACTCCACTACATCTCAGAGCAATTTGTACTTTTTACTTTTTTTCCCCCACTACAATCATTTGAAAACTTTTTCATTTTTTAAATTTTGATTATAAAACATACATTAACCACTTCAACCCTATACATTTCGGCCATTTGAAAATAGCAGATCTACCAGCTCACATGCGTTGCAACGCATTGTGAGCTTGTAGATCTGCTATTTTCAATAGATTTTGTACACATTTTGAACTTGTGAAATGGGACATTCTGCAATATATGAGTACTTTTACTTTTAGTACTTTAAGTACATTTTGATGCTGATACTTTTGTACTTTTACTCAAGTACATTTTCAATTCCGTACTTTTACTTGTAACGAAGTAGTTGTAAATTGCAGTATTGGTACTTCTACTCAAGTAAAACAATTGAGTACTTTTTTCACCACTGACAGTATACATGTAGTATAACATCTGTGAACCACATTTTACATGCCAGTTTGACTTGATTGGAAAGGGAAGGAAGGCATTGATGAGTTGGATTGTTGAGAAGACGGGTTCAGACACAACCTTTGCCAGGCTCCAGGAGACCATAGACATAAGGTCGATGGGTATCGAATTGGGGTGGAGCAGACAATTCAATTGGCTGCTGGAGAGGTAAACCAGAGACGCTGACAAGCCCCTTATTATGATCATAGATAGTTCTGTTTCATGCCATGGAGGAGTTGCAAGACAGAGTGGTCTGATGTAAATAGTTCAGACTTCTGAGAAAGCGGAAGGTCAAGGTGTGACTCACTGCAATTTATACAAAAGGCAAGATATAATTTGGAAATCCCTTCACCGTGGCAGCGGTGGCCGAACGGATAGCGGCGCGGTCTAGATACCGGAAGGTTCCCAGTTCGAATCAGCCGTCCGACACGTTAAAATTACCACCGCTGAAATGCCCTTGAACAAGGCATCAACCACTACGATGAAATGTGTTCTATGAGCAGGGCCTGGCTGGAAACAAGTTCTTGAGCTTAGCCCAGATACCCTGGGTAAATATAGATTTCATTTCATTTCATTTCAATGTGTGTCTTGGCTGTGGCACTGACTGCATGGTTTCCTGGAGACGAAAATCATAGTGAAAATAAAAAAAGTGAAAACATGGTTGATGTAGTGGAAGGATCATATTGTAATGTGTAGCCTACTGTATATCACTAGAGTTGATACATAATACAATACTGACTGATACATTAATTATTGAATGACTGACAACAAGAATCATTGCCCCCTTTTCTCCGGTTACACATTCCGACGCACGTGGAAGCCACATAGTCGGAATGGCGGTGCGTCGAAAACCCATACTGAGCATTAACTGCTGTTAAACCAGGGGTAACCAACCAGGGGTTCGGGAGCTACCAGTAGCTCGCACGAGCCATTCAAGTAGATCCCGGAGTGAGCGGGTGTCAGACTGACAGGCAGCCAGCCATCACTACCAATACACAGAATGTGGATTTTGAATAGCTTGCAGTGATGGCCCCAGACATGTGTATCGAGTCAACAACTGCAGAGTTTGTTTGTTCTCTTGTTTGACCGCTATCCGCTGTGAACTTGTGATGCACAACTAAAAACCCACAGAGCTAAACAGCCTCTCACTCACTACTATACCTACACAGGCAAGCAGTCTGACTATGGAAAAATACATTTGTCTTAATATTTTGGCATTGATTATCAGTTTTTATTCTTATTTAAACTATAGTGTTTGTGTGCACATGCATTGAGCCTGTCAAAAAGTGTTTTTTTAAACATAGCCTATTTTAGTGGTAGATCATGGCTTACAATTGGGAATAAAATGGGCTCTTGGGCTTGAAAAGGTTGGTTACCACTGTGTTAAACCATGTTCAATGTTGCACAAAGTAACCTCAACCCCAGTACTTGAGTCAAAATATACAGTACAATTTATACGTGGAGTACTTGTTTTAAAAAATACTTATGTATTAAAAAGTACAAATTACAAAGACATTTTTCTTATTTTTTCAATGCATTAAACAATGCTATTAAAATGTTGTCATAAGATGATTCCAATACAGAAATATTCAAAAAATATCAAATGTAGTGAAACTATCATATCTACAAGCTCACAACACGGGATGATACCTTGTAGATCTGCTAAAAAGATAATCCAAGTACATACTCAAAAGATGTAGTACTTTAGTATAGGACTCAAGTAAAAGTACTTTGATACCGTCCACCACGGACTATACCTACTGTAGTCTATTTTGCCAATATCTTGTCTCTAATCTCAGTTTGTTGACTCTGAGCTCCCTGCTCTGGCAACACACCATCAACACACACTTTCTTTTCACCGCATAATAGATATAGTAATTGTCTTTCCACCTCCCAGCATAACATACCAACACAATATTGCGCTTTTTCTTCCCATTCTTCTGCTGCGCAGATAAGCCCATAGGCCAAGATGTGCGCTTGTCACATTACCCGAAAAAAATGCATTAGTATTCCAACTGTAAAGGGGTTATATATTGTATGCTAATGAATATGTACTATGCTTCCCTCTCTTAGGCTGTTTTTTGCCAGGCCAAGGGCAGGCAATACTAATACAAAAAATTATAAAAATGAAATGCTTCTCATGTATTTTGAATCAATTTTGAACTTGTAACACTTAATACAAGAGAAAAAAGAAAGTTGCAGGGGAACCATTTTGCTGGCAGATTGGTTGTTTCTGGCAAATCAGCATATACTGTACCTCCTCCCTCGTTCAAGCTGAGGAATTTATTTTCCTCCAAGTTGTGATGATTTTTTTAACATGTGTTGGAAGACATTGGTTTAACAATCCCTCTGTACTGGTGCTGTATAGTATTATAAGATGAGGTGCAAGACATGATCGTTCAAAATGTACACAGTGTGTGATGCGCATGTAATGCGATGGCATTTATCTGTTTTTGTTTTGTGTGAGAAGAAAAGGAAAACGGGGAAGCAAATTGTCAGAGCCCTTTTCTACGGTCTTTGACTTGTTCTAATTAGTTTAGAATTTCTGTTCCTGTTTTTTTTTATTACTGTTATAGCTTGAAATGAGATTGCTTCCTCAGAGTTTCAGACACAGCCGCTCTGTCAAGGAGAGGCAAGGCATACACTTCTACAATAGAGAGGTGTATTGTATTCACTAATGCATGCACGCACGCACGCACGCACGCTCGTGCGCGCACGCACGCACGCACGCACGCACGCACACGCACAACACAGCCAGGCCTCCTGCCTCGTTTCTGGGCATCCCAAGTTGTCGAAAGACGCTCTAACAACCAGTCCGCAGGCATGGCCTGGCACCATGTCCCAGGCTGGACCACCAGAAGAAACAAAGTTCCCAGTCCACTCCCACACTGCCAACCAGTGCCGAAGCTGGCAGCTGCTCCCATGAGCCCGAAAGTAGAAGGCCATCAGGTCTTTATCCCAGGAGGGGCGAGCTAATTTTGAGACCTACGACCTACGTCAGGACCTGCGTTTATCCAGTGCCGGATGGTAGGCACCGGCTCTCTTCCAGGTAGCTGCTCAAGGGACGCGCCGCCAAGCCACACAAACGGGGAACAAAGTGGCATTCCGACACACCGCCATTCCGACTATGTGGCTTCCACGTGCGTCGGAATGTGTAACCGGAGAAAAGGGTGTGTGTGTTGTGGGCAATGATTCCTGTTGTCAGTCATTCAATTAATTTGAGTGATCAATGTCAGTCAGCAATAATGTGGAGACACAACCTGGCAGAAATCCAAAAGGGTCGTATTTTAGTCTGCCTATACTTACCCTACAAGATCTCCCTCCACACAGCTGATTCAAATTAATGATCAATGCATTATTATGAAGCGCTTAAGTCACTTAACAAGCACCATTTAATCCCCATGCAGAGATTCAGGTGGCACAGCAGCAGCAACAGCAGCCACAGGGACATACAGTAGCTGACCATTTTGTTGCCCTACTCGTAGGATATTTTGTGCTGCCCCCCCCCTCCTGACGAGAGCGCTGCTATTCCTCATGCAGATCGGCTATTTTCACTGTATTGCGAGGACGCACACACGGCCACTCCTTATTACGCGGCAGAGCCACAGAGATTTTTTTGATTTTGAGGGTCGGCTTCGAACATTTTGGCACATTTTGTTGCCCCCCTCGGTGTGTTCTACGCGCAGTGCGTATTGCACGTATAGGTAGCGACGGCACTGAGCAGCCAGAAAGAAACACAGCACAGGGCCTGGATGACTGGCATAGCCATCTGGGCACTAGGCTGCTATGCCACCTGACAGAGTGTTGCAGCCATCTGGGCACTAGGCTGCTATGCCACCTGACAGAGTGTTGCAGCCATCTGGGCACTAGGCTGCTATGCCACCTGACAGAGTGTTGCAGCCATCTGGGCACTAGGCTGCTATGCCACCTGACAGAGTGTTGCAGCCATCTGGGCACTAGGCTGCTATGCCACCTGACAGAGTGTTCCATCTGGGCACTAGGCTGCTATGTCACCTGACAGAGTGTTCCATCTGGGCACTAGGCTGCTATGCCACCTGACAGAGTGTTGCAGCCATCTGGGCACTAGGCTGCTATGTCACCTGACAGAGTGTTCCATCTGGGCACTAGGCTGCTATGCCACCTGACAGAGTGTTGCAGCCATCTGGGCACTAGGCTGCTATGTCACCTGACAGTGTGTTCCATCTGGGCACTAGGCTGCTATGCCACCTGACAGAGTGTTGCAGCCATCTGGGCACTAGGCTGCTATGCCACCTGACAGAGTGTTGCAGCCATCTGGGCACTAGGCTGCTATGTCACCTGACAGAGTGTTCCATCTGGGCACTAGGCTGCTATGTCACCTGACAGAGTGTTCCATCTGGGCACTAGGCTGCTATGCCACCTGACAGAGTGTTGCAGCCATCTGGGCACTAGGCTGCTATGTCACCTGACAGAGTGTTCCATCTGGGCACTAGGCTGCTATGCCACCTGACAGAGTGTTGCAGCCATCTGGGCACTAGGCTGCTATGCCACCTGACAGAGTGTTGCAGCCATCTGGGCACTAGGCTGCTATGCCACCTGACAGAGTGTTGCAGCCATCTGGGCACTAGGCTGCTATGCCACCTGACAGAGTGTTGCAGCCATCTGGGCACTAGGCTGCTATGCCACCTGACAGAGTGTTGCAGCCATCTGGGCACTAGGCTGCTATGCCACCTGACAGAGTGTTGCAGCCATCTGGGCACTAGGCTGCTATGCCACCTGACAGAGTGTTCCATCTGGGCACTAGGCTGCTATGTCACCTGACAGAGTGTTCCATCTGGGCACTAGGCTGCTATGCCACCTGACAGAGTGTTGCAGCCATCTGGGCACTAGGCTGCTATGTCACCTGACAGAGTGTTCCATCTGGGCACTAGGCTGCTATGCCACCTGACAGAGTGTTGCAGCCATCTGGGCACTAGGCTGCTATGTCACCTGACAGTGTGTTCCATCTGGGCACTAGGCTGCTATGCCACCTGACAGAGTGTTGCAGCCATCTGGGCACTAGGCTGCTATGCCACCTGACAGAGTGTTGCAGCCATCTGGGCACTAGGCTGCTATGTCACCTGACAGAGTGTTCCATCTGGGCACTAGGCTGCTATGTCACCTGACAGAGTGTTCCATCTGGGCACTAGGCTGCTATGCCACCTGACAGAGTGTTGCAGCCATCTGGGCACTAGGCTGCTATGTCACCTGACAGAGTGTTCCATCTGGGCACTAGGCTGCTATGCCACCTGACAGAGTGTTGCAGCCATCTGGGCACTAGGCTGCTATGCCACCTGACAGAGTGTTGCAGCCATCTGGGCACTAGGCTGCTATGCCACCTGACAGAGTGTTGCAGCCATCTGGGCACTAGGCTGCTATGTCACCTGACAGAGTGTTCCATCTGGGCACTAGGCTGCTATGCCACCTGACAGAGTGTTGCAGGTTCAACTTCCGAACCTGACAACATGCTGCGTGTCTCTCCCCATTTCCTGTCAAACTGAAAATACCCAAAAATATATCAAAATCAGACCCGTCGGAAATGAGTGGTACTGTACTGTATTGTACTGTACTGTACTGTACTGTACTGTACTGTACTGTACACTTAAACCCTCAATTCTCTCTCTCTCTCTCTCTCTCTCTCTCTCCAGGGACGTCATTTTTCCCCACCGTGGCCTGGCCCCGGTCTCCCAAGCCGAAAAAACGAACACTCCTCGTTCTGCTTTTCCCACATGAACAACAACATTGTGAACGTGACAGAAAGTGAGGTACTCAGAGTACTGTGCTCACACAGGCCACTGTGATTAATCTGACACTGTATATGTGGCACAGGTGCTGTGTCTCGCAGAGTGAAGATAAACCTGGGGTTTATACCGATGGCCACTAAGATTACCGTTTCTTATCTGTCACACCTACAGTATAATCTTCCACAAGATAGCGTGATGATTTTATTTTACCACCTCAGCCACGCTTGCCGTTGCAGTCATTCCACTAGCCCAGGGGTCCCAAACCTGGGATGCATGGATTTGGGTGGTCCACGGACTGAGTTTTTTATAATATTCGCAACCATTATGTATCCGTAGAACATTCTGTTTAATCTCTCACTAATGTTTTGTTCTGGGTATTTAACCAAACGAAAAATAGTACAGGGGGTTATTGATGCATTGTGCATGACGGCCACCCCCCAGTTAAATGTTATGCCGTTCTGTGCATGTTCCTCATAGAATTATAATTATGACAGACAGTTACAATGGCCAACAAGAAATATGCACTCATCGGAGCACAGATTGCAGATCAGGCCATTACAGAGCTAAGCCCTGTTTGACAGCCATATGACTCAAGTCATGAGACCATTCTATGCCTAATATGGTGGGGAACACATCTGCAATTTGGAGCACAAGTCTCCGCCAGGTCAGGTATAGGTTATTGTGTCAATTTATAATTTACAATTTAGGCATTTAGCAGACACTCTTAATCCAGAGCGATTTACATTAAGCAAGAACAAAAAGCGTGGCAATACTTCACATACTGTACATAAAAAGTAGTTACCGGTATCATGAAAAATGCGTAAGCTAAGAACGTAACGTTGAGCAGATATGGTAGAAAGAATGACACATTTGACTGCTTGGTGCATGTGCACCATTATCTCCATAAAGTTGTATTCATCCGTCATATGCACTGAACCTGTAAGCCATGTGTGTTACGTTTATCAATACAAGGCAAACATTTCCGTGATACACTGCAATACTGTGTCCCCGACGGCCCTATAGGCCTACAGGTCCTATATCCCGTCTTTTAGCTAAAGCTGACAAAAGTGAAGTGTCCCTTGTGCCACAACCAGACAAATACAGTGGCTACGACCAAAGTTCTGATCTGAACGAACCACTTTAGAGCCACACTGTCTACGGTGAACGGTGTCAGAATCAGAATCAGCTTCATTGTCACAGTGTTACAGGTGTAAAACAGTAGGTGAAATTGATTTTTGTGCAAGCTCTATCGTGTTTTTGTTATTCCCATAAAAAAGGGGAAGAAGACACTTGTCTCAGAGCAGATAAATAAGTCTATTATGAGTTGACATCCTGTTGAGCCTTTCGTAGTGATTTCTTTTATCATTCATTGACCTTATATATGGCAGAAAATAAGGAAAAGCATAATAGGCCCCATTTAACGATAGGCATAGGCTACTCTAGAATATTGCTGAAACTACTTCTCTTTGCTCTACAAACTATCCTCTCAGCTGTCAGTGCTGTGGTATTCTGATAATAGGTGGTGCCACTGCCAGTGGTGAGAATGCTGAGCAGACAGAGAGGAGCATAGGCAATGCATTTTTAATGCAGACAATGGCTACCGTTTCCTTGCTCTGGGAGTAGAGGGACCGTGCCAGGAGGAACTCAGTGAATCTCCGCAGACCCAGCTCCTGAATGGGTGCATTAAGCAGCCCATTAAAATGGATGTCCAAATCAGCAGGGAGAAGCTGACTCTCCTCCAAGCGCCTAATCTTCCCTTTCAGCCTCACTTATCACCAACATCTCAGAGGGAAGTTCTCCAAAGGTGGCACAATTTAAAGTCTCTCTCTGCCAATGCCCTTGAAGAACCGAGAAACTTACATCTGACACCGTCTTCTTCTCAAACGCATAATCAAAAAAAGTTTTCTCCACGACATCTTTTGTTTGCTCGCATCGTTATCTTTTTTGATCATTTTTTTAGAGGACAACCCATGGGATCTTGTGATTATGGCCTAGTATCATAAATAGGATAAGCACAACTGTACTACTACTGAGTAGTATGCACTCTGTTTGCAGTCTCGAGTAGGTGTGCGTGCGACCGTGCGTGCGTGCGTGCGACCGTGCGTGCGTGCGTGCGTGCGTGCGTGCGTGCGTGCGTGCGTGCGAATGGCGCTCCATTCGTGCCATAACAAACCTTCACGCATATCATGAACGCATTGATTTTTATGACGCGTGCGTGCGTGCGTGCGTGCGTGCGTGCGTGCGTGCGTGTGTGTATGTATACTGTATATACTGTAAATACAGTATATATATTCAGTTTCCCTGGAATTTCTGTCTCTAATAGTGGTCTGCCCTGGGCCCTGGGGGCGGGTCCCTGTCATGCAGGCATTGAGTGGACGTTATTGAGGAAGGTAATTGGCAGGCAGCCTCATCTCTGGAGGTTTCCGTGGGCCTCAGCGCTCTGTCAGTGGACTGTGGGACTGTGTCATTAATCAGTGCGGGGATAACAAAGAGTAGGGATGTGCCGGCGTCAGCATGGACCCCTTACCTTTCCTTTCCCCTGACAGAAAAATCCTTACCCAATCAAACTGCCCGGCCCAATCTCCTCGCAGCATCTCCGTGGATGTGGCAGCGCACCAAAACAGGAGGATAACTCACTCCACTTAAATGGTCCTGGCTGCTCCAGAGATGTGGTCGTGAATATGATAGCTATAAATGAATGGCCAGATAGAAGCATATTGTCTCATGTTATGTTGGATCATTTTCAGTTTAGTACTTTACTATTTAGTTAATTTATGGTCAGCTACCCATGTTTGCATATATATTTGAGCCTATTATATCACAAACACAGTTTCATGATGTCATTGCCAGTCACTTTGGCACGCAGTCACCAAGCAGATCATTTCTTGCCGTGCTCCCTCTCTTCAAAGGGTAATTAAAAAACTTCTCGTTTGGTGCAAAGGCTTCTCAAAGGATAAATAAGAATATGTATAATAGAGGGTATGCGCATGCTTAAAGTGAATGGCACATCGAGTGGCAAAGCAACATGCAAAGTGAGTTTAACATTGTTTAACATTGTTTAATGCAATCAGATATGACTTTTCTGTGTGGATGTATGGGCTGTCAAGGCCAGAAAGTATTGTTTTGCCACTCAGTAGGCGTTCCTGCATAACTTCCTGGTTTGATGATGATGTCACGCGCATACCCCCTATTATATAATTTTGCCTATACTTTAAGCCTTATGCTGAGATGTCAGAAGAAATGTCACTAACTGCCCCCGACCGTCATGTATTCCCAAATGTAGAGTCGTCACCGAGTTCCATGCATCACTTATTTAGTTCACGATACATACTGCATGAGCTCTTCTTTGCAAATCAATAAGAGAGCGTGTATTTGTGTACAGTTGGTGCAGCTAGTATCATCGTGGTAGAGGTTAGCATAGGGAAATCACTCCGTGGCTTTATGTACTGCCCAGGGGAGGCATGGGCCACAGAATGTGAAATGGTCTGTTTTGTTGAACAGTGATCTGGGGGGGGGGGCGGGGGAAATAGTAGACGCTTGACCCTCCCAGAGAGGTTCACATCTAATTTGTTTGGCTGTCAGTGTTTTGTTCCCCCACGGGACAATTTCAGGCCAGAGAAAGGAACTGATTCAATAAGAACCACCAAACATTCCATTGCTTCTCTATCTCTCCTTCAGAAGTGAATAACTGATGTGTTCCTGAAATAGAAATGTGGTGACTCAGGCTTTAATTGGAGTGATCTTGATCTGTGCCCAACTTTGTGATATGAATGGCTGTGAAGTACAAAGGTAGAAAAGATGTAGGGCAGTTTAAAAAAATGACCCTTATCACAAGATACTTCTGAAATTAATGACATGATCAACTTAAAAATGCAGAAGATGAGCATGGCACTTTCACTATAAAGTACCAAAGTAGTTTATATGCTTAGACGTAGCATAACTTTTCTGTCTAGATCTGGGTAGTTGAATTAAGCATTGGATCCTTGCAGCGTCTGCCTTTGCCTTTTCGAGAATCTCCCTTTATAAGGCGGCCTCATGACTCATAAGGGGATTCACATTCTGTCCTGAGTCTATAGAGTATATTGGAATATAGTGGTGATTTTCTTTCTTTTGGGACAATGATGGATATCTGGTCCTGCTGCCTGGGCCAATGTATTTTAAGGTAAAAAACACCAATGAGGAGGGTTGCACCTTTTCCTCTTCCGGATGAGAGTGGCCAGTCTCTATTCATGTTTCTCCTTGTGAAATAATGAGGATTGTGGAGTGGACCCCTATGACGTACTAAAGCTAGAGGACAGGAAATAAAAGTACTAACAATAGGGCCTGTCATATTGAATCATCTGCGTTGGGGTCATATTGGTGTATGCCTTTTAAGATTAGATTAAACTGTGTGCCATTGCTGGCATGATCAAACAAAATAAAACAACATGGAAGCTGCATGATGTTTTCATTCTGGGGTACTTGTGATTCAGAAGCCCGAAAGCCAAACCAAGAAAAACACTGGATTTGCTTCCTCCAGTACTATTATGATATATAAACAAGTCTAGGAGTTGCATTCCAATAAATTGTATTACTATAAAAATCATTGTGTTTTGGCTCTCACGGTCTCACCCCATTGATGTTTTGTTTATACTGGAAGCCATTAAGTTCGACCTTGAGACTTGTGGATGACTAATTGCCGTTCCTGCATGACAATTCAAAAACCAATAACTGTGCTGAGGAAACGGCATCCATCAGATGGAGGAGTGGCAGCTGGCAGCGCAAACGGCTTTGTTTAGACCACAGAACATCTAAAACTAACTGCCATGCACACGCCGTAATTAGGGGCTGTGGGACAAGAAGAAAATGGACTTGAATAGAATAATCATGATGTGTGTAGCAGGTGATATGGCATCATTAGGAATGTGATTAAAAGCTGGCTTTTCACTTCTCCTGCAGTACGTGCCCTTCATTTGATACAGTATGCAGGAAACACAAGGGGGGATATTTACTTAATTTTCCATCTGGTTACATGGGAAATAGGTGGACTGTTGCCAGCAGTATAACCCAGAAAAGCCTCATCTACACGGACAATTAATTGCCCATAATCCACAACCACTATGGGAAACAGACTTTCTGGAGCCTCATGTTGATCAAAGTTTTGAGGAGCCATAAATGATGTAGACTTAGTAGAGGTGCATTATTTTGGTTAGACCACAACAACCCTAGACATTCAAATAATGTGACCGACTGACTGACTGACTGACTGACTGAAGCCAAATCACAATTCTCATTCGTCATTTCCATGCGTCTTACAGTTCCTCCCCCAAGGAAGGAGTCAACGAGGACAGAGGAATCAATCAGGTCTGACTTGAGAATGGGAGCACTCCTCAACCCTGATGATGTTAGCAATGATTTTGAAGCAACTTCAATTACTTATGACATGTTACACATAGCTGGATTAAACAGATTGTATAGCTTGTTATTGCTCAGTCATGTCATATTGGATGCTGTATTTATCTCTGAAGCTACACTAATATATTACTTCCTTCCACAGAACATGACATGAATTTAATGGGAAATATTCTTAGGAATTGAACTGCTTGATTTGAGACTTGCAGTAGAGTAGCTGTTTCTTCGCTTGGAAAGGAGCCAGCTTAGGTGGTTTGGGCATCTGGTTAGGATGCCTCTCGAGCATCTCCCTATAGAGCGTCGCAGTCCCGCCCCCTTTCATGATGATGCCAGGCCCAGGAAATAATTCCCAATTTTTAATTATTTGTTCGGCCCAAAACATTGTGTTTATTGTCATGATTTGTCACAACTTGAGTTGGCTTTGTCCGGCGTAAACGTCTTTAAATAAATACTTTTTGAAAGGTCTATGAGGAAAATGAACGGGGAATCATTTCCTGGGCCCTGGTAGAGAGCGGGACTGCGACGCTCTAGGGAGGTTCTCGATGCACGTCCCGCTGGAAGAAGACCCCAGGGCAGACCAAGGATGTCTGCAGGGACCGCCTCGGGATCCCAGAGAATGTCTGAGCTCTCTGGTGTAGCTGTTGCCCCCGCAACCCGACTACGGATAAGCGGTTGAAGATGGATGGATCGATGGATGCTTGATGTGGATTCTCTCGTAAATCTACCCATTCAAACTGAAGGAATATACTGTACATGTACCCAAGTGGACGCCTTACCTCTTCTTACCAACAGTGTTGTTTTCGTCGACTAATACTGTGACGAAAAATGTTTGTCGACTACCTTTTTTACACTGATAAACTACATAAAAACTAAAGACATGATGACTAAAACTATGACTAAATATACTGTCGATTTTGTCAACAAATAAAAACTAGACTAAAATGTTAGGGAGTGACTATAGTAGCCTGGCTAATAAGCCAGACTCAAATCACACTGTCGTGTGGTATTTGAGTCTGGAGATGCCGTGTATGGATCTTGTTTCCCGGGTGGCGGGTTCAAACATTTTCTCTTTGACGCAATTGGTTAGAGCTACTGTCAGGAAATGGGCGTACAATTGAGCCTCTCCAGACCGTACTCCGCCGGCAGGCAATTTTTTTTTGCCAATGGCTGATTCGGTCTGGCTTATTAGCCAGGCTATGACTATAGTGGACAATTTGCAAGTGTGACTTGTGTCGCATTTTAATTGACGTTTTCAAGCCTGAAACCACAGAGATTCTTAATACGGAACAGTTGAGAAGCACAAGTTAAACTATTAATCTGGTGTCAGTGACCGGCTCCATATTTGTAGATGTAGGTGATGATCCAGTCTTCTCCTTGAATGGATATCCAGGGTGGCAGGGTTTGATGAGGTTAGTGTTGTGATCTTCATACTATATTTGGAGATCCAGGTGATTAGTCAGCTCCACATATGGAGATCCATGTGTTGTACCAATTTGGTTAATTTGCAAGTCTGAGTCGCGGCAACCACAGTGGTTGGAATGACAACCATATATGGAGATCTAAGGGTCTCCATGATGTCACGTGTACTTTATATAGTATGTGTTTACAGCAAAGTGTGTCAGGAAATAGGAGCTTGAATTACTTGAGCAAATGGAGGTGGTAAAAAAAATCATCACACTATCTTGTGGGAAATTATAGCTCTGACAGATTGGATTAAAGAAACGGTAATCTTAGTGGCCATCGGGCATAAACCCCAGGTTTATCTTCACTCTGCAATACACAGCACCTAGCTGTGCCACCTATACAGTGTCAGATTAATCACACAGTGGCCTGTGTTAGCACAGACTCACTCTAATTTCCCTCTACTCCCTTCATGCTCTGAGTACCTCACTTTCTCTCACGTTCACAACACGTATAGAAATACATGGCGCACAAATACAGTCTGTGTTTATGGGGACAATGGGACATACAGTATAGAATCTGTATGGTTTTATCTCTACAAAGGATGATGTTATTATAATCGGCAACAGAAGATTCTATGAACATACTGTACAGTATCTCAATGCAGAGAATGCTTTTAGCTTGTCCTGGGAGGGAATATATAATTATTAGCTGACTTTGACGGGTGATAACATCTAAGATAATCAGCGTTTTATATCACACATTCTGATAATAGATTAGATATTGCCTTTGTGCTATTATTCCCAGAGAGCTGTTAACAATTATTTTATGGAGTTCAGCTTCGAAGGGATTTCTGTATTAATTTTGTTTGTGGATCAGTCAACTGCAACTGCACAAAATATTATTGAGTTTGGAGTAGAGATTGCTTCTTGTCTGCAAATATCTGTTTGCGAGATTTGTGAGAATAGTAATAAGACCTGAGGCTGATTCAAAAGGCCTAAATCCTCATTCCTGTCCAAAACTATACGTTTTCTGAAAAACCTTTCATTTTATTCAAAAGATTAAAAATGTAAATGGGTTAAAAACTATGACATGCTGTCTTAGCTTCCAAATACAGTACATTATTGTTATGGTTACATTGCTGCTATAGGAAGCGGGGCGGCGGTGGCTCAGGGGTAGAGTGCCTGGATGGTAACCGCAAGGTTGCCAGTTCGAACCCGGTCTCCCCCAGAGTCACTGTCGAAGTGTCCTTGAGCAAGACACTGAACCCCTAATTGCTCCCGATGTGCTAGTTGGTGCCTTGCATGGTTTCCGCTGCCATCGGTGTATGAATGTGTGTGTGAATGGGTGAATGTAATGCACAATCTCTGTAAAGCGCCTTGGATAAAGGCGCTATATAAATGCACCATTTACCATTTAGGAAGCTGTTATTTTCAAGTATTTGATACAAGCATGTGTGCATGTGTTCCAAAACTGAAACACAAAGACCACAAAGTATCTTCCTTTTTAGTTTACGGAGTGCTGTCATTCTGTGCAACTGCAGGCTGCTTGTCAAACCAGTGTGTACACGCTGGTATGCCTTGTTGTTCCTGTCTCTCTGTCGGAACTCGGAACACTGCTTGTTCCTCACCTGCCCTGATCATACGGCCTTGAGAAAGCTATAGCATGCAGCTGAAGCGGGTAGCCTACCACATACGCTTTGTATTGCCAGCCTTTTCTCCAGCTGACACAAACACTACAATGTACTCTCTGTCTAATTAGGTGTTGGCGCTCTCTGACAGTATACTGCTGCCCCTGATGTGTCTCTTAAATAATACACAGAATGTGTAACCGTCTGTCATTCTTCTGTCAACCTTGTCATTGCTCAATCACTTGCGTTTTCAGCATTGCATACCCTAACAACCTAATGCAACCTCTGTGTCAGGGCCAGGGATTCTGCTGCGTTGTGGTCTCTAAATCCCCACCTCATTGTCAAGCTAAGCCGGTTGATCCACTATGACCACTGGCTTCATGGTTAATTTTGTGCTGTGCCTAAATGAGGCCCTAGCTCTGCCAGATTTTGCCAAAGTTTCACATACATAATGTGAACCATAAAAGAACCCGTTCTATTTGGATAAAAGTAAGACATTGAATAATGGCCTCGCTCTCTGTACTTTTCCTCCACTTTATTTTTGTGTTATGTAAGGTGGAGTTGTGTGTGTGTGTGTGTGTGTGTGTGTGCGCGTGTGCTTGTGTGTGCGTATGTGCGCATGCGTGCGTGCGTGCGTGCGTGCGTGACCGAGGAGCATCAATCTGAACAAGAGGAAAGTCGTTTGAACTGCACAATAACGTTCTCTGTATCATGTCTGGGCGTTAAGAGTCAAACTACTTCAAGTCTGAGGAAAGCCCATCTTTTAAAATGGATTTGCAGGGAATAATATTGGAAGAAAGAGAAGAGAAATGGGTCTACTAATGATTCATGTCTCATTCCGGGTATATTGTGTCTGGATAGATTGGGAGAAGGCTTCAATATTTTACACATTTTTCAGAAAATTAAAGATTTGTCATGGCCAAATTACTATCCCCAGTGAGTCTTGCATTCTATTTGCCTTTGAAACCAAGATACAGCAAGGATTCATATATCCTCATAATTACTTGAATCAAAACTTCTCAAACTTTTTCCTCTAAGGGACTGCCAAGTCGTATATCCAACCTAGTTGTTTTCTAAGCAGTGCTGTATGTTTTAGTTATGTGTAAAATGCAATCAATCATAATCAATCATAATCAATCAATCATACAAATGGTCTGATTATGTCAAGATCCATAAACAGCACACCAAATTATATGAAATGAAGCCAAAGATTTAGATGAAATACTGCCTTATGACTGATTAGCAACATTCAGTTGAGTTGACTGTAGTAGCTTATTCTTGGCAGTAGTAGGAGGGAGTATTTACTGTGACCATTCTCTATAGTCTATAGTCAATGTTTTGACGATTGACCATAGGCCTTTTTTTATATATTGACCGCAGGTCCCTCACAGAAAACCTGGCATTTTGTTCTACAGGGCCATTTTATAGAAAAAGGTTGATGCACACCTGGTGACAATAGTGCATATTAAAAAGGGTATCTTTGAAAAACAAAGAAGAAGACCCGCACACTGCCAAAATTGTTGCTCTTTTATTAAGTCGACGTTTCGGTCCTTTGACCTTCATCAGGACAGACCAAATTGGCCCATATATGAAGACACTGTTTTCATATACTTCAGCCATAAGGATTCCAATTCTGAAGATCAAGGATTCTAATACATTCTATATAAATATTTATATATGACATGATTTTATTATTATCAATTTCCAACACGGCACATATATCCCCTTGACACAGTTATCTAAACTATTATAAGGTATTAGCAGACCTACACTGATCCATTGACTTCTGTGATGGTTTATTTTGTCTTATGTAATTTTGTTTGGTACAATATTGAATAAACATTATACAATTCAAGCAAGTTTTTTCTCTTAGTTGTTATTATTCTAAAGTTAGCTTGCTTAACAATCCAAAAGGGATTAAATAAAGTCACAAAATCATGTGTTATCTGTGAATAGAGGTTATTGGTACACACTCCCTAAGCAGTGTTGCCAGATTTTGCGAGAGAAATAATCAACCTGGTCTACGGAAACAAACCCAAAAGAAGAGACTTAAAGGTGTAGTGAAATGAAAAATACGTTTTTCACACTTTTAGACCATCTCCGTGGTCATCATATGAGCATACCTAACAATGGATGCCAAAACAATGGGAAAATACTCATTTTTGTGTGTTTTTATATCAAAAGTACATAAAAATATTTTTTTTATTACTTCCTGAAAACGAAAACGTACTGCGTGATGACGTGTCGAGGCCAACATCGATAAAAGCCAATAAAAATGAAGCTCACCCGTATCCTCTCCAATATGTGCGCATCCATGCAGCACAGCTGCTATTGATTACAGAAATCCTCCGTTTTTATTCCCATTCCAGATAACATCCAGACAGTGTATTACTCGGTTTCAACTTAATCATCACGCTAAAATATGTATCTGAAAACATTATAGGGTAGAAATAAGCCACATAACAGTAAACTGGTACAGCTGGCTGTCTATTTGATTTGTAAACAAACACACACCACGCTGCTGCGTATAGCATAGCAACATTCCCTAGCTACCGTCCCATCGCCTGAAGGGATGCGACGCTCTGATTGGTTCAGAAACTTCATAGCGGTGTTTCAACTTGAGACCGTCTGAAACTTCAAAATAAAATGTCCACCATTTCCGTTTCACTACGCCTTTAAGGCCAGACGAGCACTTTTGGAAAATAGCTTGTAGATTTGCTATATTCAACAGAATCTTGAGGGGGAAAAAGTGCTAGTGGAATGTATTTTATATATGGGGTCTGTGGACAAATGCACATTAATTTGGGGACCATGACATGAAACTGTCAAGTTCAATCCCCCCCCCCCCAAAAAAAAGAAAGAAAATGAAACACTAACCGCAAGGTTCCACAATACATTGTGGTATTCATTCATATTTACAAGCAACTTTACAGAAAAACAAGCCCAGATTTGCTTATGAGAAGCAGACCTGGCAACACTGCCCCTAAACAGGCTTCAGGCGGGCAAAACAGTGAAATGAACAATTTATAATATAATGTTACACCTCATGGAAGTAGAGTGGCCTATTTTAGTTGGCAAATGTTGTCATGGAGTTATATCTGCTGAGTCATGTGTGACAGTTCAGTAAGGATCCTACTTTGAGTTTATTATCCAGGTAGGTGAGTTTGGCTAGCTGCTTAGCATTAGCATTTAGCATACATGAACTGAATTGTGTGTAATTTCTGTCAGTCACTTTTATTATTTCTCTTAGTAAAGTAAAACCGAACTTAATTGTCAGCATTGCACGGTTGTGTGCTGTGAATGTGAAGTGACATGTTATATTGAGCTGTTTGGTTATTTCAGTTGTGGTTAGCCTTGGAGACAACAGGTGTTTGTTAAATCAGTACAGGTATGCTATGTGTTGTGAGTGTGAGTGTGTTACAACCTGAATAGCACATTTTATATTAAAATTCAAACTGTTTTATGAGAAAATACAAGTTAAACAAAGTTTACTTCTTTGTTGATGGGCCTAACTAGGCATTCAAGTATCCATTATAAATGAATGAAGCTTGGCTTAATTGGCCACAGGAAGACAGAATACATGTGTGAACTGTGAAGTGAATGAGAGATGTGAAGAAGGTGGAGCTGGACAGCCCATGTCAGATGTTTTGGAGATAAAGCCAGAGAGGCCAGACTGAGATGGTTTGGACACTACAGAGGAGGGATAGTGAGTATATCGGATGTTGAGGTTGGAACTACAGGCAGGAGGCCTAGAGGAAGACCAAAGAGAAGATTATGGATGTAGTGAAAGATGACATGAAGTTAGTTGGTGTGAGAGAAGGAGGCGGCAGAGGACAGGGTGAGATGGAGGCAGATGATTCGCTGTGGCGACCCCTGAAGGTAAAAGCCGAAAGGAAAAGAAGATCCATTATAAAACGAACATTGCCGCAACCCCATTGACTAAAGGAAAAGAAGATCCATTATAAAACTAACTTTGCCGCAGCCCCATTGACTGGCTGGCACTGGATAATGTGTGTGTTAGCTTGTGACAGGAGACAGAGGAGGCTGAAAAACGGCCAAAAGCCACCCACATCTATATACCTTAATAGGCTGGGTGCCGGATCAAACAAAGTCACAGATCAAGAATAAAGTCCACACACCAACGTTAAATCACATTTAAGATATATGTGATATATGATAATATGTCTGGGAGCAGAAATTAGTGTGCAGACTTTTCTTGATCTGTGTTGTGACAGGATACATACTGTATACCAGCTGGTATATGTATCCTGTCACAACACAGATCAAGCCTCAGCCTGGTATAGAGGGTATGCGCGTGACATCATCGTACCTGGAAGTTATGCCACTGAGTGGCAAAAAACTACTTTCTAGCCTTGACAGCCCATTATCCAAACAGAAAAGTCCTGTCTGATTGCATTAAACAATGTTAAACTCACCAACATTGCAGCTGTACGAAAAGCTTGAATTATCCTCTATCTGCAAAGTTTTTGTTTCATAAAAATCCACCATAGAAACGTTATGAGCTACTTTCTGTCAAGAGTAGCTTGGAAGTGTCAGAGTTTGGAAGTGCTTGTTTTCAATAACACATTTTGCTGCCCCTTTGCTGGCATTATGTGACATTTAGAAACAGGTGGTACGCAGGACGGTTGAGTGATTTCCAACGAGCGCTTCCAACTCCCACACTCCATGCTGCTCAATGTTTTGCCACTCGGTCTAGATGAGGGGGGCGTGTCCTGATGGGAAAATCATGCATGTGCTATGTGCATACTCTATTACCAAGCTAAGGCTTCTCTCTCTCTCTCTCTCTCTCACTAGACTGAATCACCACTAGATTGCGCATCACTCCAAGATGGCTGCAGGTGCAGTGCACACTGATATTCTGAATTAATAATTGTGTTAATTATAATTAGCACCTCAAACACGCACATAAACATGCATGGTTGCATGTGTGCATGTGCATACATGTATGCATGTACATACGTACATTCACCCTGAAATTCTGAATGAATACTCAATGTTACTAACTTCTACTTTGATCCATTAATAATTATGAGTAAATAATTATAGCAGTATGCATATTTATAATACTTTTTCTGGTCAACATAGACCAGTTCTGTAGAAGCACTCCAAAATGCAGAGGCACTGGGAGCTGCAGGTTGTTACTATGGGGCTTAATGGGAGTGTTGTCTCTTGTTATATAGAATCTCGCTGGAGATTGGATCCAGATGGATGGAGATGACTGGAGAGGAGGCGGTTCCAAAGTTTGACCCTGGCGGCATGGCCATCACTTACACAACTGAAGAAGTCAAGTAGAAGATAACTCAAGGTATTTTTGATTTGTTTTTCTTTGCTGCTGCTGCTTGTGTTGTATGCTGTGTGTATACCGGTATGTCACACACAGACAGTACGATTGGAAAACCAGCCAGATTGAAAAAGGTGCACTCAGTTTCACCGTCGGAGGCATGCTTTCGATGTGATTCTCTCTATTTTATTCTCACTTGTGCCGGTAGGAGTTATTGCTGAGGGATCTGTCGGCAAGCATTACAGGCGGGCTGTGTTACTTGAGTACCATGTGCTCGAGTATGAGTCAGCTGGGCAGAGGGGTAGAGACTGAAGCGTTATTCATAGTCTGGATTTTCAGTGTTGAGGTGACCACCGAACTACAACATGACGTAACGAGCCGCGGTGAAGAGCAAACCACCGCCCCCAGCCCTTCTCTCTGTTTTTACTCACCACAGCTCAACGTTATTTCAGCTCCGGTGGTCACCTCACCACCGGAGCGGTAGTCACCTCACCACCGAAAATCCAGACTATGAATGAGCCTTGAGTCAACCTGGCTGAGACGAGAAAGAACCTTGAGATTCCGAGAGAGATGAGTCTCTCATAGCGAGAATCCCGTGCTGCTGCTCATGCGGCACTAAAGGATGATGCTGACCTCGAGACACTCGTCACCAACGTCGTCACACAGGTGGAGGGCAGTGACATGGCAGACTACTGGTGGGACTTTCTGTCATGACAGATGCACTATGCAGAGAATGTTGTGCACACGAGTATGATGTCTGCTCTCATGCCACCATATGGTATGGGAGCTGGCTGCCTGACTACTGGGAGATTCTGACAGCTCTCCCTGTTGATCAGGGTTCCTTCCTTTGTGCTGACACTCTGTCTGTCTGTCTGTCTTTTGATTGATTCATTGAATAATTTATTAGACAGAAATGTAAAAGGCTGAGGTACAGTCAGACATTTAGGCTAGATCCAATCATGTTATGTTTGTCTGTCTGTCTTATGCACATGTATATTTATGTATATATGTCAAAGATCAATTCAAAATGAAGCCATATTATTATTTATTTTGCTTATTTCCTTCTGCACTGTGTCTGTCCATCCAATTCCAACATTTATTGAGTACACCTCTATAAACACAACGCAACATAACAGAAGCATAGAGAGTCCAAGATGCATTTCCCCTTTTTTAATTATTTTTATTCTCTAAGAAGTCGTGCCATCAGAGGGACAGAGAGATGCAGAGAACCAGATGTATTTCAGATAAGAGGATTAGAGTCAAAGCATCTTCTTTCTCCTCATTTGAGATTTCAAAGCTGCTTCGAATTCTCCCCGGGGCAACAGCTGTACCCGGAGTGCTGATCTGGGCCCACCAAAGTCCAAAGAGCCAGCTTTTTAAAGCCTCGTCAGGTTTGTCAGCAAAGCAATCATCATCATTACGAGGCCTTCAGATGATCGTGCAATCATCATCATTACGAGGTGTGTGTGTGTGTGTGTGTGTGTGTGTGTGTGTGTGTGTGTGTGTGTGTGTGTGTGTGTGTGTGTGTGTGTGTGTGTGTGTGTGTGTGTGTGTGTGTGTGTGTGTGTGTGTGTGTGTGTGTGTGTGTGTGTGTGTGTGTGTGTGTGTGTGTGTGTGTGTGTGTGTGTGTGTGTGTGTGTGTGTGTGTGTGTCACAAGTGCTGATGAAGGGGTTTTAGTGAGAGTAAATGAGTTGGAGGAAAGGAAATGTAAAAAGAAAACAAATATATCATTCATGGATCATGCATCGATACATTTGATGCAATACTTTAGTTACTAGTTAGTTGTAGATTTTGATTATTACAAAACCATTTCAGATCTATAATTTATACATTGGCAATTTGAAAATAGCTGATCTACAAGCTGCGACACATTTTTATACATTTGAAAACTTTACCCCTGCACCACCCAATATGTAACCAGCAGGCCCAGATTTTGGCTTTTCTTTTTTTTTTGCAACCCATTTTTTCACCCAGTGTCAATCATCTAATAATGTAATCCTGGGCGCTACAATTCCTCTGACAACCTGGGGGGGGGGGGGGGGCATTCTGTTTTTTATATAGAGTAGGTCTGAAAAGTCAAGGACCTCAAAAGTATTTGGTAGGCAAAAACATTTGGCCTCATTGACTTTGGGGTCCTTGACCCGCATTTGAAAATAGACACCCAGACAGGATTTCTGTTGTTAAAATGTTTAAAATGTATTCAAAACTTATCTTCGTATATTGGTCCTCACTAATGATCGTTATAATAATATGGAGGAGAGCTTAAGAAACCCGCCTACCAGTGACATCATCGAAGGGAAATCCAAGGTAATGGAGACTAGGCTAGCATACTATAATGGAAGCCATTGTTCTTGCATTAAAGTGATTAAAACCTCTTAAACCCCAGGGGGGTAAAGGGGGTAAATCCGCAACATCGGAGTTGGAACCGGAGACCAATTGGGTCACCATTGACCCGCTGAGAGCTGTTCAGAGGTGGACAGCCGCTGCCCCCGCCGGCGAGGGCAATGGGGCTCAAGAGGTTGTGATTCAGTGATTTCACTTAATTCAAATATCACTACTTTTTTTGTTTTGTTGTGATAATCCTCCCTACTATAGTGTGCTGACCATATAAGGAGTTCCTCCCAGTCCCAAGTTAACCCCTGGGGTCAAAAGACCGTAGGTTTCGTTTTTGGCTAGGTGGCCGAGCCTTCATCCAATCAGGATAGAGAGGGGCCTTCCGCCAATCATGATCGAGCGGGGGCGGGCCTTGGTGTGCGTGCTGTTGGCCTGTTGCGTGTCCCCCCACTGTAGAGCGTGTGCATGTGCACATCTTGTTACCAGGGCGGACCGGGGTTTTTTCCAAATCACCCAAATCACTGAATGCTCCTTTAATACAAAAATATATATGTTAAAATTAAACAACCCTTCCTATGAGACGGACTGCAGTAGTAAATTTTTATCATGAGCATTAGTGAGGATCAGTTAGTGTAGTAGGCCTATGGTTGGTTGAACTATAAAGGTGGTTGCACACTGAACGCGTTTTTTGAAAAACGCAGCTAAAAATCCGAAAGATGCAGCAGTGTGCAGGGATCTTAAGAAAAATGTGTGTCCAGACGTCTTTAGAATTATGATGGGTGAAGTCGTTCTTCAAGCTGATTGTGATGCTGTATATTAACACATTTTGCTGGGGGCCCACTTTGAGAACCACTGCCGGACCCCACTTTGAGAACCACTGCCGTTTGGGAAATGGAAGCAGCGCCTTGCGTACAGTAAAATGTGTGGTAAAGTGGACCCTCCAAAGAGCTTGGTCTGTGAACCTTGATGTCAACACTGTTAGGCCGTAATGAAAGCTAATCCCACTGACACACGGTACACACACTAGCACTCCAGCTAGTGGGGGGCAGTAACTAAGGTAACCATGGTGACTAGAGACAACCAGTGGTGGAAAGTAACTACAGTAAGTACATTTATATATATTTCCGATTACTTCTACTCCACTACATCTCAGAGCCAAACATTTTACTTTTACTTCACTACAATTATTTGAAAACTTTAGTTACTAGTTACTTTGGTGATTTTAATTTTGATCATAAAACGTACATTAACCACTTCAGTCCTATATATATAGCCGATCTACAAGCTCACAGATGCGACGCATTGTGAGCTTGTAGATCGGATAAACTTTTCCTTTTAGCACTTAAAATACATTTTGATGCAGATACTTTTGTACTTTTACTTGAGTACATTTTGAATACGGGACTTCTACTTCTAATGGAGTATGTACATCTACATTGCAGTGTTGATACTTTTAGTTAAGTAAAACAATTGAGTACTTGTTCCACCACTGGAGACATGTTAAATGGGGGCTACCTGTGTCAGTCGGCTGTGTAGGAGTTGGATGATGGTTCATTTTGTATTGGAGAGATTGGTGCCGACGCTGGACAAAAAAAGACGTGCACACACACACGCTCACACACACACACACACACACACACACACACACACACACACACACACACACACACACACACACACACACACACGAAAGATATCATAATTACTTCGTGACCGATAACTTAACCCCAGAGCATCGCATTTCGTCAACTCAGTGACCACACGGTGGGAGATCATTTGCTGCGTTATATAAGAAAGAAGTGAGAGGAATTGAAAGGGAAAGCGAGTGAGAAAGAGAAGAGAATACATAGAGAGTAGCATCCTCTGCAATCTGTTTTCTGAAAAGCTTTGGACAGAGTAAATAACTCATTGCTCATATCCATCACAAAAAACCATAGAACCCGAGGATGAAATAATATGGAGGTTTCAATGACCTTAGATGACTCTTAAACTTTAAGAGTCTTTAGCCGATGCACTTTTTTTCCACCACTGACCAAATGGTTCCTTGACATCTCACTTTAGGCTTCCTCTACTTCCAAATAAAGATGGCCTGATGTGACAGTACTGACATGATTGACATCATAGATATGACTTCACAATATACCTATACTGTATACCAGTAAGACGCCCTGAGGGCGAGAAGGGAGAACGCATCCACCTGGGTGACGGCAGACTGCTGGGCCAGCGCTGGCACTTTAGCATGGGGGGTCAGATCAACATATTGAATGAATTCCATATGTTGCGTGTCTTGAGTGTACAGGGTTTGATGAGGTCAGATCAGCATATGGAATGTCAGAACAGGTCAGCTCCATATATGGAGATCTAAGGGTAACAGCAGGGGCAGTGTCTTGAGTGTACAGGGTTTGATGACGCCGGCTGCCGGGCAAGGCTGCACTAATAACTTTGAGGCGGGCCCATCTCGAGTTTAAATCATTCGTTGACATCATTCTGGTGTCAACGTGTGGCCACAACTTTGAGCTGCAGGCGCCCAGCAGGGAATAGAGGCACTGTGGCAAGACGAGAGCCACTTCAACAGGTACGTGTTGAACAGGTACCTGTTGAAGTGGCTTTGTCTCCGGAATATCTGTGGCAGGACATCAAACCTGGACCAGAGACCGATTCTCTTCAGTTAAGGACTATGCCAAGATATATATCTTGACTATAAGCAGCTTGAACTTTCTTCAACTCTAGACCCCAAATGATAAATATCGTTGCTGTTGGACATAAACCTTGTATCTCCATCTTTTAGCGATATATTATAGGGATTAGGTGTTCTGCCTTTTTAAATGTTTATCTATTTTTATAGTAGTATTATTATTGCTATTTTATCTACAGCGGTGAGGAAGCCTATTGGCTAACGTAGAACTACAATGAGCCGCTCCAACTTTAACAACTTGCTCAGGGCTGAGGAGACGAGGGAAATGGAAAGTTTTCTAAAAGTGAACCTCCAGGTTATGTCAAGGAGTTTTGGTATCTCATTGGATTCAAGACACTCCCCCATTTAAGGATGCAATGTATGGGCTGGGGTCAAATGGGTCATTTCATTCAAAGAGAGAGACACTTTTCCCACAGGGATCAATGAGAAGTGTCTGCAGGATCATTTTTTTCCTCATCGTTCCTGATTTTCATTATAATGGTTCCCCGGGCTCTACAGAGCAGCCAATGCTTTAGTATCTGATATTCAACACAACACACAGACTTATGTGTCTAATCAGATTTGACCCGATTTTTACCTTTAAAAAAAAATCTTAATTTGTCCAGACATTATGTTCGTGACATCCACACGTGAACGTGAATGTTCAGAACCAGGTTCATTTTTCATTGTGAATAAAAAATCATCAACTTGTATGAATGAGGCATTAACAATACGCACAATTTAATATTTGTAGACACTTTTATATAGTGTATTCATTATGCCACTGGTGAGTAACCTTCAGTCAGCTGAGAGGTCAAATGGCAGACATAATATGTACCCTCAACTTCAGAACAGCGGAGCACCATTCATTAAACTGTAAACCTTGCATCACACCTTGCATCACTCACTCACATGTTTTGAAAATGTGTTTTGTCATGATGTGTTTGCTGTCAGGTGAATCTGTTTTGAATAATTGTGAATCGTTCATTTTGACAAACCCTTAATTCTAACCCAACCCATTATGACACATTACTTTTCCAAAGCACAATTTTGTACTGCACCGTAGACATCAGTGACACGCAGTTACATGCAGGCTTTTCATGGTTTACATGGGAAATTGTCATTCCGAATGAGACGATACTTTTAAATCCCATTATTTCATTCCGCAGCAGCTTTGGGGCTGTGAAGGCTTCTGATTGAATAGGGGCGGGCATATATGTTTACGTCTTTACGTTTTTTTTCACCCGCTGCGGGTCCCCTTCTCTGCTGGGAAGCTGATCATCTAGTTTTGTACGCAACACACTGATTATTGTATCAAGGTCGCTCGTTATGAGAGACTGTTGAACACACACACACACACACACACACACACACACACACACACACACACACACACACACACACACACACACACACACACACACACACACACACACAGCAGTAAACAGAGAGAGATCCATGAGACATCACATTTATCAACTTTTCTGAGCTGCGTGCCTCGAGGCTATTGGATTTCTTTGTGCTTCGTCTTTGCACAATGCACGTACATTGTGTAAGAGCTGATCTATAGGCTGACATCGTGTCCCATCTGTGGTCTTGTACATCGCATAATGTTATCTGCACGACACACCATCGTGTGACGAAAGATAATCCAGGCTTGAACCCACAGAGACAGAGTTATATATTGAACTTGTGGCAGCCGCATCATCATGGCATGGCATTAAATATATTCCGGGCGCAACAATAGGCTACCAGAGAATAAATTGGGTGTTTAATACTAGATTGATTGCATCAATGCAATTAAACTGCAAAGCTGTTATGTTTCATCGACATTTTGGTTGCAACTTGGAATAGGCAAGTTATATAAAAGTTTAAGGGGATAGGATGGACATTATAGCGATAATAGCGTGTGTGTGTGTGTGTGTGTGTGTGTGTGTGTGTGTGTGTGTGTGTGTGTGTGTGTGTGTGTGTGTGTGTGTGTGTGTGTGTGTGTGTGTGTGTGTGTGTGTGTGTGTGTGTGTGTGTGTGTGTGTGTGTGTGTGTGTGTGTGTGTGATCACTGAACAGCGGGCTGACGGCATTGTGTCCTCTCCTCCACTGTCTTTCTGTGAGTCTGCCGCTGCACTGTAGCCTACTGTAGCAATCCAGATAGTACATACAGTAGGCTAGCCTATATCAAACATGTTTGAAAATTATCAGAGTGATCATGATCAACTCCAGACGGTTCAGATTGGATCTTTGAACACTCACAGATCAGGGGGATCATCCTCGCAGGAGGGTGAAATCACCCCTCAGCGTCTTCTGACAATCCTCACTGCTGCTCCTCCAAGTTTTTTTTGTGTGGATTTCGGATCTGCAAAATGCACGAAATAACGCGCTCTATGTGCAAACTCCTCGGAAGATAACATTCCCTTGGCACGCGTTGGATATGAGCGCCTTGGAAGCGCCTTGGAGTTGGAGCGCCTTGGAAATGAGCATGCTCAGAAAGACCAGAATTAACTTAAATCCGAATGAGTGTATACATGAGTAAAAAAAAAAATTCAATCACATTCAACATCGGAATAATCCGGTCAGTTACATCGGAATGGTTTTCAAATCGCATTGAGCATTTTCATTCGGATTTAAGATTTTGTAGGTGTTTACATGACAACTTTTAATGGGATTTAACTTTTATTCTGAATTAAAATGGGTTAAAAGTCCTCATGTAAACGTGGTCAATTTGTCTCACTGTTATTGGGCCAAATCAGGTGGGAATGCCTCGTAAGATTCTCATTCCAGTCTAATATTGCCCCAGTCTCACAGGATGCTGTCTCTTTTACCACTACAGTGTAGTGACTACACATATAATTCAGAATTCATATTCACAGGTTTCAGACGCTGAGAGTTTCAATTCACTTGATATTTGACATTGGCAGACAATATTTATGCATACACACATGGCTGTGTCTTGCGGGAGCTTTTGAATAGCATGTACGTATCTTGGTTCATTTCTTAACATGACTTCAATGATGGGCTCGGTTGCCCTCATTCTGATGCTGAGGGTAAGTGGAAATTTGGTGGGTAAAAAGTTGTCCACACCAGAAATGATAACCATATCACCAGGGCATTAAGCAACTAGTCGACTAGTTTACTAGTCGACTAGTAAATCCACTAGTCGACCTTGCTGGTACTAGTCGACTAAAAGGTGGTTTAACGACTAGTCGACTAGTAAACTAGGCAACTAGTCAACTAGTAAAAATGACTAGAAGTGAATGCCCTACACCATACTGATGAATGGTATAACATTCTTGTACGTGACCTATACATTTGGATCATGCTGTTAGTGTTAGTGTCTATTGTTAATGAAATTGCTCAAAAAATTATACCAATAATATAACCTGCGACAGTTGTCGTTACAGTTTTGAAGGGACCCCACCATCCACTTTGTTAGACATTCTTTTCATTATATATATATATATATATATATATATATATATATATATATATATATATATTGTGTGTGTGTGACACACACACACACACACACACACACATTCATTATAGTTATCGTTGTAGTTTAAAGGAGTACTTCACTGAAGAAACAACTTATTTTCTATCAATTACACACCCCATGAAGCCTTTAATTCATGGAGAATTTTTAGTTTTTCCCCTAAAGGCAATCATTTGATGATCGGCAGAGTCTCCTACGGAGTCTCCTACTGACCGATGACCCGGTCCTCGAATTACAACAACAAAATATTGACTTCAAGGCTTCATGGAATGTATAATTGATAGAAAATAAGTGTTTTTAATGGGGGTGCATACTTAGTTTAGTCATTGGTTAGACATGGGTTAAGGTTAGGTTTAGGTGTGCTACGCTGTGGGAGGTTAGGTTTAGGGTGAGGGTTTGAGATAGGTTGTAGTTGTAGGACTAATGACTGGTCTAACCAATGACTCGTCTAAACCAAAAACTGTCTAAACTAAGTACTGCACCCTTTTTAATGAACAACTCCTTTTAAGATGACAAACTAATTCCCATCAACACAAGTGTTGAACTTTATTGTGCCCTTGTGATTAAAGTGCCTCCATATTTTTATTTTTTTTCATGCCGTCCTCAGACAGAATAGCTTACAGCTTCTCCTGCTCTGCCACAGGTCCCCCAGAATAACACAGTCAAACAGGATTAGAGCTTGAACTCAGGATGGAGGTTTTTGTGCACGCACACGAGTGGCATAGCAGGAACAACCGTGAAGTTTTGCTTCTTTTTTTTGGGGCAATTTATGTCAGCAGAGGAAGGTGCATGCAGCAGCTCGGGTGGGTTGATGCCTTGGCAGTGGTGTCGTGTGGAAAAACAACACTGGAGGGGCTGAGATAGGGATTTGAGGGGGTGATTCATTACAATCTGCCACAACCGTGTATGTGCCCGAGCTGAAATGTGGGCCCAGGTTCTGCCTTAATAAAGCCTGTTGGCTTTGAGCCTTATTACTTGTCAGTCTAATGCCAAAAGACATATCATGTATCAAGAAGAGAGTGCACTGCATGCACCTAGTCTGATCATCCGTGAATATAGGCTAGACCTTATTTCTCCATGCATTTAGGTTTCGGTAATGATGCAAAAGCCATTCATGTACAAACTCTTTTCCACCAATGGAACTATTTTATTTTATTTTTTAAGATTTGTGTTTGGCTTTTTGCCTTTATTGATAGTTATTAGTGAAGATAGACAGGGGAGGGAGAGAAGGGGAGAGACATGCAGCAAAGGTTGTCATGAATGAGACTCAAACACGCAACGTGCTGTCAGGCCAGAGCCTATGTGGCATGCGCCTGGACCACTAGGCCAGCGGGCACCCAATGGAACTATTTCTACACTATGTAAATTCTCTACATATCTAAAACGTCAGGTTACATTTACATATCTACTGTATACAGTACTAAATTATATTATATCAATGAAATTAACAGCACTGATGCAGACCCTATTAGATTTATTTTCCAGTTCATTACATGCAGCGTTACTGTATCTATATGGGAAATATATGGGAAAGAATGTGCAATAATCTCAATTAAATCAGTGTATTCTAGTTGATAGGATGTTCACACATCATATAATTATCAGTTTTGCAGTGAGAGAGAAAGCAGGGGGAAATTTAATTCAGCACCTGCCATTGTTCAAGAATGAATAGGAGAAAGTATTCATTACTAATTATGAGCAATGGCTTGGGTTATTTTTACACTCGGCAACAGTTTCAAAGTACTCAGGTTATTGGGTTTGATGTTTCGGTTAAAAAACAGTACCCAAGGAAAAATGCATTTATCTTCAACGTATTTTGTTAGGCCTATTTGTTGAGTCAATATCACTTTTTCCAGTAATTTCCGCAGAGGGCAAACTTTAGAAAGAAAAACTCTCAGCAGTAGTCTGATCATTAGGCGCTGATTTTTGTACATCCACATATGTTAATGTGGGACTTCTCTTGATCGATGTGTTGGTTCCCACAGCACCAATTTGCTGGCTGGCCGTTCTTGATGTCTTCGACAGTGCCCTGCTAGTCTCATTCTCCTGGCTACTACTTTTTGGCTCACCCTTGGCATTCTCTCATACAGGGTCTTGTTGGTATAACATGTACACTCTGATGTTTAGTACTGCACGCAACATTCTGGTGTAGCACCCGACTTCTGCAGGGTTGGCTTCAGGGTCCAGCATTCACTGCCATATAGAACAGACTCTACCGTTGCATAGAAGAAGCTGAGTTTGATTTGACGGGGAGGTTGGAGTTCCATACACTGGTCATGCCGTTCAGGGCCCTCCATGCAAGTGCCTTCCTGGCTTCCTCACTTTCAGATCTTGCTCGGTTGAGTTGACCCATGAACCCAGGTACTTAAAGTCCTTGACTTCCTTCAGCACAGTGCCTCCTGTTGCTGCCAGAGGTGGATGTTCCGGTAAGATGTTATAGGCAATACCCTCAGTTTTCTTGGCATTTAACCTAAGGCCACTGAAGTCAATTAAGTGTCTGTGTAGTTGTTTTTATACAGTATATGTTATATAAAATTGGACTAAAGTGGTCAGGAGGAGACATGAGTTCAAGTCCGTTGCTCTCCCCAGGTTGGCGGAGGGTGTGTAGAGCCCAGGATCACATTAGATAATTGACACAGGGGTGAAAAAATGGGTTACAAAATCGTGGGATAAAAATTATAAAAACTAAAGTGGTCAGGAGGTGCACGCACATCCCAGGCTAATTCAACGGGTGCTCGAACAAAAATAATTTGAAAGCTCCCCAAAAACTTTATTTACCAAGGCGTGGAAAAAAACGTTTCGGCCTCTGTGACCTTCGTCAGGTATATTGCAGAAATTGGACTATTCATGAACATAAACGGGAAGCCAGTGGCAGAGATGACCCAGACAGGCTTCACAATTTATTTGTTGGATATTTCTTTACAGAGCAATTAAATGTGCTTAAGGTTATCATGCAAGTTCGCTCGGAATTTTGTCAGCCTTCTGATTGGTCCCTGACTGACTAACCAGCAGGCTCTTTCTGCCTTGTTCTGCCCTAGTTCACCTTGTTTATGGTGAAATTGCTAAAACATCACTTTTGGAAAAAACTAAAAACAAACGATAAATGATGCCCAATGACCTGATATGCACCTGTGATGTTCCTTTTTACTGACACACCAAGTTTAAAATAAGAATTAAGTGCACAGAATATCAATACGAAGCAACTGAAAAACACAATGTTTCAATGGTAGTGGATGGAGAGAGAGGATTTTTGTCCAACCACGAAACGGCAACCAATAGGTGCGAAGAGGGGCACAACCACAGGCGGGACTTGACAAAGGGTGATTTGTCCTATTCTTTGGAGAAAATCGTACTGAGTGCTAAACCTCATTATTAACTACACACTACTGTATGTTCAGTATGTTTGTAGATCATCAGGCTTCTGATTAATAATCCTATCAACAGCGCTATGCGCACATTTTGCTCCGACATAGAACGTATGGTGTGCACTGCACTATACAGTAGGTTGGATGATTGGACACTGGCCCAATAGAGCGTCGCAGTCCCGCCCCCTACCATGGACCAGGAAATGAATCCCAATGCATTTTTCCCATAGACATTTCAAAAAGTATTTATTTAAAGACGGTTACGCCGTGGACAAAGCCAACTCGAGTCGTGACAACTCATGACAACACAACCAATATTTTGGACCAAACAAATAATTACAAAGAAGAAAAACAACAAAAAAAGTGTTGTAACCTGCCGTTTTTTCTTCTTTCTAATTATTTGTTCGGCCCAAAAAATTGTGTTTGTTGTCATGATTTGTCACGACTCGAGTTGGCTTTGTCCGCGGCGTAAACGTCTTTAAATAAATACTTTCTGAAATGTCTATGAGGAAAATGAACGGAGAATCATTTCCTGGTCCATGGTAGGGGGCGGGACTGCGACGCTCTATAACAGTGGTAGGCTATAATAGGCAGGACCTGCCTATTATACCAGTATGTGGACTATGAGGTCGACACGTGCTGACACTTTCACCCTAATCTAATGCACAACGCACAGTTTTATTTTCTCGCACCTTGACTAACGTCTAGCGTCCATAGCATATCATGTAGGCTACAGCAATAGCTGCTCACACACCTTTATGGCTTACCCCAGGTACTTACTGTACCTTATGTCTCAGGTAGGCTACTATGTGTATCATTTGTTTTTTGTTGATCTATTTCCCCCCTTGTCATCCCTTCTTCTTCCCTTTATTTTATGGAAATAACAAAAACAATGGAGCTTGCCCAAAAATGAATTCATCAACCTGTGATGTGACAATAAAGTTGATGCTGATTCTGATTCTATGAATGCAATCAATCATGATCCCTGTAATGTGACTAAAGCTAGCTTTCGTGCTTTCATAGTGTTGGGAGCTCGCACATAAATGTGTGCATGTGGCATTTTGACCAATCTGGACAAGAACCTAATATTAGTTTGACACCCCTGTGTTAGGGGGAAATGATGGCATTCAGCCTAGCCTCACAATTGTTTTTGATTGTGCTATAGCCTTCAATCCACAGAAGTCATTAAACTTGTAGAATGGACTTACAAGGACAAGCCAGTCGGAGAGTCAAAGTGACAGGGAAGTGCCTTTTTTTTCACCACACTTTTCTTTTCTCCAGACAAGCATAAGGCCAAGAACACATGTAAGGCAATCTGGGTCTCAATAAAGTCTGTCCCTGGCTTCCACTGTAAACGGAAGGGGAACATAAAGGAATTATTTAGTTAGCCGTAAAACCCTGTGACATATGAAGGCTGAAAGCATCCCACACGACTGGAACAACAAATCAAGACCCTGTTTGATTGTGTTTGCTCAGTCAGTGGACATGGTTTATTATTACTGTTATTCACTAGCTGTGTGGCCTGCATAGGGCCAAGATCACTGACCCACTGCACCATGATGCAGGCATGCTTTTGCAGGTCTCAGTTGAACTGGAATTAAGGTCTTTCTTTTCTTTTCGAAATCTTTTTATTGTCAAGGATGGGAAATGGTCATGGAAGGTCCAGATCCTGTAGAGACGTTTGACTCTTTAAAGGGACAGGACTTTTTTCACTTGTGATAGAGAGCAATGATATGATGCAATTTGCTCATAGTGTGGTTACAGAACGTTCTGCTGTTTCTGTAGCTATAGCTGTAGTGCTGTAGCTATAGTGTAACTCGTGGATTGTTTCCCTGTTCTGTGATCGCTGACAGACACCAACGCGGCAGCAGCAGCAAATGGAAGCCACCTCGTGTTCGCCCCCTTCAAGCGTTTCAAAGACAGCACTCGAGGAGAAAATTAGACCCTGCATGGGTTGTAATCTCTTGACGGCTTGTTTGTAAACGACTTATACGTTTTAGGGGTAAATATATGCCATGAAGTTGCGGAATCTGTTTTCTTTTTACACCTGTAACCTCTAGTTTTAATTTTTGTTTTCAGAAGTTGCATTTTGGAGGCGGTCAGCTCTCTGTGGTGTTGATTCAGAATTATAATGACTACTAGACCGGTGCCCGGCTGTAGAGCACAGTAGTGGAAGTTGGAGATCCATGGCCATGCCCCACCCGGCTATGCATTACCCGTTGTACCTGTGTCAGAGTACCCGTTCCACCCATCTGTGTGTGTCCCTTTTTTGGCAGTTCTGGACAACCGTGGGTCCGACCCAGGCACTGCACTCCCTGTGGGGGTGTGGAACGCATGTGTCGAATTTGAAGTCGGTGGGGCGAACGGTTCTCGAGTTATGTGCATTACAGACATTGTGCATTGCTGTGGTGCATTTATTGCGACCGCAGGTCGCATTTACTATGTAATTATACATTTCCTGTCAATCACTCAATATCCCCATACATGGGAATTCAATATTGGCCACCAACTCTACATCTGACGTCAAATCTCCAACCCTTAGATCTCCATATATGGATATATGTCAGAACCTGTTCTGACATTCCATATGTTGATCCTTCCCCATCCATCCTTCCTCTTCGATGTCTCCCTTTTGACTGATACCTGTCCATTCAAAGTCTAGACGGGCCTGCCTCAAAGTTATTAGTGCAGCCGCGCCCGGCAGCCGGCGAAAACTAGAGTTCTCAACAGGCCCGAAAATTAAGGCCCGGCCCTCATCAAACCCTGTAGACTCAAGACACGCTCCTTATATGGCCAGTACAGAATTCAGTCCAGTGAGGTTGTTGGGTGCGATGGGTGAACTTTTTCTCTTCTCTTCTTATTTGACCTCAATTCTTGAATATTGTTCAAATCATCTATGACTGAACGATCTGAACGTTCACTTCTAACAACTTAGGATAATGTGCCACTGCCAGAACGATATGCTGCTGTTTCGGCGATTTGACGATATGGATGGAGCACACGACTTGTGTTCAGTATTTCGAGTTCAGATATAGGAGCCTGTATAATAGATAGGAACCCCACTGTATTTTTCTCAATTTCTCCAAGCAAATTTCATTCAAGGTTCAACTTGAAGTTTCTTATCAAAAGATATGTACTTTACTGCTGTCACAGAACTTCTGGCCATTTTGGATTTCTCAACTTGAGGCATTATTGGACATTTTTGAGCAGGACATACAGCAGATTTGAAATCGGCACCCCTTGCTACCCCTACCCCTAAAAAGTGTCTAGCCCTTGCCATAAATGACCACAATACAGTATGATTGAATTGATGACCAATGTTTTGGTTATCCAGCCTTCATCAGTGTGTGAAGTAAATCACTTTATATATGGAACATCATCTTCCAATTCTGCCTAGCCTAAACCAGGAAAATGACAGCCAGCCCTGTGTGCTAGATAGTATATTTTTACACAAAGTTGTCATGGTTAAGTGCACATTGACATCCCTTCTCTCTTGTGAATCACGGCCACACTTCCTGCAGGGGAGAAGTCCATTAAATAAGGCCTACAGTCGTGCTCTCTCAAAAGTCCCCCTCTAAGGCCACAAATTATTATTATTATTGTTAAAACAAATCACACAAAGTCTGAGGATGTGGCTACTCTAAAGCTGCCAAACTCACCGCCATCTCCACAGCAATGGTCTACTGTATATGATTTGCTGTCTGGCCTCTATCTTCTAGCTCTCCTTTCCACATAGTTTATCTCCTCCCCAACCATCCACCCCTCATCAACCCTCAGCCGCCATCTCTGGACTGCACTGCAGTATACAACAGAACATGAAGAAACATAGATCTGGGTTTTTGTCATCAGACTTGGAAGGGATGGAGGGCTGAAATTGAAAGAGGTAGCTGTAGTTTAGGCCCCACATATGATTGAGTGCTTACACGAGATCTATTGGCCTTCCTCTCTCGTGCTCGTGGGTTTGAGATACATGTGGTATGAATCTACAGTACTGGTCAGCCATACTGCCCCATCACACAGAGGGCAAACTTCATCACATACAAGTCCGAGTTCGATTTACAATGGCAATCAGATAGAGCTGGCTCACCTCCAGTCCAGACAGAGGCAGGTTAAGACTGTCAGATAAACCATTGGGGCAGCAAAACTACTATGCCTTTACCGCCGTACTAATGTGTCATTGAGAATAAAAAGAGAGAATGCACAATTGGCAGTATATATATGTGATGGGTCTGCAGATTCAGCCATGTGGATTAATTCAGGTCTACTGTATGTTTACCACAAAGAACTGGCTCACACTGTCGGACAAATCACAATCTCCGTAGCTTATAATCACCTTTAATAACAGTATGTTTATTAGTCAAACTCATCCAGTAATTAGCACTTTAATTGCCCCATTAGCATGTGTGGCATTGGCCCACGCAAAAGCGAGCTCTATCATTATGCAAAGTTATCTCGTTAATGAATGACTGCAGCACTGGACGTTTTCTTTTATTTATTTATTTATTTCAAGTCGTTTTCGGGGCGTAATGATGATTGCACCACGTCAGCATTGGATCTCCTCACGAGGCTATCACTCTTGGTTTGGTGGTGTTAATGACATCGACGTGTAGGCCTGTCTGCCCACATGGTGTGCATGTTGTGCCTTTTTATGGCCTCAGTTTAAGCCCTGAAAACACCCACACAGAAACTCGGCATTGGCGTCGGCTGCCGTTTGTCTACAGTAAAGGCAGCCATCACGATGACCAGCCACTGTTCTTGTTTCAAAATGTTCCTCGTTGCACAGGGAGATAATGAGGGGGAGGTTTTGATTCATTAGCCTGTAGAAAGAAACTTGCCTGGCCCCCTTCAGCGGGCAGGCGGGCCACTCCACTTCAAAGGGAGCACGGGTGCTTTGATCCCAGACCCAGGAGTGGGAGGCTGCGAGCATGGTATGGAACATCGCCGGTGATTACTGCTCACTTCATGGCTTCGCCTCTGCCTTCGAGACATCACAACTCTGGAAGATGGATGGCGATCATCAGGCACTTTGAAAAGATAATGTGATCTGATTCCGAGAGGATTCGGCCCCCAAACTCTCTTTGGCCCCGGCTGTCGAGATTAACTTGGTGTCACGTCCTGTGATGTCCACCTGAAGTTTATCCCCCACTCCTCTTTCTCTGCCCTCCCTCCCCTCCTCCACCACTCTCTCGGGTCTTTTTTCACAGCCGACTGACCTCGACAAGTGCTCTTCACCAAACCCACGCACAAAACACACACACGCGCGCACGTACACACACGCACGAGCGCACACACACACACACACACACACACACACACACACACACACACACACACACACACACACACACACACACACACACACACACACACACACACACACACACACCTCTATATACTTGTTTTGTGTCTCAAGGTTCTCAAGGTACTGTGTGAAGGTTGTTTTTTCAGAGGCTTCCTTTTCATTAATACACCTTCTGACGCACTGCATCTCTGTATCTCTAAAGGTTTCATCCAGTCCCCACAATAGATTAAGTACTGACTGGGATGGGGTGTGTGTGTGTGTGTGTGTTGTGGAGAGAATCCCAATTCATTTAGAGGTCGTTTGTTTAGTCCTCATCAGATCAATTTTATGCAGGAGGGAGAGAGGGGAAATCGTTATGCAGCTTAAAAGAAACTTAAGTGAATTACTGTAATTATTTAATGCTTGGTCTTGATCAGGCTAAGTGTCTGCACAGCCCCTTATTTATTTCCTTAATAGCTGCTTCATCTTCCAAGGTCCCTCCGGTGCCCATGCACTGAGAACAGAATCACTCTTGAACCAGTGGAGGCACTGGCATTGTGGGTGAGAGGAGGTGGTAGTGTAACTTTGTTTTTTTTTACACATAATGACCGGTGGACTGTTGTGTGTAGCCCACTGACTACTCATACTGCAGTTTGCTTGATTTTTGAGGAAACCATTCCATTTATTTCATTTTGAAAATCAACTTGTAGAAACTTAAAACTTGCATGCTTGATATACTGTAGGTTATCCAATATAAGAATCACAAAGTTTCTGTTGTGAAAATTACCTTGTTACACGTTAAAGTGTGGATTGATTTGAGTCTAGACAGAAACATTCTCTGGAGAAAAGAACAAACAAAATCCAACTGTGACTGATATTTATCCATGGCCATTGTGTCTAAATGACTTTGAAGAAAATGTGAAATCTAGCAATTAGTTAGTTCGTTAGTTAGAGAGAAAATGCTTTGTGAATTAATGGCATAATGGCTGAGGCTAGTGAGAAGACAACAGTGTTGGGAAAGTTAATTTATTTTATGAACTAGTTCAGTTCACAGTTCAGAAATTTAAAAAGGAACTAGTTCAGTTCATAGTTAATAATTCAACATTTTGAACTAAAGTTCATGGTTCCAAAAAATGAACTATTTTATTTATTTTTCGTTTATTTATTTATTTATTTATTTATTATTGCCACAGCCTATAGCCATTTGCGCACCAGCTGAGAGACAGGGATTTAGAGAATGCTGACATGCACTCAAATGAGATGTTAACGTCCTGTAAGTAGATGTGGAAATAAAACTAGTGTTGACTAATCAATACAAGTATTTTGATGAGGCAGTTTCTGCACAGGAAGTCCGTTTCAGTTGTAAACAAGCTACGATGGATAAGCTGTCAAAGTACTAGACGCTAAACCGCTACATACTAATTCCTACACGGGTTGTGTTTATAACCACGCCCCTGGGCAAGTTAAGTTTACTGAGGTTAAGGTTAGGGTTAGGTTTAGGCTGTCAATCACAGCGACTGGCCAATCACAGCGCGTCGACTGCCCAACCCGTGTTGGTATGTCGCTGCTAAACCATGTTAGCGACCATATTTACAATATGAAAACTGTCACTTAGACAATGTAGGTTACACACGCTGGAATTAAACATGGAACCTGCAGGCAGCATTAGGTGAGTAATTCATTGTATATGTGTTGGACGTTCGTGGTTGTGCTAATGATAAACGGACAGCTGCTGCTAGTGGGATCCTAGGCTCCTGCTGCTTAACGACGACACTGTCTGTGACTAGGTGTACTTAGTGTAGCTTTGCATCTGTTGCATCTGCCCGTGTGAAAGCAGCATAACGTCGTGGCAGGATACGACGTCTGTAACCCCCCCCACTCACTCTTGAACGAAGTCGAACGAGAAAAAGTGACGTTCACACACGCCAGAAATGAACGCGTTCACAATGACGTTCATCAGGCAGAAATACAGTACGTTCAGTTCACGTTCAGCCCAAATGAGAACGCGTTCGTGAACTATCGTTCTTTGAACACGTTCGGGTACAACACTGGAAGACAATGTATAATCCTTTAACCCATTTAGACCTGAGGACGCATCTGTGTCATATTATAGCTTTTAAGCAGTTTTCTCATCTGACCAAAAGTCATACCGACGGTTTGTGAAAGGTCCCATCATTTCCCCTTCTGGTTCAAAACGTCCTCCCTTTTGTCATTATCAGTGGGAGAGGGGTACCTTCTGTGGGAGTGAGGGAAGTGGGTGCACTTGCACAATGTACACAATGCATGCATGTGTTAGCTATTTTATGTTCATACAAGTATGTGGGCATTTAGTTCTGCAGTGTGCTACTGTGCTTATGTATGGCATTGATTGCACACTATATAGCTATAGTAGTAGGACAGTGTGAAAAGCAATGTTATCTACTGTTATTGTAAAACAACTATACTGTACATTGACTGATTGTTGATCAGGTAGGAGTGGGAACCCTGAGATATACTTCCACTCTGCTGTTTTCATTGCAACCTAAAGTTTTAAAAATAGAGAAAAAAATCAGACCGTCTGAACTGAGTGGTGCTGTACTTGTACTTGAGCTCTCCTCCCGTGTGTGTGTGTGTGTGTGTGTGTGTGTGTGTGTGTGTGTGTGTGTGTGTGTGTGTGTGTGTGTGTGTGTGTGTGTGTGTGTGTGTGTGTGTGTGTGTGTGTGTGTGTGTGTGTGTGTGTGTGTGTGTGTGTGACACTGTGTGTGTGAGACTGTGTGTGTGAGACTGTGTGTGTGTGAGAGAGACTGTGTGTGAGAGAGACTGTGTGCGTGCGTGCGCACAGTGTACACGCATGTATGAGGCTTGCCGACTCGGCCCCTCGTTTTAAATCACTCCTGAAGACCCATTTCTACAAAGCTGCTTTTAATCCTTTATCGTTGTGATTTATTTGTATTTTCTGATGTATTTTTTTATGTTTTTCACCGATGTAACATTATTCTGTGTTTTTGTTGTTGCCTTTGGATGTATGGTACGTTCTATGCTCTTGTTGTTCAGCACCAGAGTTGGGTGTAACTACACTACTTGTAGTGCTGCTTTCAGCGCCCCCCGCAGCGCCCCCCGCCGTGAGTGGAGTTTGATTGTTTGTTTTATTCCTTCACTTGTTCAACAACCTGGTATTAAAGAGCATAAAGAAAGATCTTGTGTATGTCCTCCTTATTAGGATTATAAAGATTTGTTAAGGGGCAAATTATGTGACTGCATCTCAGGCGATTTTATGGAGTAACGCAAAAGTAATGTAACGAGTAGTGTAACTAGTTACTTTCTCCAGGGCGTAATCAAGTAATGTAAGGCATTACTTTTTTCAAAAGTAATGTGTAATGTGTAGTGTATTACTTTTTTGAGTAACGGACCCCAACTCTGTTCAGCACTGTGTGACCTTGTTCTTGAAAGGTGCTATATAAATAAAGCATTATTATTATTATTATGTATATACACACCTATGTTATACATAGGTCTGCATATATGCACGTACTCGCGCAAGCATGTGTAATGCTAACAGTAAAAGGGATGGATTTAGGACTCTGCAGACAACTACTACTACTACTACTACTATATGCAATACAAAGACAAATCGACTTTCTTGGGGAAAGCTGGCATAGGGAAGCAAAATGAAGGACAGTCAATGAAGTTATGAAGCGTGACTTGAAGAAAAGCTGCGCTCCTCGAGAGGGTACTGTCTGTGACGAGGACAATGTATAATTCTGGGGCCTGGAGTTCAGTTTGGAGTGTGAGAGACAAAACTGAGGGGGCAATCTGTTCAAGCTACATAATGAAGATAAATCTAGTGCTCTATTTGGTGGACCAATTGGAGCTGAACAAAATGCACCTGCTAATTTGCACATTCTGACATGGTTGCAATTTAGAGAGCAATTTGTGAGCTACCTAACTTGTTTACGTCTAAAGCGTCTGGCCTGCTGTAGCCTGTAAATGTTTGCGGTGAGATGGAACAATTTGAACGTGGGACAGAAATGTTTTGGAGGAAGAAAATGTCATTCGTCAAAATAGTGCAGGAGTTTTCATTTAGTATGTAAGTATGTAAGAAATGGAGCTATAAAATTGTGGTGCTGAAAATAAATCTTTTAACTTTTTTTTAAAGAAAGAAATATGGGCATGCAATATCGCCACCAGGGATAATGCCACAGAATTAAACTATTTCTTTAATGTAATTTCAATTTCACTCGTCTTCAGAGGTCAGTGAATCTCTGTCTAGCTCTGCCCAGGGAAAGGTAAACTCAATTTACTGCTATATCTCCTCTCCGCTACCAAGACGCAGCACATTCAGTAGTGAATACCTCCTAAACATAATCAATTATCTGACCTCCAATGGAGAATGCAGAATGCTGATAAGACTGTAGACATTTCTTTTTTCTAATGAAGAGAGAAAAGACGATTTGGTTCAATACCCCTGGGGAGGTTTTCCCCTCCACTTCTGCTGAAGGAGAATTATTCATCTCATCCTCTGAGGGAATAGTCAATCATTACCAATAAGTCATCTAGTTGTCCCCTTTCACTTAATGCTGAGCACGAGCGTGGGCAGCTGTCGATCCCGTGTCATATGCTTATGTGCCTTCACTCGTATTGGGTCTCCTTTGGCAATCGGATGATGAATTTGATGACCACTGACTGGTTTCGCATTATAGGCCGCTGAAAGGCATTTATCAATTCAAGGCATGGTAAAATTGTTAGAGCTTGTGGATGACTTGAAATTGCAGCTTACCTACTGTTGAAACCACCACTACACACTCACTCACTCACTCACTCACTCACACACTCACACACTCACTCACTCACTCACTCACACTCTCTCTCTCTTTTAGAGAGATTACTTAGATTACTTAGTCAATTTTAACAGACTTGTAACAGAGTGCTTCTAGATTGTGGTATTGATACTGTGTGTGTGTGTGTGTGTGTGTGTGCACGCGCGTGCGCACTTGTGCGCACACACACACACACACACACACACACACACGCTTGATCTTACCTTCACTGTTTCACATGTCCTTGGCTCTAATGGTTTAGTTATTATGTTTTTGTTTCGCTCATCCACAGAAACCGATAGTGTATTGCCATTTCTACCAAGTTTATCAGATCCATATTCCCCCCAAAGCCTTCTATTGATCGTTGCAGTGCGGGGTGATTTGCATGTGACAAGCCGGCGAGGGATATGTTCAAACCTCCATAGAGACGAGGAATGACACCTCCCTAAAGATCAGCTGCATTGATTGTTAGCCTTTCTTCCCCCCACGCCACCGCTATGATGACAACCTCGGGCTTGATGAATGCTGCGCACGAGGCTACACACAAAACACACAAAAACAATGGATTAGCTTACTTTGCCTTTTAATTCTCCGACAGTGAAATGACTCAAAGTCACGCTGACCTTTTACACAAGGCATCTGTGGGGGGTGGGGGGGTGGGGTGGAATTTATGTTCCGTGGAGCCAGGCTTTATGCCAACATGCTGGCCGCTGTTTTTCTACCATTAAACAAGAGTTATGTCACACTTTCCATTTAATCACTGGCTTTTCAGGGGTCTGGGCTGAGTCCGAACACATGGCACTGCAGCCCTTTTTGACAGATTACACCTGCAGTCACACTTAAAGGTAATGTTGCCGGGCCCTCGGCCATGGAAGAGTCTAACAATTACGTGAAATGCTTTTCTTTATTTTATTTTTTATTTTATTTTTTCGTTTGACCTTTTACGGCAAATGAACAGCACTTGACATAATCAACATATAGTACTTACAGCTCACGGGAGCTTGCTGCATACATCTTATTACACAGTCGCCTGTGATTCATTATATCTGATCTTGTCATAGCCATGCCTGTCGCCCTTGCATTACATTCACGTGGCGCATACTTTAACACTTAGTGAAGTAGGATTTTATAGCATGGGATGACTTCAGAGGTGGGGGGATTGTTCAGGAGTGTTTTCTCTCAAGGGTATGTCGGCAGCACTGAGGGCAAACCTGGCTGTTTCATGGTCCACGCCATATTGTAAGCTACTGTGTGGTTCTGCTGCATGGGAGAGCCTTGCAGCGCCTCCTGGACAACAGAGTATGGAGCTGAAACTTGTTTAACACTTTATCATTGCTGGCTAAGACATGGAGAAGTATAGGCGCTGAGACAGGCGCAGAGACAGAGGCGCCGGCAAGGTTGGTCACATCTGTGAAATTAGAAATGCGTTAGGCCTAAATGACCACAAAGTGTGTTTGCCTTTGTAATTATCTGCAGACACTCACTCCTTCTATCTCCTTTTCATTGGCATAATGGCGCATTGATGCACCCGTGCCGCATAACGATGTGCATACTGCCTGGGATCGCTGAGTTTAAAACAGACATTCCGGTCAAATCGCACATCAAAGGATAGACTATACTGAACTCTATTTCATGGGCTGCTAGACATTGAGAGTGTTTTTGTTCCATCCAGGAAAATAGCTATATCTTAAGGGCAAAATAGATGCGGTTGCACTGCACAAAACATGGTGTCATAATGATGGTTGTCAGGCTTGGCAGAATTGCCTGTTGAATGTCTACTAAATTATAAGTCTTCATAGGACCTTGCATCTTTACTACATCACAGTCAGAGGTCCGTTTACAAATTGAAGCATAGAAAAGCATTTTTCATTTTTATTACCTCCATATTGCCAAGAAAAGGACAGACTTCTAATAAGCAATTTAATATTGATGATGGCATTACATAACTCCCAAGAATTAATGACAACATATTTCTTTTGCTTCTGTAGTTGTTTTTTGTGTGCAGAAACTAGCTGTCATTTTCTGCACTCATATCTGAGGAAAAGGCATTCCACACTTGTTTTAGATAAGTGTACTCTATAGTCCTACTCCGTCTCCTACCTGTTTTTTAATCCTTTAAGAATTGTGTCTCTTGACACAGGCTACACTGTGCGTGCGTGCGTCCGTGCATGCGTGTGTGCGTGCAGGAGAAGTGGAGGAAGAGGAACAGGGTTGGGCACTGATGTCTCTTTTAAAGCCACATAAAGCGTAAAAGCGACTCGCTTTGTGGAACACGGCTACAGAGTCGAGCTTCCCTGTCCTCTTACAGTATCATTTTTAGTCTTTGCTGTGAATCATTATTTCACATTTCTCTGTGAACTTCTCCGTAGGAACTATCTTACTGGCAATTTGATCCATGAATCTCGTCCCTGGCAGACTGTGGTAGCGAAGAGTCAGACTCGGTACTCATTAGTAGACTTAAGCAATGGGTGGGTCTTGCTGGGACTGCCCTAGACTTGGTTTGCTTCCTACTTTTCAAATAGGAGTGTATATCCGTGACTATTAATGATCATGTCTCCTCATGGGCTACATTGAGATGTGGTGTGCTCCAGGGTTGAATTCTTGGTCCTGTTCTTCTCATCTCCCTGTACATGTTTCCCAAAAATCTCCAGCTCAATCCAGGCAAAACTGACGTCCTCATTATACTGTAGGTCCTGAGAGCATTATGTGGAAAAGTACAGCAGCATATTGGTCCTCTACTGAAGTGTCTTCTTAATTAGATCCTTATTAATATTTTAAGATATAGGGGGAAAAATATTCTTGTTTTACTTCCGTATCTGGATTACTAGCATTCAATGTTTTGAGTCAAGTGTTTCTCTGTGTCTCGTTCCAGTTGGTACAAAATGCAGCTGCTAGACTTTTAACAAACATAAAGCAGGTTACACATTACACTAATGGCCGTGGGATTTTTGCGCATTTTCACGCAGAAAAGTGACTTTCACTTTCCCACTCCACACGCATGAGCAAACTGACACAGGCAATTAACCAGGATAAGGTGCCGATACTGTGATTTAGCATATTTATTAGGCCTGGTAACAGAAATCTGTTTTGATTAAAATTATTATTATTTTTCTGTCCAAGGGGGTGCTCCAGCCACCCCAGCACCCCTACTTCCCTCAGCCATTGCTATTGGTTATCCATTGACTGCGGAATGTATTTTAAACTAGAAAAAGTGCCCTTCTGGGCACAGGTCTCCACCAGGAGGATAGGACTGTGATATGTTTGGCAAAATGTTTAGGAGTAATATAAATGTTCTTTTGTTTGTTTTTTGCAACAAATTTCTTCATTTTGTTGAGGAAATGCAGAGCCAGATCACTCATAGCATCTCTGAGGATAGAATTCTGGATGAGCAGGACCACTCCTGCTCATCCAGAATATATATAGAATCTGAGAAATCCAACAGACTCGTCTTGATCACATGACTACAGAGATCATGTGTACCGATTTGCGTGAGATTTGGATGAAATCATAAGCAATGTGTTTTGCAGAAGTCGGCCTCATGGTGGCGCTATAACCGGCAGATGTGGAGGGATGCAGGGAAAATGTTTTTCCATGGCCTCTAGGGAGTGCGCATACACAAGTTGTATACAGATCGATGCAGTTAGAGCTAAAAACAGGAATTGGCCTGTTATAGCGCCACCATGAGGCTGATTTGGAAAAAACACGAGTGGTATGTCATCCTCAGCCTAGTGGAAATGTGCGTGTATAATTTCACGGAAATTGCACACTGTGTTTGTGATTTGTGGCATTTTGTTCGAAACGGACCAATCATGTGAGCTTTGGAAGCCAATCTTAGTCAATCAGGATGGAAGATGGGAAATGGTGCAGATCCGTGTTGATCACATGACTATGGAGATAGTGTATACCGAATTGTGTGATGTATGGATAAAATGTGCACGAGTAATCTACAGAAATGTGTTTTGCCTAAATCGGCCTCATGGTGGCACTACAACAGGCCGTTGAAGAATATTTGGGGCAGAGGTTCGTCGTTGGCATCCAGGGAGTGTGTGTGCAAAGTTTGGCATGGATCGGTCCAACGGTGGCGGAGATTAGCTGGTAACGGACGGACGGAAGGACGGACGGACGGACGGACACACACACACACGGACGGAGTGCAAACTAGAAAAAGTGCCCTTCTGGGCACAGGTCTCCACCAGGAGGATAGGACTGTGTGAGATGTTTGGTAATATAAAGTAATATAAACATGTTTTTTTGTTTGTTAGTTTTTTGCAACAATTTTCTTCATTTCGTTTTGGAAATGCAGAGTGCCTGGTGGCACTATATAGGCCAATGTGAAAAGGGTGCCATTTCTTCATACGCCTTTAATGGCAATTGGATGATTTGAGGCATTTTGTTCCAAAAATGTGTTTTGCGAAAATCAACCTGTTGGTGGCGCTATAACAGGCCAATGTGAAAAGGGTTCCTCAGCCTAGTAAGAAAATGTGTGAAAGATTTCACGTAAATTGCATGCTGCGTCCATGATTTGAGGCTTTTGTTCAAAACGGGGCAATCTTGCAAACTGTGAAAGCCAATTATAGCCAATTAGGATGGAATATGAAATATCGGACAGATCCGACTTGAGCACATGACCATAGAGATACTGTGTAACGATTTGTGAGATTTTTGGACAGAATCTGGAGGAGTAATATCAAAAAATGTGTTTTACAAAAGTCGGCCTCCTGGTGGCGCTATAAAAGGCAGATGCGTAAAATGCAGGTCTCTCCCCTCTAGGGAGTGTGCATGCAACGTTTCACGCAGATCGGTGCAGTTTTAGGTAAAACATGTGAAAAGCTGCCTCATGGTGGCGCTATAACAGGCCGTTCTGGAAAATGCGGGGCAGAGGTTCATCGTTGGCATCCAGGGAGTGTGTGTGCAAAGTTTGGCATCGACCGGGTTAACGGTGCCGGAGATTAGCTGGTAACAGACGGACGGACGGAAGGACGGACGGACGGACGGACACACACACGGACGGACACACACACACACGGACGGAGTGCAAAACATACTCTCTCCCCATGCCTTCGGCCTGGTGGAGACAACATACTCTCTCCCCATGCCTTCGGCCTGGTGGAGACAACTACTGTAAATATAATGCACTACACTGGCTGCCCGCCAAGGTACTTAATGTAGCAGCTGTTAGGTTTTCTGACCAAGGCCTTAATTGTTACTCTCCCAACATTTTAACCAAAAGTTGAGGGTGACCGAGCTTTTACAGTCGTAGCCCCCACTCTCTGGAATGCCCTTCCCCAGGCATTAAGAAACAGAGTCACTTGATTCCTTTAAAAAGCTGCTAAAAACTCACCCTTTTTGGAGGCCTTTTATCTTATATTTTTGATATTTTTGATTACCTTTTGCGTTGTTTTACTGTATTGTTTTTATCCTGATTTTCTATTTTTAACTTAAAAATGTACTGTTCATTTTACTGTTCACCTTTTTGAAAGGGGCTTTGTAAATTAAATGTACCTTAACCTTACCATAATGGCTGCCTTATTACAGTGGAAATTAATATAAATATTAATAATTAATGGTTTTAAATTCAGGGAGAACTATCTTTAGTTTTGTTGTGATGTCTCACAGAACAGACAAATGACAAGTGCATTGAATCACGAACAGTCTATACAGTAGGTGCTTCTCCATATCATCACCTGCATTGTACAGTAGCCTACAGGTCGGCAAGCTTTTGATCATACCCGTAGCATGCAGCCTGCTTAAAGACGTAGGGAAATGAAAAATACGTTTTTCACACTTTTAGAGCACCGTGGTCATCATATAGGCATACCTAACAAACTATGCCAATTAAACAATGGGGAAGTGTCCACCTTGTGTATTTTTTATATAAAAAAATATCACATTTGAATTACTTCCTTGAATCTTGATTTCATTCACCTGTTTTATTCCCCTTGATGTGTGTCCTCCAAACACAGCTGGTTTCGATTACAGAGCTACTCCGTTTTTAATCTCATTTAAGATGACATCCAGACAATATATCAGCAAGCTAAAATATGTATCTGAAAACATTATAGGTTAGAAATAAGCCCCAAGCTTTGCTGCCCGTCTCTCTGAGATATAAACAAACAAACTCAGTGCATGCGTCGTGCACGCACACGCAGCGGAGCTACTTCCCATAACCTGAAGGGATGCGATGTTCTGATTGGTTATACAGCTTTCTGTTTCAGAGTAAAACTTCAAAATAAAATGCTCCAAACAGCCATTGCACAGGGTCTTTATGTATCAGAGTGACAGGGTCTATGTAATATTTGTTGTGACAGGCCTAGCTACATAGGCCTATATACATAGCTTGCAACTTATGACTGCCTTTGGGTTTATGAATCTGATGATACATGAAAGAAGTACCAACAGTAACTGCCCCCGAGGGGTAGCTTAAAAAAGGTCAGGGTGTTGCATCCTGGTGCGAGTCATTTGGGAATGAGAGGGCAATTGCTGCTTGAACTATTGATGACCATAAAGAGACAGTGTTGGCAATTAGCTTATTGTACACATGTATAGTGCATCGGGCACTGCTTCTGCAAATGTCAGTGTTTTTCTGTCCATTAAGCACCATACAGTGTGTTCACCCGCAAGGGACGTTTGAGCATTCAACACAATACATTTCCTTCAACTGATTTATTGATATCAATACCTTATTTAATGACATTAATGCTTTTTCTAATGGAAACGATATGCATGTTCTTAATAATGTGACATTATTCTTTGTAACATTTATGCTTTCCACATTCTCCTCATTTATCTAAGTTAACCGTCCAGAGCTGCATGGGTACACAATGCATGCTTGTGTACTGTGATCTGAAAGAGAGGGCAGAGGCAGAACCACGGGGCATTTATTGAACACTTACCAATTAGAATTCTCCAGAACCTCTTAGACGGCTTACAGCGCATTAGTGGAGAAATGCTCGATTATGCGTGGGGGAAGAAAAATGAATGACTGTGTGTGAGATTTTATAATGTGTTAGTGCACATGGCAGCTTTTGCTCAGCGATTAGGGATCTCAAAAATGTTTAGGAAGGGCCCAGCTAAATATACAGCCCGGGAGACGTTCTCATACCCTGGCTAACCATGTGTGAAATAGCTTTGGCTAAGTAAGGGGACAACCATTAATACTGATAAAATGGGACTAGGTGCTCTCAAGGTGGAATGTGAGTACCCACTAAGAAAGTGATTTATGTCACCTTCAACTGAGGTTAAAAAAAGAAAAGGGATAAAAAATATTAGCAGCATACTTATAAGAGATCACTTGGACCCACCTACGTACGCACACAGTCGCACGCACGCACACAGGTTGCATAAAGTTCCTTTGTAATTTATTATTTCTTATTATTATATGTATTGTGTTTTGGTTGTTTTTGATTGTATTGCGTGTATTGTAACCTCGGCTACATTGAAAATGAGGTCTTGACCTTGCAATTGTACTTCCAAGTATAAATAAAGGTGATGACTCACTCACTCACTCAGAGAGAAAATAATCAGACCCATCTGAAGTGAGTGGTACTGTACTGTACTGTACTGTACTGTACTGTACTGTACTGTACTGTACTGTACTGTACTGTACTGTACTGTACTGTACTGTACTGTACTGTACTGTACTGTACAAGCCCTACTCCCTGGCCTGTGTGTGTCTGTGTGTTAGGCTGTGCAACAGTGACACTTGGTGGTGAACAAACGCTATAACGCTATTTTTGTCCTCTGACACAGCCAGGGACACAGGGACAGACGGACCCAGCCACACACATAGCTGTCTATAGGAGTGGTTGCACCACTAAAAAAAAGATAAACAATGTATCGCTTATTGATAAACAATTGTTGCTTGCTCCAGGAAGTCACATTAATGTCCCTATTTCATCATGAAAATCCCATTAGCTATTTATTCAGTGCCTAACATGCTAGTGTGACTAATGACTAATACAGAAACACACATATAGCCTAGCCTATATTGTGTGTGTGTGTGTGTGTGTGTGTGTGTGTGTGTGTGTGTGTGTGTGTGTGTGTGTGTGTGTGTGTGTGTGTGTGTGTGTGTGTGTGTGTGTGTGTGTGTGTGTGTGTGTGTGTGTGTGTGTGTGTGTGTGTGTGTGTGTGTGTGTGTGACTTCCATATTTTTCAAAGCTCAAATGACCATTTCTGCTATGCCCTCTAGTGGCATTCATTAAATCATCATTCTACATGAAGAGTATTTATTGCGAACGCAGTGAGCATTTACTATGAGACCCAGCAGATCACGTCTGTGTGTGTGTGTGTCTGTGTGTGTGTCTGTGTGTGTGTCACGCTGTAACACCACCCGCCCACCACCAGAGGGAGCAGCTGTATCACACACAAAAACACACACACACATGCACGCACGCACACACACACACGCACGCACGCACGCACACACACAAAAAACTTAACTTAAAAAAAAACTTAACTTAAAAAAAAACGTAACTTAAAAAAAAACTTAAAAAGGAAAAACGCACACACACAAAAAACTTAACTTAAAAAAAAAACTTAAAAAGGAAAAACGCACACACACAAAAAACTTAACTTAAAAAAACACTTAACCTAAAAAAATTACTTAAAGAAAAAACTTTTACAAAAAAAACCTAAAAAAGAAACACGCACGCACGCACACATACACACACTAAAAAAAAACCTTGAAAAAACATTTAATTTAAAAAAACTTAACTTAAAAAAAACCTTAAAAAGTACGTAATTTATTCTAATTGTTGTTATTGCAATTTACGAGCTGCGTTCGCTTCCCGCGTTTGCGCGTCTTACTTGTTATGTACAATGGTATAGCCTTTGGGCAGGTACTGGGCTGGCACAGTGACCCTCAAATTCATGTTAGCTGCTGCCCTTGATCACAATACCTCTCTGCGATTTCGGACTCTATAGAAATGTTTGTTTTCTGTGCAGGCAGCGTTAAAGTCCTGCCACATAAAGCCAGAGGGCCACATTTCATATACTTTCGGGCAGAAACCTCTTCTTATCTCCGTATTTTGACCTTTTTCCTATGCCCTACTATACCGCTCATCATTCTATGTCACACAATAGTAGCAAAAATAGCTTTGCACTTGTACATCTGCTATCTGAACTATGTTTTGCTATTTTTTTATTGGAATCCTGAAAAGTATTTTTTGTATTTAATTTCAAATGCATTTAGTTATACTTATATTAACGTTATGAACGTAATAATACAAATACATTGGACATAAAAAAGACAATACAATTTTAATACTAGTCATTAAGCTACTTATATAGACTGAATTAAAGCAGGTTATGTTTGCGTGTATGGAATTGTAACAGCTGACATCTATACTGTATGTTAGTATTCTGATATTAACCTGCGGTGGGGGCAGCATGTGGCTGCCAGTTGCCCATGTATGGTCTACACTACAGTAAAGGCAATTGTACATATCTTGCAAAACATATTACCACATAGGCCCTTGATGCACTATCGTCTGCAGTCAGTCTAAACATTATAACATATCATATTCTTGCATCACAGGGAAACACCTCTTCTCCCTTTAATTCCATTCCATTTCCTGTTTTACAGGTTTAGATTTTTCTTTCTCTGGGTCAATTTACAAATTCATCCATTAGAGGATAGACCCGGCTGTGCGTGTTCTCTTTGACTCTTGTTGGCCACAATGTTGCAGCTCTGCTGAAGTGGCGTTTCAGGGTTGACTGGCTTTGGCAGTATAGGCAAGATGGAGAAAAGTGGAGAAAACACGCATGCTTGTTTTTAAGGGGGAGAGTGCATGGTCAGTCCTTGTCAATTTGTACTTCATTTACTTTTATTGAGATGGTAGGAAGACTGAGAGGGGAAACTTTGTGCTTTAAAAGAATACATTATTTCTATGGCCATCTCTGTAGGCCTTCATTCTTTTGTCCATTTTCTACTTTTGTCAATTTTCAAACAGCCCCCTGATTTTTTTTAAATGTTTTTTTTGTGGCTTTCGCCTTTATTTTATATATTTTATGGAGGGACAGACAGTGGGCTGACAGGAAATGGGGAGAGAGATGGGGGGGAAGACATGCAGTGAAGGCCGTCGGGATCGTCGAACCCGCGGCACACTGCCAGACTGGATTACCAGCCAAGGTGCCTGGACCATTGAGCCATGGCCCAGGCCAACAGCCCCCTGATTGATTTGAACTTTTTAGGACCAGTCATCAGGAAAACCAGAGACAGATGCTTAAAACAAAAAGTTAAATTAAATTTCAGGCCGATGACTTTGAACTTTTCATTGGTACAGACCACAGTTCCTTGATTGGGATCGACCCACAACAGCTGCTCCATCATGTAGGCCAAGAATTGACCCATGGTCGTCGGCCCAATATCCAATTGTGTTGCACACTCTTACCCCTGTCAAACATAACATCTTATAAATTGCTCAAAGAAAACATAACATCACCCTACTGTATATGTAGATTCTGGCACGACAGTTATATAAACCATGCAGGTGTCACTGATGATGTCACGCTTTGACATCGCTCTGTGATATCAGAAGGTAACAGATTTCATGGAAACTGCTAGCGCCTGGAGTGATGCACTGAGTGGAAAGTCAGTCGGATCAACGGATCTAAAAATATATATAGGTAAATCCGCAAATCCCCATGTAAGGAATACGGTAACCTTCATATCATATCCAATATCCATGGCACCCCCCTGGGTGAGGGGGATTCTCCCATATGTGAGGATATCGTATACATTATATGCTGTTAATTCTGCAATGCTGTAGTGGTTGTGCGTGGCAGACTTAAAGGCATAGTGAAATGAAAAATACGTTTTTCACACTTTTAGACCATATCCGTGGTCATCATATGGGCATACCTAACAATGGATGCCAAAGAAATGGGCAAATTCTCATTTCTGTGTTTTTATATCAAAAGTCCATAAAGATAAACCGACCTGGATTCTTAAATATGTACTTAATGTTTTATGTTAATGTTTTGCTAGAATACATTTAATAATAAGCCTGCTTTGTACTCAGAGCTGTCCACCGAGGGCCCCAGAGAATTCATGTATTTAGATAACTTGGGTCAACCTAATCTGAATGCTCAAAGAGAGCGTGGTGTCACACACCAATGAAAGTAATAGCTGAAAACCTCTAGCCTTGAAACCCATAGATATTTAAAAAATCACACCCATGTTGCCTATTCTCGAGATACACACGCACCAGAGCCGAAGGAGGCGTCTACCTTTTTATGATGTTGAAACCAGACGAATAGAAAACCTCACAAGATGGCACCACCTGTCCAATGAACTCAGTGGGCGGGGCGGTCACTTGTTATAAATAGTGGCAATTACAGCTATATGCTTTTAAGTAGTCACATATATATATATACAGTATATATACTGTATATATATATATATATATATATATATATATATATATATAGAGAGAGAGAGAGAGAGAGAGAGAATATATATATATATATATATATATATATATATATATATATTACTCTAAGTCATTCGTATTTTGAGAGTTTGTTCATAGTGGGATTTTCCACATCAAACGTTTAGGGTTCAAAGCAAAGCTCCCATTGAGCATAACAGTTTTATTCTACAGAGAACTGTTGCCACGAAGGATGATGTCTACAGTCAATAGCCAGCGGTGTAAAGTAACTAAGTACATTTATTTACTCTAAAGTACAATTTGGAGGTCTTTTTTTTACTTTACTTGAGCATTTCCAATTTTCAATACTTGTACTTCTACTACTCCACTCCATATCGGAGACAAATATTGTACTTTTTACTCCAATACTATTATTTGACAACTTTTGTTATTAGTTACTTTGTAGATTTTGCATTATTATGACAAAACATATGAAAATAGCAGATCTACAAGCTTGTAGATCTGCTATTTTATAAAGATTTTTGAAACGTGAAATTGGACATTTTGCATAATGAGTACTTTTGCTTTTGGTACTTTAAGTACATTTTAATGCCAATACCTTTTACTCTAGTACAAAGTACAACATTTAGTACTTTTTCCACCACTGTCAATATAGCCATCATTGTCCTGCGACCTGCATACACCTTATAAATGAAAGCTTAAGCCACAGGGTTGTAAAATGAAAGCCCTCACTTGGCAGCAAAAAGGTTAGCGGGTTATTAGTGTCCTATAGCGAGAGGCCATATCAGTTAAGCCTCTGGCAAATGGCTCAGATTAACACAAATAACAGAAGAAAAGCCTTAACACACCCACACACGTTGGGACAAGGTTATTTCTTTTTTACTTTTGAAGTATGCTGCCCAATTTAAGCCGAAGAATTGCAGTGTGCCACATGGTTTGGGACCCATGCTACGACATGCACAAGGCTGTTGCACCAGGCTATTATATTAGTCTCCTGCGTATACCTACTGTTTAATGAAAGCTTCAGCCACATTGTCTTTCATGAAGCCCTGCAGTGACAGCAAAAAAGATTAGCGGTTATTAGTAATCAGAGAGAGAGAAAGAGAGAGAGCGCCCATAATCAGTCAATGCCTTCGGCAAATGGCCCAGATTAAAGCAAACGGAGGAGGAAAGCCTGACGCCCACACACTCTTCAATGGAAACTCCTCTGCTGCCATCATATTCTAGTACAACTAATACATATTTATCTAATGTAACACATGGCCGGACCGCTCTGCCCTGTTTGTGAAGCACATTGAATAGTCTAGAGTGGGGGCATGCCACGTACACGGCCCATTGCTGATATAATTGACAGTTACTAGCTGTTGGAAGGCATATGCACAGCAGTATTGAACATTTTAAATATGGAGAAAGTGAAAAAAAAAACCCTCAAAATTGAAGAAAGTAAAAAAATGCAAACTCAAAATTGTACTTAAGTACAGTAAATGTACTTATTGGTTATTTTTCCACCACTGCAAAACAGCACCCACAGCCCACGTCATGAATTTTTGTACGCCGCACATCTAAGCTGTGTTTTTATAGCATGGGTTTTAAAGCTCAATTAGAGTAGAAGAGAAATGGCCAACCGTCATTGACCTGTTTTAATGTATTGCAATCAACATCCACCCTCACTGTAGTACTGTTCTTGTAGCACTGTTTTAATACAAGCATTCATCTTATGTAACTGGCATTTACCTACTGGTAGTTTGACCTGGCAGAACAACGTGGCCAGCATGTTCCATTATGTTTACCCATTTTGTAGAACTTAGTAGAAGTAGACGATACAGCATCGTATTTATCATATTTTATAAATAGTCAAACATTGGCCAAAATGTCAAATATCACCTAAGAAAGAGGCAAAAACTGTGAAAATTTCCAAACTACAACCTCGTTGTGAGCTTGTAGTTCGGCTATTTTAACAATGTGGAACAGAGTCAAACTAAATGTAATGCCTCAACTCCTACAATTGCTTACGGTGGGGGGTCCCCAGTTCAGATTATTTTTGGGGGTCACAGCCTGAAAGGGGACCCTTGATATACATCAATATCAGGTTAGAAGAATTCTGATCGCATAGGAAGCTATAATGTTCATCTGTCATCTTAATGATAACATCATGCGATCAGAGGTATTCAAGCAGATTGCCTTCGTGATTGGAATTCTCTGATGACAGCAGTGTGGTGACTGTCGTCCTCGACATCCTCATAAGTAATAACATTGTTCGCCCAATACAGTGACAACTAGTCAAGGTGCTAAATTATTTACGCTTCAAATAATGGAAAATCCAATTTGGCTGATCGCTGGTGCAGACAGATTTGATACATAAAGCTTACCCAGGTTCAATACTGTATCTGCCATAAGATAACGGCAATCTGAGAGACGTGTACAACTTGGACACGGCAGCCTAGCATTGTTATCCATTTAACGGGCACTGAGCCATGGCGACCTGATCGATGGGCGCCTTATATAATACAATAATTCAGCCCGTTGGGCGATCACCTGTCGAGGGGAGAACAATCACATCAAAATGTCATCGAATCCAAAGGGGATCGCTTTCACATGTAATTCTGTTCTGGAGAAACCAAATCAATCATCAACCAACGGCCAAGCTAACGTTACAGCATGGAGAGCAATTGGCAGGCAAGTCACAGGGGTCGATGGAGGTATGATGAAACAAAGGAATCAAATTGTTCTTTCCACAGCTATCGCAGGGCTTAAAGGTTTCAGACTCAGTCACCCTTTGTGCTAGAACACCTCAGCAAGAGCAGTTGGAAATGTTAAAGTCCACCTCCATGATGTCCAGTTACCCTGTTCCTCCTATGGCATGATGAGGTACAGTACACATACCCGCTGACAAGATTTATTTTGATTTGAGTGACACGCTGTGATTTATGCCTTTGTTGACATCCCTAAGATGCCATAACCCATTAAGACCTGATGCCGACTCTACAAATGCCTTCTAAATCAGTAGTTAGCAAACTTTTTTGTGCCATGGATTTGTATTTGGTTGCAGACCCACATCTGAAATGACATGGATGCTTTCCCGGGTTTCAATGGCCATTGATTTCCTCCACTTATAATCCACAATAAAAAGCAAAAAGTGAAAGAAGAAAATTGATCCACGGAGTAGAAATGCTGTCCTCAGACAGACACCACAGGCCTGTACCCTGCCGTGCATATAGTGCCAGGCTGCCAGCAATCGACCAACCAGTGGGGTAGATAGTCAACCAATCAACTCTAGACCGTGTTACATCCCAGTGTGAGTGCCCATATCAGAGATGGCCGACACCTCCTGTGGAGCACCATCTGCTCTGTACTCTGTAGTTCATCAACGAATGCCACCACTATCTATCTGCCAACTCGACGGAGTGTTCAGAGGGATGTCTGAGGGCAGCTATGTGATCTCCTCTCTTGGATTATGAGTATTCTTCCTGTCAGAGGTCACCTTTAAGATGCATTGTAGTCAGGGTCGTCAGAGGTCACCTTTAAGATGCATTGTAGTCAGGGTCGTCAGAGGTCACCTTTAAGATGCATTGTAGTCAGGGTCGTCGTCTTTCTTTCTTTCGTTCTCCACAGGACTCCACGACTCACAGTGGCAACCTGTCAGAGGGTCAAATACAGTGGGTTATCAACTTTTTTGCAAGTAATTATGCAGAATATTTGAACATAATGTATGTACATATGGTTCAATATTTACATATTTTGTGTATCTGCTCAAATGTGTTAACCCTTGTTTTTTACATGCAATGTATAGAGCGTCGCAGTCCCGCCCCCTACCAGGGCCCAGGAAATGATTCTCAGTTCATTTTCCTCATAGACTTTTCAGAAAGTATTTATTTAAAGACGGTTACGCCGCGGACAAAGCCAACTCTTGTCGTGACAAATCATGACAATAAACACAATGTTTTGGGCCAAACAAAGAATTAGAAAGTAGAAAAAAACGGCAGGTTACAACACTTTTTTTGTTGTTTTTCTTCTTTGTAATTGTTTGTTTGGTCCAAAATATTGTGTTTATTGTCATGATTTGTCACGACTGGAGTTGGCTTTGTCCACGTCTTTAAATAAATACTTTTTTGAAATGTCTATGGGAAAAATGCATTGGGATTCATTTCCTGGGCCTGGCGTCGTCATGACAGGGGGCGGGACTGCGACGCTCTATATCATTATGATATTGTTTGTCTTCGATGTTTGTGTTTACACAAACCCTCAAAGCTGGACATAGCCTCAAAAAGTAGTACTTTTTCCATCACTGATGTTATATATTGATAACATGAGGTCATGTACATGTAAGAGTTAAATGGTTTCCCATCCAGACCTCTAGTAGTCCTCTATCAGACCATGTGCCCTTGAGATATACTTTTTACTCTGAAAGCTCATACTGTATGCATCTCTGTAATATGAATACAGAGTTCACTGGAGCTCTCAGCGGTCATCTACTGTACAGGTCTCATCTATTTTTGCCTCATGTTTTTGCTTTAATCAGCGCACACTTTCTGTGCTGAAGGTGACCTCTTAGCCACAGGGAAGAAAAGGCTAAAATATAATACCATAAAAAAAATGGTGATGTGTCAAGCTGTGTGAACTCGGCCCTGAAAAGGGATATTTATATAGTTTACACCTTTTTCATAAAGTCTTGACAATATAAGTATCACAAACTGCCCTTCCAGATGATATAATCAACAAGAGGCGTCTAAGTAATTTTACTAATGATGCAACAGCAGATGTGCATCTCAGTAGTCCTTCTTTCACTAAACCTGCATATTTTTCCCAACATTCTGAATTTCTTGGGGCGTTTCTGCCTTTATTTGGAGAGTAGATGGAAACAGGGAGAGAGACAGGGGGTGACACTCGTTGGGCTCAGGAAACAAACCTGCAACTCGCTGTCAGGCTGTATTAGAGTCCATATTATATGTGGTATGTGCCCCAGTATTCTGTATTTTAATGTGTTTATGCTTCGACAGGGAGATGATAAAAGAGGCTAGACGTTATAAAGATCATGAGCCGGATTTGAACCCGCAATGTGATTACATATGTGCTTTGTGTACTTTGTGTATTGTTAAATATTCTGAAATGATCAGCAATTTAGAGCCTAAATTGATTAAGCTGCTTTATATTTGAGGTTCACAGTAGCATGCCCATGCAAGCGCGTATGCAGGCACGCACACACAAACCCACCTCATTTGTGTTACATTTTGAATGCACTGGTGGTCACTTTGTGTTTTATTAATTTAGTTTTAGTTATTGAATAAGGTCATACAGTTGTGTATATGCATAGTATTGAACACATGCCAGATCAATTTCCAATCAATGTCTCATTGAAATCATAAAAAATGATTTAATCTGTATCTTGAATCTCACCAAATTGATTTGTCTATCTTTTGGGCTGAGAACACCCGATAAGCACACCTTCCTCTTGTTGTTTACCAAACAGTCACCAAGGTGAATGATTCTGTGGTGTGGAGTTTCAAATGACCATGCTGTTCCTTTCATCCCAACATTAAAGAGATCAAAACATGCGGGCTAACTTTGGTGGCATGAAAGCAATTGGCTACCATATTCTCAGTGGAGAGGCAAGGTGTTTGGGTCCAGAATCAGTGGAGAGGCAAGGTGTTTGGGTCCAGAATCAGTGGAGAGGCAAGGTGTTTGGGTCCAGAATCAGTGGAGAGGCAAGGTGTTTGGGTCCAGAATCAGTGGAGAGGCAAGGTGTTTGGGTCCAGAATCAGTGGAGAGGCAAGGTGTTTGGGTCCAGAATCAGTGGAGAGGCAAGGTGTTTGGGTCCAGAATCAGTGGAGAGGCAAGGTGTTTGGGTCCAGAATCAGTGGAGAGGCAAGGTGTTTGGGTCCAGAATCAGTGGAGAGGCAAGGTGTTTGGGTCCAGAATCAGTGGAGAGGCAAGGTGTTTGGGTCCAGAATCAGTGGAGAGGCAAGGTGTTTGGGTCCAGAATCAGTGGAGAGGCAAGGTGTTTGGGTCCAGAATCAGTGGAGAGGCAAGGTGTTTGGGTCCAGAATCAACGTTAATGGCTTCATCACAGTGCCTGGATTTCAGTCTCAACTCATTAAAGGAGCATTCAGTGATTTGGAAAAAAACCCGGTCCGCCCCGGTAACAAGATGTGCACATGCACGCTCTACAGTGGGGGAAGTACAACAGACCAACAGCACGTGAACCAAGGCCCGCCCCACTCGATCATGATTGGATGAAGGCCCCTCTCATCCTGATTGGATGAAGGCTTTGCCACCCAAAGCCCAAACCGAAACTAGGGTTTTTTGACCCCAGGGGCTCACTGGGGACAGGGAGGAACTCCTTATATGGTCAGCACACTCTATAGTAGGGAGGATTATCCAGAAAATAATAAAAAATAAGTGATATTTAGATTAAGTCAAATCACTGAATATACCTTTAATGGTCCTGCAGAATAACATTATATGGAACTTTTTCTTAGTTTTACTCTAAAAGGGAAAAAAAGCAGCTATATTTGGTGGCTAAAGTGATTGTGATTCTGTCTGTGTCTATTGCCTCCCAGTGTCTGACACCTTCTGAACCTACTGTATAGTGAGCCAGTCATACTCTGCCTGTGGCCTTGACACGGGTAACGCTACATCCCTGGTGTTGTTTTCTTACCGCAGAGTGCTTTGTTACCTTTTAGGGCCGCGGTCCGCCAGTGGCCTTGACACGGGTGGCCCTAGATCGCTCATGCCGTATCTTTTCTTTAGAGTGCTTCGTTACCTTTTAGGGGCCTGGTCTTGGGGAAAAGATAAATGCTGTAAACACTGCTTTATGAATGTATAAATTCCCCTGTGCACAGACACTGCTCTGCAGCCCACCGTTAATAAACTGATTCACGACGTAATCCACTCTCTGAAGCGTACACAAGCCCCCTTTTATACCCCCCTATTTATGTTTGCTGTTATTCCAAAGAGTCAGCTGAAAGGAACCACCGGGGGAAGAAAGATAAATCACATTCCCCTGCTTTTAATTTATGGAGGTGAGCTTGCGTTGTATGAGCAATTTCTATCCCACCAAACACCGGCGGTGAGGAGCAGCGAAGGGGAAACCTGGATGAATACTGCAGGTCAGGCACATACATCCTTCTCTATAACTGGGAAGCAGGGAAGTGAGTGAGTTCATTACAAACCTCATTGTCCGTAACCATGACAGAAAAGAAAGGTTCACTCGAGAAGCCGAGAATATATATTGCACTCGAGCCCTCAAAAGGGCATGTCTTTCATCATAACAGATGATGGACATTCTTTTTATTCATAATTTAAATAGCATAGTAAAACATCAAAAGAAACATGGTGGTTTTGCAAACTTGTTCCTGAGGAAATATTGATGGACATAGCAACACAACGATTGCTATGATGATCCTTAGCCTTGCATGGGACTTGCATAAAACGCTATAACATGCTGTATGGGTATACCATCAGCCCATAGACTGACACAATTGTAGTGCCCTGGCCTACATTATCTCACATTGTATCACACACATCAGAACATCCAGTTCAGAATAAAACAATTGAACTGTAAACGGCAAGTATGCATTGCACCGTGAAATGGACTGAATGACATCCCCATGATACGCCTAACTCCTTTGCTAAAAACACATGTAACATGTACTACAAAACATTCATAGACACACTCGCATTCAATCACCACACAAATATGCACCAAGCTCTACAGGGAAGCGTGTGAGTGAGTGAGTAAATGAGTGAGTGCAGAAGTCTCTTGTTCAGAGAGTGATTTGAGATGCAAATGAGGATGACCCCTGGTCCAGTTTCTGCAAGAGTGGCCATCTGTTAGCGAGTCCTGGTGAAGCCCAGAGTTGCTGGCAGAAGAAAGACTTTCAGCAGCAGTCCCGCTGACTCCTGACCCCATTCCCCCCTGCTTTGAACAGCCATTTCTTCATGTTTTACTGTTTACATTTATTTTCTGTTGATTCCCATGGGGAAATGGGGATAACAATTTAGGAGCAGTGGGCAGCCACCTAGCGGTGCTACACAAATGTTAGAGTCGGTTCCCAGACGGCTGCATTACCTCCTGATCAACTGTCCATGTCCATATGCTTCCCAGTGCCCACATTGACCCAGAGGGCAGTGAGACTGAGACTGAGCTAATTGCGACCGTAAGTCGCACTTACTATATAAACCTGCACTGCCGCTGTAACGCCATGCAACGTAACGCTCTACACACACACGACTGTGGCTCAAGAGGTAGAGCAGGTCGTCCAATGATCCATGGGTCTGCGGTTTGAATCCCGGCTCCTCCTGTCTAAATGTCCTTGGGCAAGACACTGAACCCCAAATTGCTCCCGATGTGCTGGTTGGTACCTTGCATGGCTTCCGCCGCAATCGGTGTATGAATGCGTGTGTGAATGGGTGAATGTAATGCACAATCTATGTAAAGCGCCTTGGATAAAGGTGCTATATAAATGCACCATTTACCATTCACACACACACACACACACACACACACACACACACACACACACACACGGGTCACGGAACTCTGTTGCCAGTTCTATGCAAACCAGCCCACAACAAAATGCCTTTCAACACACTACTTACATACACTACAATTCGCGGACCTGGCAACACTGCATCCCGTCTTTCCATTGGCTCCGCCGCCACCATTGTTGCCACGTCTATGAAAACAAGCCTGCAAACCCTGACTTTCTACAGCCTACTTACACACACTACCACTCGCTTACAATACGCGGACCTGGCAACACTACATCCCGTCTTTCCATTGGATCCTGCAGCTCTGTCGCTGAACTGGGGAAGGGGAGCACTTGATTGCCTTACACACGCTGGCCGAGTTCATTACAAACCTCATTGTCCGTAACCATGACAGAAAAAGGTTCAGAAGCTGAGAATATATATTGCACTCGAGCCCTCAAAAGGGCATGTCTTTCATCATAACAGATGATGGATATTCTTTTTATTCATAATTTAAACAGCGTGGAGATATCACCCCACCCCCCCCCATTTGGTTCTTGATTGACTAGTTTATTTTTAATTTGTTTGAACATGTGAACTACTGTTCTTGCGCTGTCCATGGTGCTGAACTAAAATGGTGTGCCCAGACTGAGTGCATTTCACAAAGCCTCCTAAGCTATGACACGTGCACCGCAGGAAAGCCATAACAAAACACAGTGATTTAAAGAACGTTGCAAACAAACAAAAACGACGCAAGGTTGTGACAGAGAAACACAAAAACACAAACACAAAAAACGGAAACAGCACTTGTTTCACCTGACAAATATTTCTTGTTTTTTTTTTCTTCTAATATGGCCACAGTTTCCTTTGCAAGAACCATTGATGGCTGTTTTGGTCTTCCGGGAAACTGTAGTTGAAATGAGCATCGCTTAACAATACTATAATACAGCTGTGCAGTTAGAACTACATTGCACATGCATTTGATCTGTGACACGCACCGTTCATTGTTTGTTTGTTTGTTGTCTCCACCAGGCCGAAGGCATGGGGAGAGAGTATGTTTTGCACTCCGTCCGTGTGTGTGTCCGTCCGTCCGTCCGTCCGTCCGTCCTTCCGTCCGTCCGTTACCAGCTAATCTCCGGCACCGTTAACCCGGTCGATGCCAAACTTTGCACACACACTCCCTGGATGCCAACGATGAACCTCTGCCCCGCATTTTCCAGAACGGCCTGTTATAGCGCCACCATGAGGCAGCTTTTCACATTTTTTACCTAAAACTGCACCGATCTGCGTGAAACGTTGCATGCACACTCCCTAGAGGCCAAGGACAAACCTTTAACCTGCACTTTCCGCATCTGCCTTTTATAGCGCCACCAGGAGGCCGACTTTTGTAAAACACATTTTTTTATATTACTCCTCTATGGTCGTGTGCTCAAGTCGGATCTGTCCCATATTTCATATTCCATCCTAATTGGCTATAATTGGCTTTCACAGTTTGCAAGATTGCCCCGTTTTGAACAAAAGCCTCAAATCATGAACGCAGCATGCAATTTACGTGAAATCTTTAACACATTTTCTTACTAGGCTGAGGAATATATCCCACCCTTTTCACATTGGCTTGTTATAGCGCCACCAACAGGTTGATTTTTGCAAAACACATTTTTGGAACAAAATGCCTCAAATCATCCAATTGCCATCAAAGGCAAACATGTTTATATTACTCCGAAACATTTTGCCAAACATCTCACACAGTCCTATCCTCCTGGTGGAGACCTGTGCCCAGAAGGGCACTTTTTCTAGTTTATTCTTTATTTTTAAGATGACAATAACCTTTAAAAAGATTATTGTAATTATACATTTATTATTGTTAGGTGCTCTTCAGCGAGCAAATGACAATGCAAGACTATACTTTCATTAATTAATCAAAGCATAAAACTATTATCCATACAGCCACAACAACGTGTTGCGTTCATACTAGACCTACTGTATAGGTGTTGTATTTATGAAGATTTGGTCATTATAAACATTTTCACACACTCATAATCTGCATAAGTTGACCGTGGAGAAATGTTTAACACTACTGTGTTTACTTATTTATATTCATCTTCTTCTTCTTTCGTGTATCATCAGATGGCCAACTCATGCAGCCATGCCCTTGTCTCCGGTCCTAAGTCAAAAAGGCCAGCTTCTGTGGGTGGGCTGTATAGGGGGCAGCCTGTGATTATGTGCTCGGCAGTCTGTTCAGGCTCGCCACATTCACATGCCGCACTGTCCGATAGGCCCCACTTACTTATTCATAGATGATTTGAAGCGTCCGACGCCACAGCGCAGACGGTTCAGCGAGGTCCATAGATGCCGTGACATGTCTTCTCCTTTTACACCACCTGCTGGGTCCCGGATGTATCGCTGGATGCGGGAGGGCTCAGCCGTCTCCTACGACTGTTTCCAGGATGCTGCCAGGATGCTTTATATTCATAATAATAAATGTTTCCCTTAACAAACCTGCATTATCCAGACGTTTCACACAGATTTAATTTCTTCACTAAATAGTTACCTTATCGATTTTAAATGATTGAATCGTATCGCCATGAATGAACCAATATCGGCCATGTATCATCAACTTTGTATCGTGATGCATATCGTTACACCCTAATAGGACTGTATTATTTACAGTTTTCTGACTCTTTGTTTACCACAGATCATATTTTCCACATAAATCGAAAAGTCTTTTGAAAAAGCATTTGAAATGTGGTGAGGCAACCCATTGCAATCTGGCTTCTGGGTTTTTGGAATACAAACTGACAGCACTGTACTATTGAATGTCATTCTTAAAAGGTTCAGTATTAATAAATGCACAATATGATTGACAGATCAAAAGACAACTAAGCTTGCTGTCAAAGCACTGCTGGTGGGCAAGGAAGATATAGGACTCTTTTACATTTATCTTTCACTTTGTTCCTTTGTATTCTGTAATATCCATTGTTTTATTTATTTGCTGTTTTATTTATTTGCTGTGTGCTCACAACTCGGTAATAGGTGTGCCTAAACACTTCACGGATTTATAAAATGTGTAGGAAAAGGCCGTATGGGAGAATGTAGTCTTGTGTGGCCAGACTGTTAACTCCCACAATTCTCAAATGCTTCGTCATACAGTGTGGAGCAGGGAAGCTCTGAAAATGATCAAGCGTGACGCCTCCTTCCCACTTCAGTTTAGTTTTTACAGTCTCGCAAATGTATCCTAAATCAAAGCATATAGCTATGAGAAGAATGGCAGTGATGGGGGGAGGAAGGCATCTTTATCAAATTCCAAGGAAAGTGGATGAGAACGGAAGCTACAGTGGAAGCAGGAGAGGGGAGGTCATATACTGTATATGTCATTTATGAGTCGTGGGTTCAACTGCACATAAGCAATGACCATGGTAGCGCACAATATAAACAAGCATCCATTTCCTGTTTGAGTCTAGTAGCATCAAGCAATAATTATGTTCTGCACAAAATAATGGAACAAATTCACTTGAAAAGGCTTAATTATTAGACTGATCCTTTTTCTTGATATACCCTGAACTCTTTTCTTGATAATATAACATTTTTGTCTTTGGAATAAAATGAAATGTTAGTACCGGTAGATGTCCAGCTCTCCATTGTTAAGGTGAAGTATCTGATGGACAACGTGATGTGATAACAGTATAGCATAATATGTACAATCACTTCTGCTTACAAAGGAAAACTTTATGCCTCCTTACAAAAACATTTAAATAAATGTTTTTTTCCCCTGACAGTTCTCCAGTGGAATCTTGATTCCACTGGAATCCACTGGAATCTTGATTCCACTGCAGTAGAGGAGACAGAGCAGTCGTGCCTTATTAAAAGTTGGCCCGGCACTTGGAACCTCTTTAAATACAGAGAAAACAACCTGCTGTGTTAGATTGTCTGGCAGAATGGCAAATATCAGGTGAATAATTAGCTTTTCGCTGTCGCTGTTTTCCTCTTTTGTAATGTAAAGTGGAGGAGCACCTCTGAGTGGATGGTGCCACGTTTGCCGCTGTAAAGTGTAAACATAATTTTCTCCACTGCAAACGTCTCTGGGATATTCCGTACCTCGGCTGCTTGAAATGTAAACTCTGTTCTCTGCTTCATACCTCCACTGTTGGCAGTGTACCTCCAATTATATTATTGATGCGGGCCTTCGTTCTATCAAGCTTTGAAACGGATGAATTAATGCACCTTGGCAACTTGGAGATGGTTACCATACTAGCAATGCTTAGTCACTGAGATATTTATAGTTTTCTGCATGCGGCAGCTTTCTGTGGTGAAAAGGCGAAATGCAGGATTGTCGTGCCCTCAGCAAAGGAGATACTGGCCCCTTATTGACTGCTGCTTGCATTTTTAATGGGGCTTGGATCTCTGCTGCAGGCTGCTATAGAACAGTGGTAAATTAAATATTGACATCTCCAACTTCATATTCTCTAATTACTATTGAAGGGATGCTAGCTAATTATGCAGACATCTTAAATGCAGGGGTTTATAAATGTCACTGGAGTGCAATCTCTAAGTATCGACACAACTCATAAAGAATAAGAAAAGAAAAACTATTGATTTTGGTGCTTTGGCGGACTGAATGGTGTGGTTTACTTTTAAAATGCATCACTGCATTTTTCAGTCTACCTTTAAGGAATGTTATCTCCAGATAAACTTACTTACAATTGTGTTAACAAGTCACAACAAGGCAATACTGTCAGGACCACTTAAACACTCTCTGGTGGACACAATAAATTAATTAATTATTGTCTCTGCCATGCAGGCAATAGTGAGTCCGTCCATACGTCTGTCCGTCCTTTCGTCTGTTACCAGCAAGCAAGCTCTGGATGCCAATCCCAAACCTCTGCCCCAAATGTTCCAGAATGGCCTGTTATAGCTCCACCATGATCCTACCGATTGGCTAAGATTGGCTTCCAAAGTTTGCAGGATTGGATTGGTCTGTTTTGAACAAAATACCTCAAATCATGAACACAGTGTGCAATTTACATGACATTTTGCACGCATATTCCTACTCGGTCGAGGAATAAATCCCACTCTTTTGACATTGGACTGTTATAGCGCCACCAGCAGGTGGATCAAATCATGAATTTGAACATCTAATTTCCGTCGAAGGCGTAAGAAGAGATGGCACCCTTTTCACATTAGCCTATTATAGTGCCACCAGCTAGGAGGCGACATTACCTACCTGACCTGGCGGAGACCTGTGCTCCAAAGAGCACTTTTTCTAGTTTTCTAGTGAGTCACAAATGAACCTCTGTTCATTTGTGACTCACTGGCAGTGTGCTTTTACTCGGAGCCTGTCTAACTCTGCATGCCAGCTTTGCCACTAGACCAATTTGCCATCCCAGGAAATGTGGTGCATCACTTCCGTGATCACCACTTGGAACTGCAGTCTCAGATTTCCAAGAAAAATCATCACTATCCTGTCAGCGCAAACAAAACATATAGAACCTGTCATTTCGCAGAGCTCGTCCTGTCTGTCTGTGAATTCTCCCTTGAAATCTGAGCAGCCTGAAATGATATTCCATATAGGCACTGTTGGATGTACTTGTATATTCTGGTCCATTCTGTGTTCTTCTGAAATCCCATTAGGCACCCTTTGATACATTGTATGACAGGAACCTGCTTTAAGCTTTATTATGAAGAAAGACAGCAATAACAGGGCAGTGTTGCTTGCTGCATATAGTGCATCCTCCAGTAGTAACATAAGAGTCATTTATGTTGTGTATAATGAATGCATGGGTGGAGCATGGGAAACATTTAATGTGAGTTCCTTTTCACTCAGAAATAAGAGTACTTTGCATAGATTTCAGATGAAATGAAATGAATGAATAAATACATTTTGAAACGGCACCGCAGTGCCATTAATGTTCAAAGTCATGGGGAGTAAATACTTTAACACACACGCACGGATGCATGCACGTGCGCGCGCAGCAAACACATCCACAGCACATGCATCACACACATATTTAGCTCCTGATGATAGACTGCAGTAGCCTACTTGGTACATGAATGCACTGGATGACTGGAAGTCTGAAGCCATGCATATAGTCACTCAGATCCCAACCAAACACTTGGTTGATATAAACATATTGCTGTCGTATGTCTAACATTTACAGTAAGGTGTGCCTGTAAGAATCCAGTTCAGTGATCATAAAAATACTTTATTACATAGGTCATGGCTGTATTTCTCTCAGTGATGACTCTCCCAGGGAAGCATTATGCCTGCACATCACCACTCTTTCTTCAGTCACTAACCACTGCACACACACACACACACACACACACACACACACACACAAATGCATCCCATGGTGCATCCCGGCATGTATACGAGGAGTGCAAAATATCCTCATTTGCAGAATAATGAATGTATGGGCTTCATAATGGTTAATTGAAAATCTCAATTACAACGATATCAGCACAGAGCTGTGCATTGACAATCTGCTCTGCGTCGCACAACAAGTTTATCATATAGCGTTTATATCCTAGACGGCGATGGAGAGGCGGTGGATTTGCACGGCGTAGTCTTGTCATCTTGATAGCTTTTGTGCTTGTGTGTCTTTCTTTTTCCTCCTCCTCTCGTCTGAGATTAATTGCTCCAGCGCCAACCGCTGACAACAGCATTCATGGAGGGAGGGCCAGGGATGTGGAATGCTTGCATTTCAGGTATTCGTTTCTCATTCCATCTCTGTCCTCCCCCCCCCCCCCCCCCCCCCCCCCCCTCTCTCTCTCTGTCTCCCTCACTAACGCTAACTTTCTCTCCATCTCTTTCTCTCTTTGTGACAACCCCCTCTGTATCTTTTGATCACTGTCATTCTTACTTCCTACTTTGTTGTGATTCCCTGTGGAGGGTGAAGCACAGAGGGAGTCTATAATGGTAATATACCGTAGATATCACCTGCTATCAGCCGCTGAATGGACAGGTGGTGGGAGATCAGGTGTGATCTCCACCCCACCCCAATTTATATACTGCTTCCTCCAGGGACGTGACATCAAAGGGGGCTTCAGCCCCTGCCCTTTTACCCGTCTGTAAAACAACTGCCCTTTCCAGACCACGAATGCAGGATTTACTATCGTGAAAGAAATGCACATGCCCCTCCTTTCCTTTCCATGCTATACCCAAAGTCTGCATTCAGGATAATTGTGTTGAACAAATTTGTTTTGAAATCCATGTCGTACACTGCATCTCCACTAGCTAAAGAGTGCTGGGTTGCACCCTGAAAATAGCTGATCTACAAGCTCTCAACGCGTCGCAGCGCAACGCGTTGTGAGCTTGTAGATCTGCTGTTTTTGTCCCTAAAGTGCCCCCTTACGGGATTTCAGCCCCTGTCTCTCTAACACTCTCTGCACATCCCTGGCTTCCTCTGTCACCCAATCACGTTTTGTGCTGTGAGGCTGTAATTGTTGCAGTGCATAAAAAAACAAAGTGGCATATATTGGGCAAAGTCATACTGGTTGATTCAGAGGCACTTTTTGTATTTCAACAACAAGGCAATTCAATGTGCTTTACATGCAACCTGCATGATTCAACGCGAGTGTGATTCAAAGTCAACTTTGGCAAGCGCCTTTGTTCTAGTGTCAGCTGCCGGCTGACCTCACCTTGACAGCCAATTCAGCTTAGCTCTGCGTGTACGCCACAGACCTGAGCACGTAGCTGTGGGTTAATAATTGATCTGTCTTTTCCTCATGCGGTCGGGGGAACTCGACCTTGGAATTATTATTTTTTTCTTTTTTACTCTGTTGAAGGAGAGCATTGTCCTGTAGTGTAGTGTGGTCACGTGTAGTGTAGTGAAGTTCGGTAGGTAGGTACCCAGGTACGATGGCTGAGCTGCACATGCTTGCTAAGTACATTACTATTGAGGAAAGTGTCAGTAGGTCATGTATTGATAGACAGGGCCTTGACTCAATTGACCCTCATTGGCTGTAGGCGAGACAGCTATTGACAAAACTTTCAATGCACCAGATCACTCTATTAATGTCCATCATGTGTGTCTACTATGTTCATAGAAATGGAGCAAAGAACAATGGATAGATTGATCAAATAACGATGATGAAACGGCCTCAAATCTGTGTTTTCACGAGGCATTCTCCAAACGCAACTACAATACTGGACACGTCTTGGCCTTTCTTAGCCAGATCAGTAATGTATGAACAAAAACCATCGACAGCAGTGACATTTATCAGACACAAAGAGTCTGGGCGAGGGTTGTCTCTCGATCAGGGCCTTCATATTTGTAGAAGTCTCCTCTCCTCATCCTCTGGTAATATAGGGTCACTTTCTATTATGCCTCTGCCAGGCAGGCGACACCTAGATCCAAGCTGTCTTTGTGGACATTCATCATATGACCCTGGACACAGAGAGAAGATGAACCTCGCTCCCTCAACCACGTCCGTTCATCCCGTCCTCCTCTCCTCCTTTTCTCTTTGATCCAACTTAATGCGTGAAGAAATGTATAACGATTCTTCCTGACATTTTCAGCTGTAACGTCGGGGGGGAAATGGGTCACAAATTGGAGTTTGTTTGAGAGCTAAGACGGGCGGTCTTTTGTTTCAAAAGATAGCTGATGAACTAAAATCATATTTCTATTAAAAAAGAAAAGTTTTCCTTTCCATTTGAATTTCTCATCAAAGTTCTCTGTGGTGCTCATGTGTCTACTAATTAGATGATACACTTTTGCAAAAGAAGCATATTTGTTACTAGACATTCACAGGCAACAATTCAGTAGGCCGTCACATAAAGCTGCAGAATGGCACGTGTGCTGCTGTTTATCATCGCTTTGAAGCCCCAGTGGAATTCTTCTCATGCCACTGATAAAAGAGATTGGAGAGTCTTGCACTAATGAATTGGCATTATTATTAAATGATGATGTGTGGGAATTATGACCCAGTTCTTGGCCCAAAGAGTGGTGCATGCAAGAACTCAAAATCCACACTGTCAATTCTAATTTCCACAGGCACAGCAAGCCGTGCAGTGACAGTCGTGGAGTTGTTTTAAGCCTGAATTTTTACTTTGTCGCATGACGGTGTCGTGGGCCTTAAACTGGCATCTGCAACTCATTGTGAGCTTGCAGATCTGCTATTTTAGGTTGCACAACACAACAGAGCATAAATGAGGCTTCACTCCTCCTTAATTGCCTCCCTGTTGGAGTCAAAGTAAATTATTTCTGCAGCTCTCTGACACTACCTTGTGGTCAGAAGTCTCACTTTGTTCCATCAAATTCCCAGTGCACTCTGACCATTGAAAGGTTTTCATACTTTCAAAGCATATTCATGTACTTTTCCAGACTAAACTTTTCTCTCTCAAGGCTTGTGTTGAAATCCTTTCACAGCATTAGTGTATGCATAATTTAGGCCTCTGCTCTGGTTTAAAGCCCAATATTATCATTGGCAAAAGCGTTGTTAGAGGAATATGAATATTATATTCATAGTATGTTTTTAATGGTAAATTCTTAATTAAAAGTTGGCTTTGTGTCCTGTCTTCAGCCACAAGGGGGAAGAAGAGTGGAGATAATCTAAACATGATCTCTGTGATCTCCTGTCATCTGAAGTTACACTCTTCCCTTAATGATGTTGAGTCTTAACTCAACATGGAGCTTCTGTATGGAGCTTGACGGAACTGCAGAGTTCAGTTGAGCACATATTCATAACTTGGTTAGAGATCCCGTGGGATTCATGTCTTTTCATGTAATATCTTTACTTTATAAAATAGGGGGAATTTATACGTGTGCATCCTCACTCTTATAGCAACAGTGACACCTTGTGGAACTTCACTGGACTGGTGAAGTGAACAGTGGAGATGAATAATCTTAAACGTGTTCCAGCAACAATAACAGCATATATTCACACTCTTTCATTCATACTGAATTCATGGGGTTTTGTGTTGCAGTGACTGCACAGACAGTAAGTAAGCAAGAAGCACATAGTATTATCCTGCCTTCAAAGCTGTTGAGGTTCACACATCCTGCATGTATTTGTGTGTGTAATCGTTCTTTTCATGTCGATGATGTCGGGTGTTCTTTGAGTCAATGGTTCTCTGTATTTTGTTCCCACTTCATGGATCCTACAGCAGTGGTTCTCAAAGTGTGGTCCGGGGGCCTGCAGGGGTCCTTGGAGGGGGTTCCAGCCCCCCAGCTAATTATGTTATGGCATCACAACCACTTAAACCTCTTGAACTAAATGTTATTCTTTGATGACGTTGTGAGTTCATAGATTGTCACTTTTTGTACATTTGGGACAATTTATATAGATTTACAAATCTTTTCTTCTGGGGGTAATAGCACAAAGTCTTTCCAGTGGGGGGGGGGCTCAAATACATATCAGTTTGGTGGTCCTTGACATGAAAATGTTTGAGAAACACAGAGTATCATCATCATCCATCATCCTTTAGTGTGTCTCGCATGAGTCGCAGGCACACTGTTGGTGGAACTGTCCCTCACACACCCTTTCTAACGACCAACCAGAGATGACTCACACTGTGTCGCTCAAGAGAGAATGCAATACACAGGAAACTACTTTATTTTATCTTCCTGACGGTTCCTTCCACTTCTATCTCACCCCTGTAAATTGCAGTGAATATTGCATCAGGAGCTACCTCTGCCTGGTTATAGAGGCAAGTCTTTAATCTCGCAGTAATTTAATTCAAAGATTTGGAGCAATTTCTTTGCTTTATGTTCTCTGTGCCGGTGGGCCATAATGGGAGGAAAAACGTACCCTGATGCCTATTTTGCGCAATCCTACAATTTGACAGCCCAGGATTGTGGCACATTACTGTAAATAACGTTCAGCTGGACGATAACGTCATGTAGACATTATGAGCATCTCATTTTGTGCTATGCAGTACTTTAAATTAAGTGACTGAAATAAAAAGATACAAGCCACACATTATGTCAAGTGCAGTTCATAGTCGTCGTGGGCAGTGGTGTAAAGTAACTAAGTACATATACTCAAGTACTATACTTAAAGAACAGTACAATCTTTTTACACTTTACTGGAGTATTTACAAATTTCAAAACTTTTACTTCTACTCCACTACATCTCAGAGGCAAATATTGTACTTTAACTCCACTACAATTATTTTAAAACTTTAGTTACTAGTTACTTTTTAGATTTGCATTAATAAACATACATAACATTACCCACTCTCTATATTTCAAAGCTCACAACGCGTCGCATGGGGACATGTTGTGAGCTTGTATATCTTTTATTTTCGGAAGATTATTATACATTTTGAAAACTTGAAATGGGACATTCTGCATAATGAGTATACTGTAAGTAAGTAAATTCTGAATACCAGACTTTTACTTGTAACAGAGTATCTCCAAATTGTGGTATTGATACTATTACGCAAGTAAAAAAAGAATGCGAATACTTCTTCCACCACTGGTCGTGAGGAGTGAACTGAACACTCACTAAATGCAGATTTACGACTTCTACATGATTTTCCTGGATTTCTCCTTCTCCAGAGTCATGCAAGCTGTGGGAAGAACATTCCAGACCATCTGGGATGGAGGGGGAAATGATGTCACCTTTCCCAGACTACCATGACTCATTACGTCTACTGGTGGGGACTGTCTGTTCTATAATAGTGTAAGTTCTACATTCAGAGCCCTGGCTGACACGTACTAGTAGCGACTCTGGCCCAGTTAGACGACAACTGGATTATATAGCTTTCTCACACCCATTTCCATTTCATGCATGAAAAGAACAAGCCTCTTTTGAGGTTTTGATTTGGGCCTTGTTGACCAGCGCAGAGAGTAAACAGGCTGTAGCCCTTTCACAGTTTATGTTGACAAACGCTGAAGCTTTATAAAAGTACATTTTAGTAGCTTGTAAACGGACTGTCCCTATGTTTTTGGTTCCCCTGATACTTTGCCATCTGCAACTGTGGCATGTGGCGTGTGTGTGTGTGTGTGTGTGTGTGTGTGTGTGTGTGTGTGTGTGTGTGTGTGTGTGTGTGTGTGTGCGTGTGCGTGTGCGTGTGCGTGTGCGTGTGCGTGTGTGTAAAATTCTACCCCGGCACACTTGAGAGGCATTAAAGATAATTATTTCTAATGCAGATGTAATTTTCTGACAAAGCCTCTGGTCCCATTTGCATGTTGTTTGGTGCAATTACAGATAGTGTGCTGCTTGCCACGTGATGCAGAAGTGGGTGAACGGCTATGCCCCTTATCATGATTACTGTATTTCGAGCTTCGTGTGATTGGCCACAAAAGTAGGTTATACTACCACTTCATCTGTGACGACAATACTGAGATATCAGTGACAGCCAATAACTTATCAATATTTCAAGACGTAATGTACTTTTCCTTAATACCTGCAAGCATAGGTGAGTTAAACAAAATCATCATAATAATAATATACTATGCGTTAATTGAAAACATAGCTGTCTGAAAACATGGACTTAAATGCAAAGCATAGAAAGCAATTAAGTGATATCATTGAAATCCAGAGTACAGTGTGGGAAAAGTGAATAATTAATTCACTATGGGTGGATCGGCAGGCACTGATCCAAGTTGGAGTGGGTACAGTACTGTATGTAAACTGTATGTTTACTGTATCTAAACAGGTGGGCACTGGGCATATGTGTTCGTTTAAGTGGCTAGACTGTGTTCTTGTGAAATGATAGTAAATTGTGCATGCATGGATATATATGTAATGCAGACCTACGCCCTAAACTGTTTATAGACCCCATATCTTTTAATTTACGCTGGTTCCAGCCATCAGTAGGCGTATATGATTGCCCCTGCCATGGGTGGAGTTGCAGTTGTCTGAACACAGGCTTATCCAAATGACATGTACAGTAGAGCTATAGCTATCTAAGCATCTGCACATGTGTTTAACACACAAGCATATACTGTATACAGTACATGCACTACCTCAAACGGTTTTAGGTTACACTTTATGTTCTCATATTGTGACAAGCTTGAGTGCAAGTATGTGCATACTGTGAGCTGAATTATATCTGTGCGTGCACATACCAGCCCTTAAACCTAAATCTATACTGTGTGCACAAAACTAATATCTCCTAAATCTAAATGTACATACTGTGCACAAAGCTCCCTTCTGCGTAAATATGGGCGTGTGTAGAGTACATTAGGAACAGTGTCTGTGAGTGTAAATATCAAAGACAATTTTAAAGTGTGACTAGAGCGCAGTCCCAGAAATTTTAGCCTAATAAAGTGAATGTCCAAAAACACAAAATATAGAAAACACATCAAAGAGAAATGCGCCTGCCAAGTAAACACAAATGTGCACACACACACACACACACACACACACACACACACACACACACACACACACACACACACACACACACACACACACACACACACACACACACACACACAGCTGTAAGAATTGTATGGTAGTATTGATCTTTTTTTATTGCATAAAAGATTTTAAATTGTGCAGCATTTGCTGATAAATGGTGCATTTATATAGCGCCTGTATCCAAGGCACTTTACAGAGATTGTGCATTACACTCACCCATTCACATGCACATTTATACACTGATGGCGGTGTTCATGCAAGGCACCAACCAGCACATCAGGAGCAATTAGGGGTTCAGAGTCTTGCTCAAGGACACTTCGACCCCCCCCCCCGATAACACATAATATATAGCTTAAGTTATATTGAAGTCAGGTCATTGGTTTGTGTGTTGTTCTTGCCATGACAATGTAATCCATGTGTCATAGCTCTTGGACAGGTATGAGCACTGCAAACAGTAGTAGTGGATTAGTGCAATGTGCATGACATGGTCAGGTCAGAGTACAGTAGCAGTGATGATTGAGTCTTCGATGAATCGTCTCTGATAGCTCATGTGTACTTAGGTGTACTGTTATATAACAGCACACCTTCCAAATGAGTGGCAGAACTGACATACTACTGAGTGAAGCCCATATTGCTTTAAGCCTATCTGCTTTAAACCTAGTCCAGACCAGAGATTCCAGATGAGACAAACCATTTTCAGCCCAATTTATACTTTATTGTGCGACAAAGCATAAATTAAGCATTACACGGTGGAGAAAAATGGCAGCAGTCTGAATTGCCCTGTAGTCAACGAATCCAAGTTGAAATCCCAGAGAATTGTCATTTTGTGGACATGAATTTGACTCTGAAGGAGGCCTGCCCTTTACCTGCCTTTTGACACCCATTTGACCGAGCCTTCTGCTCAGCTGCCCCTCTACTGTGGAACTCACTCCCGGACCAATTAGGAGCTCCACAATCCGTCGATGCTTTTAAGAGAGAGGTCTAAAGACCTTACTTTTTAATAAATAAGCTCCAGCTCCTTCAGTTCCTCTACATTTTCATGGTATATATTAATCCCTGTGACCATAAGTCAATGATGTAGTTGATAGAAGGCATCACATACGCCTGATCTGCCATCACAGATGTCAGTTCCAGAACCAGACGATTTGGCTTTTTCACAGTGGAGACTCGCATCTTATGGGCTGTGCAAGCAATTTAAAATAATGACCTTCAAGTTTTCCAGCTGTGTCTTCTTCTTTCCCTCAGCTCGTCTCTCAGCGACAGGATATTGTTCCCAAAGGAGCAATAGTTCACAATAGAAAAATGAAAAGAATACAAATATGTAGGCTACAGTGTTTTTACGGGGCCAGTTACAAATTGCAGCCACCTGTAAGTGTTCTTTGAGTGGTTTTGAAGGATACTCTCCTTAGTATGGATGGGATGATATGAAAATGACACGTCGCGGTTATTGTGGAAAGAAATATTGCGATTAGCGATATTATAGCGATAATCAAAAAATATGTTTAAAACTATGATTAAACTTTCACTTTTGTTAACCACTTGAACCCCCGAGCATCCCTATTTTGGGGGGAAAGTTTGCCAAACAACGTGTTGCGAGATTTTTGATCTGCTATTTTTAGCAACTTGATTTGTGTAGAGTGAAATAAGAGTGTTTCAAATGCGCTCTTTATATAATTTCACAATTTCTCGATACGATTATTGTTTATTCGTTTTTCATCACGATAAACGATAATAGCAATTATTATCGTCCCATCCTTAGTAAGGGGTCACACTGTTTACTTGTTGAATGTGATTTGTGGAGCACCCTCTGATGTTGTGACACATACATGTGTGACACATAATTACAGAATGTCAAGACCAGAACCATCCTGTTTGTTGGGACATTGGTGTGTTTACTGAGATTTCCACGGAGATGATGTAAGAGTACGTGTTTGTGTTCTGTTTGGTTAGCGAATTCAGAGGGATCTTTCACAGAATGTTTGGATGTTAATCTTATCCGCATCTGCTTCACATTCAGTGTTGTTCATTTTCAGCATCATGGAAATCTCCAGGCGTTGTTGGCAATGAAATCTTAACCTGCCTCAACTGCCGTTTGTACATATTCAAGGTGTCCCGTAATCGTCTTCAGTTTATTAATTTGGCTGTAGTTGTAGGTTTCCTGACTAATTGTGAGGTCATGTTTTTCTTTGTGACGTAGGGCAACATTGTGACATTGTCACTGCCAACTCATTAAAGTTTAACGCTTGGTGCGTCTTTGTGCGTCACTACTTCTACCACTGTGTGGTAGAATGATAGTTCAGAGAGCAAGAGCACATGTCGGCACACCTGGACAGTGACTCCTTTTCCTCATTATGAAATGATTCTTGGGATTTTGTGTGTTTCAAAGCTTCCCATATATCACATATTCCCAGCTCACTCGTAAACCATGGATATGGAAATGATATCCTCTCAACAGGGACTCCCTCTGTAGTTACACATTGCACAGATTGACTCATCACAATGTGCTTGATTTTATACATCTTACGTCAGTGCTGGAAGTTCAGGGTTGCATTCAGGAGTATTCAATCAATCATCAAAGACAACTTGTCTTTGATGATTGATTGAATACTTTATATTATTAACAGTTTGCAAAACAAGCACAGAGGTACAGTTTCATACAAAAGGATGCTAAAAGGATTAACCAAGAAAGCCTTAAGTCTTTTTTCCTTTGGGGTCCTGTGTATTCAATTCATCAAAACATTTATAGACATGAAAACAATAATGTACAATGAATGATATGTAAAAACATCATACAGTATAAACCATCAACATAGAAATGTTCCTGACCAAAAGGATGATTTCGACGAGTTCTCTGTTGGCCAGAGTGAGTGGCTGAGGACTGATTCCAGCCTTTCTTCAGCATCCTAATGAAGTGTATTTCAGTCCAGCTCAGATACACATGACCATTAAGATAAAACTGTCTGCCTGCTCCACCTCATCTGTCCGCTTGATGGTGAGGGGTCGCAGTGTGGGAGGTCCCTTCCTTGATGGTGAGGGGTCGCAGTGTGGGAGGTCCCTTCCTAAAATCCAGAGTTACTTCCTTCGTTTTGTCCACATTGAGGACGAGGTCATTGTCCTCTCCGTAGCAGCTGATGGTGTTCTTCACCTGTTCGCTGTACACTGATGGTACGTTGTGACTCGTGTCATCGATATACTTTATTACGATGTTACTCTTCTTGCTGGGTGGAAACAGTCATGCGTGTACAAGGAGTAGTGTTTAAGACTTAGGCAGCAGCCCTGGCGGTGTTCCGGTACTAACTGTGAGCTCGGCTGAGGTCTTATTTACCATCCTCACCATTTGTGGCTTGTCTATCAGGAAGTCCAATGTTGCAGGTGGGTGTTGGTACACCGAGGTTTGCCAGTTTCACAGTTCGTGTCATAGGCTGTGTTGTGTTGAAAGCCAAGCTGTAATCCAGAAAGAGCATACGTGCATGATTTTGTCCAAGTGTTCCAATGTAGTATGATGTGCCAGACAGTGCCGGTAGGCAAACTGTAGGGGGTCCAATGAGTCAAAATAACATTGTCACTGAAGTCGGCACTGGTCTGAAATCATTCATTGTAGTATTGTACATGCTGTAAGACTAATTATGCTTTCTTTTTTTATTTTGAATAATCTAAAAATCAACACCTGTGGTGTCCTCTCCTCCACTGCTCACAAATTGCTTCCCGGACATTGTTTAAGTGACCTAATTGAGCGATTTGACCTGCTGTGGTATTGGTACATGAAAGTCTAGAGGCAACAGCTCCACCAGAGAGCTCCAGACTTCCCTCTCCAGAGCAACATTAGTAACTTCCTCCTTGGGGATCCCGATGCGTTCCAAGGCCAGTGAGTAATCCCTCCAACTGCTCCTTGGTCTGTTCCCAGTGGGACGTGCATCGAGGACCTCCCTAGCCCTGTAACACCCAGCGTTGCAATAATACAACATATTTTAAATAATTAAATAATTAATTAATTACTATATATTTTTATGATCTTTTTTTCACCTAAACGTCATCATTGATGTTCATTGCAATGCAATTGGTCATGATATTTGCATATAAATACCCCCCCCCCCCAGAGGCTGAAATTCACATAAATGAAAAATATCTGGACTCAAATTTTGAACAATTTAACCCTGATCAAAGTAAGTAAAATAACTATGTTTTTTTTGTGATCATTAGAATGTCTAGAACATGTTTTATTTATTATTGTGAAAGATATCCCCCAAATGTAAATTATTAATTTATTATTATTTTAATAATTATTATGCATAAAATGCATAAAATAATAAGTCCTAGTAGTAAAAAGTAGTAGTAAGGTTGAAATCTCTTTTTTGCAAGTAGAAATTAATCCGGGTTTTACAGGGCTAGGGAGATGCTCGAGAGGCATCCTAACCAGATGCCCGAACCACCTAAGCTGGCAATCAGCAACTCTCTCGCGTGACTGAACTTCTCACCCTATCTCTAAGGGAGAGCTGCTTGTATTCGTGACGTTATTCTTTCAGTCACAACAGTGCGGTACAGTGACTGCAATACCGCCCCTACCGCTCCGATTCCCCGGGTGATCTCCTTCTCCGTCCTCCCCTCACTTGTGAACAAGACCCTGAGATACTTAAACTCCTTCACCTGGGGTAATGTCTCATTGCCTACTTGCCTGCTGAGAACCATGGCCTCAAATTTCATTTGGAGATGCTGATCCTCAATAATATATAATATAATATAATTCCATTTCATTGTCTTTGCCATACAGGCCGCCAGGCCAGAATGGCCTATTTCACCTGTGTGTCCGTGTGTGTGTGTGAGCAGCTAACCTCAGACACATTTTTTAAAACACACTTTTTGCTATTACTCTTAATTTTGTCACTCACACAAATCAGTGCAGTTATCAGTTATTGCCTTCCAAAGTTTGCGGGAGGGGCCAATTTTACATTAAAACAACAACAACAACATTATCACATAAGTTAATGATTTGTAGAAAATTACAACAAAAAAGGAATTATAGAATAAAAGAATAGCAGCAGCTTCAAGACAGTTTTCCCAGTATGTGTTTTTAATACTATATTCTGATAGTATTTATTGCTATAGCATGTTTGTTCAATAACATGGGTCCCCCAACATCTCTCCAGCTCTTTAAAATCCAAAAATACCTTTTCAGGTTGCCCAATTTCAAGAGAGAGTACACATTTATCAGCTTTAAATTTGCACTTCCAATTTCACTTGTTTATCTATGCTGTATGAGTTCTCTCTCCTGATTGGATGAAATTGTTATCCCTGAACTGTTTATTAAAGAGCTGGAGAGACAGGGAAACCCCTGTTACTGAACAAACACTAGTCTATAGCAATGATTACTGTCAGAATATATAGTTATGTAACATGAAGTACTGTAACAAAAATAACATCACGTATATCCTACCTTTTAAGGCACTTGAACGTACTGAAGGTCCTTACTCTATAAGTTATAACAACTGTAGTGTATCTGTGCCAGTCTACTTGGCATTCAAAATTCAAAGTTCCCTGGATGAACTGAATATGTAGCACAGAAATTGCTTGACAAGCATACAGAGTAATTGGTCTCAACATATGCTGATATCAAAAGAATATATGAACCCTGCGCGTGCACACACACACACACACACACACACACACACACACACACACACACACACACACACACACACACACACACACACACACACACACACACACACACACACACACACACACACACAGGAGCTTGAATATTCTGTGCAGTACTTAATTAGTGTACTGCACATTATGTAGAGAACGTGCAACAAAATGAGTTGCATTAGCACAAATACATAGCCAGAGGGATATATGTGCTCAGACCCCTAATGCATTGCATCTAAAAAACTAAAAATGTGAATATCGTGGAGTTCATTTTCTTCCATAATATAATTCAAAAAGTGAAACTTTCATATTCTAGAATCTAGATTCATTGCGCAAGACCTTCAAAAGCTTCATTCTACCCATGTCGTCTTACAGAGAGGACCTCTGGCTAACTTCTGCTTTTTCGGCCTGTGGTTCCATCCATTAAACCCAGCGTATTAATAATACTACACAAAGTGGCAAGTAAACCTTTTTTTTGTTTTAATCTTGATAATTATGGCATACAGCTCATGAAAATGAAAACGAAAATACTTTATGCACTCAAGACGTGGTCTGGGCTACTTTTAAACAAATTATTTCATCAATGGGGCGTGGTATGGAGGTGATAAGCCTGTGGCACTGTTGAGGTGTTATGGACGCCCAGATTTGCTTTGATAGCAGCTTAACTCATTTGTATTGTTGAATCTAGTGTCTCACACCTTCCCCATGACAATACAACCTAGATTCTCTGTGGGGTTCAGGTCAGGCCAGTTGGCTGGTCAGTTAAGCGTAATCAAAGAAGAGGAAAAAACATCCGCACACTAGTTTCTAGAGCTCCTCGAGACTTACTTTATTAATTGTAAAAAAAAAAAAGAAGCAACGTTTCAATCCACTAGGTCTTCATCAGGCAAATATAATGACAAAAAACAGAACAAACATATACAAAGCTCATTGATTAATGATCATATGTCTTGAGTGTAGAGGGTTTGATGATGTCAGACTGACATATGCGTGACCATATATGGGGACGTGATGTCACGATGTGTGACCATATATGGAGGCGTGGGGGTGACGGACTAATGGATGGATGGATGGATTCACTTTTCATAGTAAATGCGACTATGCGGTCGCAATAAACAATCATGTAATGAAAAAATCATGCCCCCTCACGCATTAGGACGTTCAAATGCGTGATGGGGGCTGTGATTTTTTCCATTCTATTTTTCAGTTATTTATTATATATTATGTATTTTATTTGAAAGTGAAATTCAGGACGGGAACCCCTTTTGGTGTTTTAAACATTATGTTATATATACTTTAGCCGTTGAAAAATAGCATATCTACAAGCTTCTGAAGCTTGTAGATCTGCTATTTTTGAAAAATCGTGAAAATGTGGCGCAAATCTTTGAATATATATTCTTTCAGAATGAACGTTTTTAACTCAAATTTTTGCTTCTGGGGGGTCCGTGGAACAACATATTTTCAGATGGGGGGTCCGTGGCCAAATACAGATAATTCCGGGGGTCCTTGACATGGAAAAGGTTGAGAACCACTGACATAGTTAGTAACATATGGGTTTTTCAGAAAACTTTTAGGATTTAGAAGCCTTTTTTTATTGGCCTCAGGTTAAGTAAAAACAAAGCACAACTAAAATGAGAGAGAGAGAAAAAAAAAGTCCTCAGTGGTCATACTGCACTTTTGTAGCATTGATTTGTAAAGAGACACAGGAAGGGAGGGGGGGGGGGGGAGCGAAGCGAGAGAGAGAGACTGTACACTGTTGACCTTGCAAACCAGACTGAGGCTTTGCATTCCCATGAGGTTGTGATTCCTGGGTGGGGTGTGTGATTTTGTATTCTGTGTGTGTGTGTGTGTGTGTGTGTGTGTGTGTGTGTGTGTGTGTGTGTGTGTGTGTGTGTGTGTGTGTGTGTGTGTGTGTGTGTGTGTGTGTGTGTGTGTGTGTGTGTGTGTGTGTGTGTGTGTGTGTGTGTGTGTGTGTGTGTGTGTGCATGCGCGTGTCTATACTTGTGATGGCCGAACGTCCCCACGAGTATAGTAGGTTTACATTAATAGTCATTGTGAGGGTTTATGCCTGATTTATATAGATCGTTGCGTGCTGGGTCGTGCACTGAAAATAGCCGATATACAAGTTTGTAGGTCGGCTATTTTAAGGTTCGCGTTGAAATTGTAAAAAATTACATTCATATACGTGTTGATGTCCTCCCAAGTATAGTAATACAAACGTGTGTGTGGGAATGGGATGGGTGGTGCATGCATGTGTCACTGGCCATCGCTTGACCTTGCAGTTCTGGCCGGCTGCTTGGCGGTATTAAACCAAACCCTGACCTTCAAAAGCTTAATTCTACCCACGTCCTCTTACAGAGAGGACCTCCGGCTAACTTCTGCTTTTTCGGCCTGTGGTTCCATCCATTAAACCCGGCGTAATAATAATACTACACAAAGTGCCACCTACTGTACAGATAGGGCAGCAATTAATTTCCTTGCCAGCCAGCCAGGAATAATAATAAGACGATAAGTAACATAGCAGCTAATTTAGCTGAAATGCAGAAAAATATGCTTTTACTGTACGATGCTGTGCCTTTTTTTTCTTCTCCCAGTGGAAATACCTCATTCTAACTCGCCTGTGTAACAAGCACTGCTTTGTGGGGGAGTACAGATTCCTCAGAAAGAGATAAAAAAGAAAAGAAAAACCTAATGACTTAATGGAATGCAAAATATTTGCTTTCCGATAAAAGCAATGGGAGCAGGCAGTTTTAGGAACACGCCTGTGACTTTCCCCCCGTGCACTATCCTCACAGCCAGCCATGCAACAACCTGGCAGATGCATTACTTTAATAAGGGCACGAGTTGACAGGATGTTCTGTCTGTTCGACGGTTAAAATAATGTTCTGTCTTCTTCACTGCTGGACTGGTAAAATAATAAAGAATTGGCTGTTTTATTATTGCTTGTCTCCAGACTTCCACTATTTACCATAATATAACCACTTAAGCCACTAAGTTTTATACTTTGGCTATTCTTGGAAAAGAAGAAGGGAAGGAGTTCTGTGATTTTGGATCAATGCAAGTTTCTTTAATAAAAAATGGCAAGCTTTCAGTCAGATGGTCTTCCTCTTGGCAAAGCGTCTTTGTGCTTTTTTACTTTGCTTTGCTTCGATGAAGGTCGCCTAACCAAAAGCTTGGCATTTCTTAGTCAATCCTCCTTCTCCTACAGTTTGCCTATTCGGAAGAAATCAAATGGATAATCTCACAATGTGATTTGTTGATGTGCCATTTCTTTTCTTTTCTTTTTTGCCTGTGTGACCCTGGCTTTGTGTGAGTTTGTTTGTTTTGCACTTTTCTGCCTTTTTTTGGCCACGTCAAAGAAATTGCATTTCCATACATGCGAATGGAGTCTGACTCTGATCGCGGGACTACAGCGTTGACAGACAACCCCTTGTATGATGTATGATGATAAGCGCCCCTCACTTCACACAAGTGTGATTTTTTCTTTTTGGGCTTGACCCCGTCTTATAGCTGCTTGCATATGTGTGCCCACGTGACATCATGTCTGTGCGTGCCCCCAAAGGCTCCCTTCACTTCACACGTATGAGATTTGTTTTATTTTTATTGTGGAAAGGAGGGTGGGGGAGAAAGAATTGTGAAAATGTTTCTCTATGATGACAATGTCCAAACTAATGACACCAGTAGGCTTGATGTGGTTAAAGGTACAGGGTGTGTGGACAGGGTCGCAGTGATAGAGCAGGATGTAAAACCTGGGTTCATTCAGCCCAGTCTCGATCCCCAATTTAGTTTAATTTAGCTTTAGTTTTTGGGGGTTTCCTCACACCATAACCCTGAAGGGCTGCTCAACTTTCTGTGCGTGCATGCATGTGTTTGGCTGGGGTTTTGTGGCTTTATCACACCACAACCCTGACAGACTACTCAGCTTTCTCTTTGGAACGCCTCTCATGGTGGCTATGATTAGTTCTTCAAGCCTGGAATATGAATCTGTCTTTTGTATGTCAATTACTGGATTTGCTCTAATGGAAACTCTTTCTCACCATGCATACTGCATGGTTGTGTTGTATATGAGTGTGCACGCGTGCGTGCGCAAGTGCGCGAGTGAATCCCATCAAATTGAAAGTCAACAAACCATGGCATGGCTATTTACCCTTCTCCTTGGACTGTAAATGTCTCTGCACATAAAGGACAGAAGCAGAAGCCAGCAGTAAGGCCACAACACAGAATCCTCAGCTACTGGTCAAAGCATCCGTAGTGGCGAGATCCTCTGAAGACATGCAACAGTAGTCTCTGGGGGAAACAAAACAAAAGAAAAAAACCCTCTCTTTCGGCTGCTCTTTCAACTGGTAGCCAGAGGGCATGATGGTGTAGAAGGGATTAGGGTGGGACCGCTAAAGCACTGCCACAGGGATTGTCTTCATGTGCTGCGGTCACCAGAGTGCTGCATTGCCAGCAGGCACGTCTACGGTTCCTCGGGAGGGCAATAAGTTCACACAGGCGGCCCCATGCTATACTAGCCGCCGCCTTGGGGATGCTTTGTGTGCATGTGATGGGCCTCGAAGAAGTGCTAACTACAAATCCACGAGAGCTACTTCGTCAAAACATGCAATTACGATCATACCAAAGGATAGACAGACACTGGGCTGTGGCATGAGGTCAGACATGGTTCCTATGATGCTCATGTCACGGACACGACTCGAACCCTGTCCTTTTCCCACACACATCCTTTCTTCTCCCTCTCCCTCTCAGGGAACTGAGCAGTGAGCACGAGTTGCTGTAACCACTGCAGCCAAGTACCATCAAGTTAATTAAGTAGGCTAAATATAGCCTCCTTGACACTGAAATGATTGCGGGGTTCGTAGCATTTTTTGTGTTCTTGGATCAGCTTTGCAAATGAGCCTGCGGCACATGCAGATTAGCGAGATATTTCCCTCACACGGTCTTTCATCATAGTAGAATCCATACTGCATGCATATAGAAGAAGGTTGCTATGTCACTGTGTTGCTGAACAAGCCACATTATATTCAAAGTTTATGTTCATTCTGTGATTATAATTCACGATCAAAGCCCTTCTCGACAGTAGATCCACAAATAGTACAATTCCATTCATGCTCAAATAACCCCAATAGAATATCCTGTTCCATTATTGCAGTCTCCAAAGCAATGGCCTCAAACAGAGATATATTTAGGACTGAGTATGAGGTATGAGCTCAGTCTGATTCACGAAGGGACTTACAGCATGGGTGGTCAGCAGCAATGGCAACATACCGTGGCAACAATCACAAAGTAGCAGGGATCAAACTGAACCGGAAATGGACTGTAAATAAACATGACAGTGACGGGGCAGACGGAAGCTACAGTAACAATCTCTATCAGAGCCCCTTCCCCAGTGCCTTCCTTCATAGCCTGTCTAATAGAAACATCAACACAGACATTCATCAGGCCCATCCGCTTGTTAACTGGACAACGTTTCCAAGCTTCTAATGTGTGGCACTTTGGGTGGTCTTGCTGATGTACAGTATGTCATATTTCTTTCTAGCTGTCCGCAGAAGAGAACTTGAGAGAGTTGGCTGAAAGGATGAGATGGAGATGGGCCAACAACTGAAAAATTATAATAAAAAAATCACACCTGTGTGAACTGAGCGGTGCAACATATATTTATTGTTATAGTTACTGTACTGTACTGTGCTCTTAACTGTATTGTAGTGTACTGTACTGTACTGGGCCAGACCTCCAGGAACGTGCCCAGGTGGTCGGCCCGGTTCTGGCGAGCCTTCCCGCGTCCGAAACGGTCTAGAAATGACAGAGTTACCATGTTGCAGCTTTCTGTGCTTGGACAGACACGGGGACAGACAGTATACATTGCTACGTAATGGAGCGGTTAGGCCCTATAGATGCAGAATTTGCTTGTGATTAGAAGAGACGGTCGTTGTTCCCCCAACTCTCAATGCATAGCCAAGGAACACAATGTACTTACAGTAATGCTCATATTCAAGTCAAGGTTCTTATAGGCTACTGTATAGTTAACTTTTCCAGATGTTGGCCTGGCCCATATGGCCCTATATGCGTTTACACCACAGACATTTGTCATATACCACAGAGATTTCATCTATAATAAATCACGTGCCCACCCCCCCCCCCCCCCCACACACACACACAAACACACACACACACACACACGTCATCCTCCACATACCACCCCCCGATCATGACGCCACTCTCACAGCTCCTGCCAACACACTTCAGCGAGACAGACTGTTTGACATACAAACATAGTAGATGGGGCCCCTGTTGCTCTTTCCCTAGTGCACACATTATCGTTTAACATTATGCACATACGCACATGCACACACATGCACTCGTAGACCCTCTGGACAGCGTTGTGCAAGGGCAACGCCATAAAACCCTACACGCTCGCTTTCTTCTGGAGTCACACAGCACTGACTGAGGGAGGAACCCCAAACTAAATAAACGGGAAGGATCTGGAAGACAATCCAAAATGGCTCAATATAGACACGTTGAGTGACTTTCTTTTTCTTTCTTTTTTCAACGTTTACTGTAAACCGGGCATCTGCGGTTTTCCACAACACCCCATCTTCCCACTGCTCCCTCCTTCGACTCTACTTTTGCCTTTTCCATAAATCAATAAATGCTGTCTGGGAGTGCGGGGCTGCTGATTGTTTTTACAGAGCGTTGCTGTGTAATTTGGCTAAATGGTGCCTGCACCCAGTTTACTTGGAGATGGTAAACAAGAGTGGCTAGGGAAGAGGGAAGGTGCTGATATGGCTCCAAGCATACAATCAGCGGTAATTGGTATTTTGGGCTGTGGACAAAGCTGATTATTCACCTGGGAGATAGATAGGCCTGGTGGTGGCTGGGCTCGAGTTATGATTATATGAATTATTTTTGGTTAAATGGTACAATATGTGTCAACGTTCCACATACATGTGGTTTACCTCCACCTCTAAATAGTTTTCTTCAACCACACATATTTTGGTTTGACACGTGATATTCTTAGATACTGATCAGATGGCTTAACTGCACTAAAATGATTAAAAGTAACGTTAGATGCTTAGTCTTCCCCTCATAGACCGTAAATGTCACCCTGTAAAGTTTAATGAAAATCTTTTACAAGGTGTTAGGTAGTGCTGTGGTCAAGGTGTCCCAGGCTATTAAAAGTACTGTTTAACAAAGTCTAATTTGGTCCTGCTGCTCCTCTGCTTACTGCCCAATTCCTCGATATACAGTATAGCTTTCTGTCAGTGATATGCAGAAACAATCAGGATGCAAGTTGTGCTGTTCCAGTACTTGAGGTAGCGTCTTTGTTGTGATGTCAGACAGCAAAGGTTGAGTCGGTGTCATGCAGAAATCACTGAAAGATTTGGTTTGTAAAATAGTGATATGTCAAAACAAATAAAGACCTGGTGCAGTTGGTATCGTTGGCCCCACACAGAAGGTCCCGGCTTTGATTCCCGTCGTGGACGCTGTGGGCGTGTGGGGTTGGCGAAAGGGCCTTTCTATGTGGAGTTTCCATATTCCCCTTTTCCCCTAGGGTAGGAACCCTCACAAAATACATGCAGTAATCCGTGTAACGATACATTTGAACAATACGTATCACGATACATGGTTGACGATACGATACATGGACGATATTGTTTCATTATGGCGATCCGATACGATACGATTCAATGATTTGAAATCGATACATATTTAAAATACATTGACATTATTTTAAATTAAGTAATTAAACCCCTCTTTTTCATTTTTCTTCAAAAAATTGCTAAATACCACGCACAAAAATGTAGTATTGATACAAGTAATGATTCGATTAATTGCATAGCAAAACGATTTAATACCGATTATTTCCATAGCAATACGATACGATACATAGTCAATGTTGCTGTCTTCATTTTGATATACTTCGATTCTTGAAATTAAAATCGATCTTTCTAGTAATCCTGGTCTCTATACTGCCTCACCCTGGGCAGCCAGGGGGAGGCAGGGGGGGAAAATAACTAGTTGGAATAACTTTTTCCTTCCATGCACCTACCAAGGAAACCTCCCCCTGTAAGGTAATAAGAAGCGGCTCATCTGCTCACTCCTCATGCATTGGAGGAAGCATGAGCTCAGTTCGGGGAGCTCCCCAGGTTGGCAGAGGGAGAGTAGCACCCAGGATTACAGAGAGGCAATTGGCACCGGGTGAAAAATGTGTCCTTATTCTTTTTGGATTCTGACCCCAACCCAGCACCTGGTTTTTAGTGAGTGGATGTGTGTGCTTTCTTGTTTGTTTCTAAAATAGTGATGTCCCATTGTTCTGACCTCAGCCCAGCACCTGGTTTTTAGTGAGTGGATGTGTGTGCTTTCTTGTTTGTTTCTAAAATAGTGATGTCCCATTGTTCCAGAGACGGTTAAATATTCTGTTCTGTTATTTCTTCATGGCGTAACGGCATCCAAATGTTAACACATTGTGTGCCCAAGACGTCTGTGGACGTCTTTGGTTTTACCCTGCGTGTTGTGCCCAAGACGTCTGTGGACGTTTTTTATTTTTTTAGATAAAAAAATGAATGTAAAACGTGGGCACCCTGTTTTTTTGTGTTGTGTGGGCACACAATGTGTTTAAAGTGTGTTACAATGTGTTGTATAAATGATGTATACTGTAAACCAACACTTTTTGTTTCGTATAACTTAGTTCCTAATGTTATGGCATACAGAGAGAGAGAGGAAAAATCTGAAAAACAGCTCACCCAGTTTGAAGCTTAGCTGAGGTGCTGGGACACATATAAAATACTTTTTGGCAGATCTTAATGAGATGCTCTTTCCTCAATGAGATAAGATACAGATTTGTGCGTCATAACAGCAACAACAGTAAGAGTGGATGCAGGGTAGGTACAGGTAAGAGCTAAGAGACAAACGTAGATAAGAATAAAACATGTTTTTTTTTTCTCAATAATATTTTTATTGATTTTTACATTTTATGACAAAGACAAAGCAGAAAAAGACACAGACAGCTCAGCTTAGAGTCAGACACGTTGCGTAACAAAGGCCACAGATATATACACATACCTAAATCGAACCATAACAACATATTTGACCAGAACCTCCAGCTTTTCACCAGAGGAGAAAACTTAATTTATTTATTTTTTTATCCAAAATGAGTTAATAGCATAGGCAGACTTCACATACTAGAGCATGTCTGAAATCGACATGTTATGAAATGAAATGCTTAAACATGTAGCTAGGTGTAATGTTAGAGTCCACAGAAGTGAACCTTTCAAGCCTGTTTTCTCAACTCGCTTTTTTCCGACTTTTACTCTATCTCCACAAAACTGGTGGGTCAAACTGAACAACCAATATGTCAATTTAAAGCTATGATTCTTTGCTTTCCAATGGCAGTCCCTCCTTCAAATGTTGTCACACATGCGTGTGTGTGTGTGTGTGTGACAAAATTTGAAGGAGGGACTGCCATTGGATTCTTCTGAATTTTCCATTACACACACAAACACACACACACACACACACACACACACACACACACACACACACACACACACACATGGACACATTGTTTGGTGCTTGATAGTCTAGATGGGTTAACAGCTACCCCAAGAAAATGAAAAATATATAAATAAGACAATAACAGTATTAATACCCACAGCCAAAGTGGGTATCCATAATCCACCCATATCCAAAATCCATCAAGGTTAGTTTAGCTTCTGTCAAGGAACCCTATGGTGGTAGCTAATTGAGGGCCAATAAATCGCAAATATTTTATTGAAGGCAGCTGTTGTGGAGCGTAGCAGGCAGGTTAAAAATTCCAAGGGCATGCACTGCATGCAGTCCCCACTGTGCTCAGTCGGGACTGGGGCTTTGAAGACACCCTTGGCTAAAACTCCGCCTCACCCCCCCACTAACCCCTCCTCCCCCTCACACCCCGACGTCCCGAGCTATAAACACCTAGAACTCAAAACACCCCAGAGGCAGTCAACGGTAGTGCCTGCCTGCAGGAAAACACCACAGCATCATCAGAGGGAAAAAAGGCCAAAACTTTAGATATATATATATATATTTTTTTAATTTTGGCTTAAAACGTGTCTATATCACCGTTAATCTATGATCGCGCTGATAATCATCCTCCTCCCACGATCCGTCCATCTTGTGGACTTGTAGACTACAGAGCAGGATTGCATCCATAGAGCTATAATGTATCTTGAGAACGGATTGAGGTGTGCTATTCACATCAATGGAAGTTGCTCAGTAGCGTTTTGAAACACGAAGTCGAAGTCTTCCGGGTAGTACCTCTCGAGCGTTGATATGATTGGTTGGCTCCTATCATAGTACCCCTCGCGCTGTTCTTGTGGTACCTCTGCGTCACGTCCTACTGGGCCCAGGTGAAATTTATGAATGAATCGTGACGATTCATTCATAAATTTCACCTGGGCCCAGCCCACCTGCAGTACCAGGTTTTGACCAGTAGGGAGACGACTTCAACGTTGCCCAGCCATTCTGGGGGCTTGATTGCATCACTGCCTAGTACCTGGTGGGCCAAGGGGGTCTTCTTCTTTGGTTTTTCGCTCATTTCACTGGCATTGGCCACACGATACCGCCTCTAGTGGCGGCATGGAATCGGTTAAGAGATTAAACAGACGTTTATGGAACTAGTTAACAATCTTATTATCAAGCAGCCCAAGAATCAGACACATAGGGTTGGGTTCGAACTCCATATTGAAGATCTCATTCAACTACTGCACAACACCCAACCAATATCGTTTATATGACATGACCATATACAGTGAATATAATTTCCCTCTTCAACTTTACACTTAAGACACAGAGGAGATAGAGTAGGATTAATGTCATGGCGAAGGCTATAGGTGAGATCTGTAATCGGTGTATGGTTCTTAGCTGAATCGACAAGCTCTATTGCACACAGAACGTTTTTTGGCATTTTCAAATAATTTCCACACCAAACCTTGTCTGTAATTTCAACCCCAAGATCACTTTCCCATTTCCTCTTAGCATATTGTGTGTCAACAGTTGTATTGGATTGAATAAAACATGTTAATAAAACATTTAAATCGACTTCTGACACTAGACATCTGCCACTGGGTCTCTGGGCGAATGAGTTAACATAATGATGTAACATTGCAATCTATCAATAAATAATACAGTCTATCGTGTGTGTGTGTGTGTGTGTGTGTGTGTGTGTGTGTGTGTGTGTGTGTGTGTGTGTGTGTGTGTGTGTGTGTGTGTGTGTGTGTGTGTGTGTGTGTGTGTGTGTGTGTGTGTGTGTGTGTGTGTGTGTGTGTGTGTGTGTGTGTGTGTGTCAGTTATCCTCAGCAGGCCTCCGACAAGGTTCTGTATCGTATAGTAGTCCAAGGGCAGGTATGGCAGAGTCAAAGCCAGAATAGGTAATCCAAAAGAACAAACGGTGCCAGAGTCAAAGCAAGTCATTACCCAAAGGACAGAACAGACAGTGCGGGTGTTAAACTTTTATGAACCTACCGTCAGTGTCTTCTTCTATACAGTACCAACATGTACACTGGCAGCAGGCATCGGGCCTTGTATTTTCGCTTCCCAGCCAGTTAGAGAACTTTGAACTCCATTACAAAGGTCTCATAGAGCTCTCAAGGCATAGACTTATAGCAGGTTACACAAAGGCACCTTGTGTCAAACATTCTTCTATTAAATGCATCCCTATACGTCTCGGCTCTCGCCATACACTGACCACAAAGTCTACAGTCTATTGAGAATATAAACTGTGTGTGCAGCTAAATTAATCTGCATCAGTAAAGTGGTAGATTTAGAACATTTCATGATATCTTGAATGATGCACTGTACAGTTAAAAGCTCTCTGTGCCCTCTGCACACTCAAAAATGTGCACGCACGCACGCACGCACGCACACACAAGCTAGTAGGCTACAAAGCAAACTCTTCAATGGTAATTTCACTGAGTAACTGTACACATGGACCCTTTTACATGAGTTAAATGAACACTCAGGGTTTTACTGTGTACGCACAGCTGTTTTGGTGGGTTGGTCAGTGTACTATTTTGTCTACTCTTGGGCATTTTATCAAACCCAGTACTTTTCCACTAATGTTGTCTGACTCCACTGCTCCACTGGGCATACAGCAATGTCTCCCATTCTTTCCAGTCTATAATCTGTGAGATTTACAGTGATAAATACAATAAATACAAATACAATATGGTACTGTCTGTGGTACATCACATGCACATGCACCTGCACCAAGAACCATGCACACTACAACATGAATAACTTCAGCTCTCCATGGTTTTGGCTTGATTTCAACCAGATTTTAAACTCGCAAGTTACTTCAAATCATTTCAATAAGCTTCCTTTGCACCTATGGAGGAGAATAATAAAATGACTTAAACAAGATGGACATGAAGCAAATGTTTTTTGAATACAGTATATGTATATAGTACAGTATAGCTCAGGTTTGCATTATGGCCCATGGCTATCCACCACGCCCATCAGCATCTATTTCTGGCGAGAGGATGGGCAGCATTAAGCCCAAATCTGTCTACCAGGAGCACTACAGAAATAAATCCCTGGGAAGGAGATGCTGTTGCATGAGTGTAGTTTGGCAAAAAGTGTGCTGCACCATGCAGGAAAGTGGCTTAATTCACTAATGTATTAGCAACAACAGTAGCAACGACCATTACAGTTTAAGTCTATTTATTAGAGATGCACCCAGTGGGCCCAGTAGCTATGGCAGTCAGAATTTTGCCCCACATTTGGTTTGGTAGGCCTACCAGATCTGTGGCATATGCCTGGACAGACGTCTGGCATCGGTGGACCTGCACTTCCTTTCACCCTCTCCCCAAGTGAACTAGGACAGGTGCCTAAATGGCACACAAAACCTGGTGGAAACTGCCCGGCAGCAAATATGCCACATGGCATGGTTGCCTCCCTCGGCCTCTGGGCCCCACATGTGCCTGCACAATTCACATCATGATCTCACACGATGGCCTCGAGCCTTCGGCTCTCATAATCATCGCGGGACACTTTAGTCATGAGATCCATTGTGTGGTCAAGACGACGAGCATGGATACCACACTTGGCATAATCACCATCTGTCAGCGGGCACCCTGCACTTAGAGGTACATGTAGCTTTTCATAGCTGTGCCACTCCTCTTCCCTTCTCTGGAGTCATTGATCCAAAGCATAGCTATTTGTCAAACATACCGGGAGTTTGTGGCCTCCTGCTGTGTCCTGCCTGAGCATATAACATCCTAGTACAGTATCGTCCTATAAATCAGAGATGTGCGAAAAGCTATCAAAAGCCACATTACTCCCATTTTCTTAGCTTACAACACAGGTCAAGAGCTTGGAGACATATTTTTCTTCCATTCTGCATTTTGATACTGTGCGAGGAAGGTATGCAGGTTCACTGGCTGTGATCAATGTCACCTTTCAGTGGGTCTGGCGTGGACCCTGAGCAGACCGGGGGTTGGGCGAGGGTGGGGCGGGTGCGGGTGGGCACCCGGCCGCCCACAAAGGACTCTTTCAGCAGGAACCAACCTTTTCCCCAGAGCTGACCTAAATATTCTCAATTTTCGCCCCTTCCTCCCCCCTCAGCGACAACTCAAACATCCAGCCTCCAACCAGCTTCACAGGGTGTGGTGGTGAGTACATTGCTTAGTCAGGGAGCTCTCCACTGCCCAGCAGACTGACACCATGGGCCTTCAGGGGGAAAACAGTCATGCCTCCAGAGGCACCAGGTGCTAAAACTAATGAGTTTTTGATGCCAGGGTAAAGAGGTGAGATATAGTTACGACACTGAGCCTAAGTAAAGGTTGCATACCGTGTTTCATTTCCCCAAGTGGTTACGTTTGGATAAACTAGCAGCTGTAACTTCTCTGTATAGCCTGGATAGGGAGGGGATGCAGTACTACGAGGTGCTACGTACGAGCAGCGTTGCCAGATTTTGTGAGAGAAACAAGCAACCAGGTCTATGAAAACAAGCCCAAAAGAAGCGACTATAGGCCACATGAGCACTTTAAACTTGTATACAATGGCTATTGGGCGGCGGGGGCTGCAAGGTTGCCAGTTCGAACCCGGGCTTCCCCATAGTTGGTGTCGAAGTGTCCTTGAGCAAGACACTGAATCCCTAATTGGCAATTGCTCCTGATGTGCAGGTTGGTGCCTTTCATGGTGCCTTGCAGGCTCACTTTCTTGTAGATCTGATATTTTCAAAAAGATCTTGGGGTATTTTCTTATAAATATTTGGAATATGTTTGAAACATTTAAATATATATTGTGTGGGGATCTCTGGCACTTTGATATTTTCAGATATGGACAAATACATATTTATTTGCGGGGCTGCTTGACATTCAAATGTTTGAGGAGAACCACTGATTTAAAGGACATAATATAGGAAGCAAGTCCAAAATAAGTAACGAACTACACTTTAGAAACTCCCCTCCCCAAATAAACGCATCCCTCAACTAACAATATTTACGATTTAAGCGACTTTACAGAAAAACCAGCTTATAATAAGCTTATAATAAGCAGACATGGCAACCATTGCTGTACAACGAGGTCAGGAAGCGGCCAGTTGGATTAATGAGGGATGAGGCGATGAGGTCATCCCTATGTGATGAATAAATACTCACTTCAACTCCCCTAACCTTTCTCCTCCCACTAGTCTTCACTCCCACTTCCTTTCATCTGTCTTAAAACCCATGAGGTCGATTCTAAACAAAATGTCGATTCTAAACAAAATGAAAAACCTATGTTTCTATGTCAGTGGTGCTCAACCTTTTTCATGTCAAGGACCCTCAGAATTATCTGTATTTGGCCGCGGACCCCCATCTGAAAATATGTTGTTCCAGGGACCCCCCAGAAGCAAAGATTCGAGTTAAAAACTCGCTCTGAACGCTATTATATTCAAAGATTTGCGCCACATTTTCAAGATTTAAAAGAAATAGCAGATCTACAAGCTCGTAGCTATGAGCTTTAGCTATTTTTTCAATAGCTAAAGTATAACATAATGCTTAAAACACCAAAAGGGGTTCCCGTCCTGAATGGGTTAAATCCCCTCACGTTTATAGAGCAACAATCCATAACAACACTTTGATTGGCTCTGGCACTGGTGAAAATACCACTTTATTCAACTTTATTTATTTTCATCTTTTCCAAAGAAAATGGTACTACGTTGTACTTTATGGGCATCATGACATGCATGGGTTCCCAAACACTATAGATCCATTTTTAGCCGAGTCATTCTGCTATAGCCTACACTGTTGCTTTTACTTATGTTAATTTACTTTTGCAGGCTTAATAGATGATTTTGTTGGGTTTTCTCCGCAGTAGTGGGCGATTCCAAGATCTCATCAGGATCTGTTATCCTAAAGCCAAAGAATAAAACAAATGGGGACGTGATATTGCATCCAAAGTTCAGCTCGGGTATCTTTCAGAACAGGAGGCATTAACGCATCTGAAAATGTGATTTCTTTATTTATTTTTTGTAATTTATTTTTATTAAAAGTATCGTGACATAAAAAAAAAGTTTTGTAATTTTTCTTATTTTCTTTAGATTTTCTGAGCTCAATTGCACCCGAAAAACGTGAACTATTAACATTCAGTACATTTTCTGTGGTCTGGGGTTTTCTGGCTCTTAACAAGTGCTCTGATTTTCCTGTGGACTGTGAGGTAAGAGTCCACAATCCCATATTTGCCAGCAGATGTTGAGGGAATTTGCCTGTTTTTATTGCAGCTCAAAAGGCTTCAGAACACACAGAGAAAACACCAGACCTCAGAAAATCCACTGAATGTTCAAAGTTCAGGTTGTGTGGGGGTAATTAATGTCATAAAACCTAAAATAAAAAATAAAAATAAATGAAAATTAATGTCAGGAAACCTTTAAATTCTTGTCATAAGTTTCACAATAAGTTAAACAACTTAACTGGCTGAGTTTCAGTGATCACTTACACACAACCTTCAGAGAAAGTAAACATCATAGTAATGTTTTAGTCCAGCAAACAATTGCTGCAAATCCCCCACCCCAAAAAAACATTTCAAGTATAGCATAATATTGAACTTCATTCAACCAGAATTCATATTAAATTCTGCTGTTTTTTTTTTCCTGGTGTGCAAAGTTACAAAAATAGATTTTTTTTAATCCATTAGGCATATTGCAACTTGAGTCCATTCGACATCACATTAACAGTTTGCAACTATTAAAAGACTAGCAAAAGACTTTGTATTTACACTTTGTATCCACACGTAAGCCTTCACTAGAAACCTTACAATAATGGAATGTTGGTAAGCTAATCATTATGGGAATAAAAGTGAGTTACAGTATTTGACAGTTCAGTGATATTTGACCTGAAATGCATAGTGTAGAGGTGACACACTCGCAACAAGTTACAGTCTATATTCAACCTCAAAACAACCAAATGTATTAACATAGAGACTGTCATGATAGATTAACAAAAGAACAAAATGATCTTAAATGTAAGTCATGGCCATGTGACAAGATGACTTGGCAGCGTGACGGCGGGGTATTCTTTCTTGTCCGTGTACATGCACAGTACACATGGATGAGTATCCTTTAGTGTCTCTCACCCCTTAGACACTGCACTCTGTTTAACAGAGAGTCTCTTAATGCAATTATCAATTGCTTTTTACAACACAAGACATCAAAACAACAGAACCGGACAGCACCACTTAACAAAACAGACATAAAACAAAAACAGAACATTTACAAAATAATAATAATAATAATCCAATCAAAAGAGTTCAGGGGTCGATGAAGGACACTGCGATGTAGCGCGTGCCGTTGGTTGTGGGGAGACCTTCATGGAGATGAGTGAGTCTTCCTGGGTGCATGAAGGTCCAGCCTTTCCTGGGAGACGATATGGAGCAGTTATACCTGTGGAAACGACAGCCTCCACCCTAGGGGGAAGAGAGAGGGTGGGAGAGGGGAAGTTGGACAGAAGGAGAGACAGTGATTTACGGAGGGTTTTAAAAACAGGATTTATTGTGTTTACTTTGTTTTTATTCCATTTTACAGGTTAAAAACAGGATTTATTGAAAGCAGGTGTTGGATTAACGATCATTTACTATTTAACAGACGCTCTTACCCGGTCAGATCGACTTATGTGGGAGAAATCAGAGCAAATGGCATGAACCCTAGCTAACAAATGACGAGTAAACGGTCACGTAAGAGTGCAAAGAAAAACGTTTATGCTTCAAAGACACTCGCATACCAGATCGACCTGACGTGTGTGATGGGGGAGAGAGGCGCTCGGGGAGAGTGACGATCATGATGACAGAATGTAAGAGGGAAAAGTGGACAGACTATCTAATCTGATGGAATCCTGGAGGAATGCAGTTGCTTTTCTTTCCACTCAATTAACGCATCACTCTTAACAACCGTTTGACCGCTACCATTATTTAATCCCTCCGTCGCGTCCTGCCAGGGTTTTATCGCGCGTGACACTTACTTTGAAGAGCCAAATATCCGTAATCGCATTTTACTATGAAACCATTCTGTGTGTGTTGACGAAGCTGGTGCTTGTTCTCTCGGTCGGTGGTGGAAAAAGTGGACCGCGAGTATCACAGCGCCTGCTACAGGCCGTTGAAAACGCTTGTCTGGGACAAAGCGACCCCTGCAATGTCGCTTCTGGAGATAAAGCCGTCTGAAAACAGAGCAGGCAATGTAAGTGGATGCGCGCGCATCTTCAAAATGGCCGCGGCCATTGGCTCAGAAGCATAACAAAGCTAACGAACGGTAGCTTTTAATACGATCGTATTAAAACATGCATTAAATAATACATCGCTGTTAAAACGGCTTTTCCGGGTGTGGCACGGTACGCTATTCTATGTGTCTATGTTCCTGGCGGGCCTCGTGTTAAGTGTAACGGGCCATCGTTTTAACACGGCAGTTCATAAACTTTGCTCTTATCCATACTCTGGAGTATGTAATAAGAGCACAGTACTGCCGCGTGAATAACGTTCAGTGGAGCGATTATTACCTCAAAGTCTGTGTTTTTGGCATTCAGGGCGATGTTGATGGTGAATGTAGAGGAGTCGTGGTGGGGCCTCAGGTATGCTTGCCTCTCAGGTGTGTACTTCACCACAAAGTTCATTATAGCATAGCCCTGTGATGGAAGTAAAAAAATGTACAGTCAATCAGTAACGAACACATTGGCATACCTGTATATCTAAACATGCACCGTTAACCTCTGTGAAACCTCTGGAAGAAAGATGCACGTTTTCTTCGTGGAATGTGCCGTACATGTAAAAGCAAGTCTTGTGGAAAGTGCTAAGCTCTTGGGCAAACAGCGTTGGGTTGGCGTTTACACTTTAATTTCCCCCACCACTGATGCATTATGTTCTCAGGTTTTTTGGCGGTTTTGTCGCTAACCTTGGTGTAGTAGCCGGAGAAGACTTTTAAAGTAACGGGGGATATGAACTCTCGGATGAAGTGGAGCCACTCCTTGTCGAAGCCTATCTGCTTCATGTGGATGTCGTCCGTGGGCACTGTCTCGTAACCGCCAGAAATACGCTTGTCCTGAGGAGGAGAGGAACAGGGGGAGATTCGGGGGTATGTGAAACAGGAGAAAATATAAGAAAGTCTGTGGTGTGATGGAGGATGGAACAAATGACCCAATATCCTCTGTCTGTGTGTGACCACAGTCTTCACAGTGATGGATGTTGACACTGTGTGTGTGTGTGTGTGTGTGTGTGTGTGTGTGTGTGTGTGTGTGTGTGTGTGTGTGTGTGTGTGTGTGTGTGTGTGTGTGTGTGTGTGTGTGTGTGTGTGTGTGTGTGTGTGTGTGTGTGTGAACCGCAGGCTGCACTATTCTTTGCCTGTATAAGGATTAATGACCCTTCCAGCTCAGCCATTTCCCGAACCAAGTTAGTCACAGTCTTATGTAGGAGGAGGATTTAGTCCCCGGGGCCAATACTTTTAGCGACATTAATTACCAATGTAGCACTGCATAAAACAGGCCACATGAATTAGACAAAAATTCATAGCCCTTTAATTTCATGATATTTATATAGCAGACGCGGAAATGGCGGTCGTAAAATTAAGCACGCATGGCCCGTGTACGCACCGTGCACAGCAAGTAAGTGTACATGATGTGCATGATTGCAAAGTAGTCCCAGAGTAGAAGAAGCATGCGTGTCACGGTTCGTGTAAGGTTGGCGAACGGGAGAACACAGTGAACCAAATGCATGCATAATGCGACTATGCGGACACACATGCACTGCAATATCCTATTGACGGGTCCATTTTCACAATCGTATGTCACAGTTATGTTGTTTTATTGGTATTTCAATCAGCAGAATGAGACTGGCTTAGAAGCACTGACCTCGTATTTGCCTCCAGACCACGACCCGTAGTGCTCCATCTCCTCCACAATCTCATCACACATCTTCTCTGAGAAGGTGGGGAACCAGAACACATCTGGACAAGGCTGCAACACACACACACACACACACACACACACACACACACACACACCGTTGTTTTTCAAATGTTGGGGACATTGCATTGTCTTTGCCTTACATTCTTTTCATATCCCTTTACCCAAACCGTTACCGCAGCTTCTCTAACCATATACCATTTATCTTAACTCTATCTCTACCGCTAGCCGTTAGCATAAACCCCAGTTCCAGGTGCCAGCATACGCGTTCACTTTAAAAGACGCAGTTTGCCCCCCAACCGCCCCCCACACACCCTCGCTACACACACTCTAGCGGCATTGGAACAAGCACACACTCTTTACCTTTCGTCAGAAGCTTTTACATGGCGGCAGCGTCGCGGTACAAAGGCACAAATTAAATCCGAAATGTGGATGGCAGAAAATCCACCAAGGACAGCGATCCTAAAATCCGATTTATGGAGGTTTGAAAATCTGCTTTGCACTGTGAATATATTTTCAATCCCATAGTTGTAATGGTGGGGCGTTGCTATAGGAACCGGACCAATGTTATGTATACAGTATATACGGACTTGGGGGAAAAAAGAGTAATACTCATTTTGTACCCAATTTGACGTTTGATGTTCATGTGGAACACACACACACACACACACACACACACACACACACACACACACACACACACACACACACACACACACACACACACACACACACACACACCTCTTCCATGAAATTCTCTGTGAAGATACGGCTGTAGTTGCGGTGGATGTATTTTTCCTTCCAGTCCTGTGGGGCAAAAGAACATTGGGATTAGTGGGCAGTGTTCTGTTGACCTGCATACCACAATGTTAATCCTCTCTCGCTAGCGAGGCAGGCCCTGACAGGATAGGATACAAATCACAGCCTTATCAGTAATGGAGTCCATTATGTAGTCTTGATTTCACAATCGCCTGACATCTGTAGTCTAGTTTATTGCAGCTAATAATCTTCACTGGTGGCTGCTGTTTATCGCAGCTAATTTATCATGGGTTTTCTTTTAATTTTGTTACGGGATGATGGGAGATTATAATGAGTGACTTACCGTTGGGTTTTCGTATATCTGCCACAAGTCATTGTTATAATGCGAAATGTTATAATTGGCAGTGGAAATGATCCTTCCAAACTCATGACGGTTTGTTATGTACATGAAGACTCCCTGGAGTAGATGGAGAACATTTCAGTTAGTTCCAAGACATCATTTGCTGTTTCAAAAAGACTGCATTGTTATGCAGTCAATATATAACTTTCAAATGCATGCAGCTCCACGGTAATTACAGCGATTGTTTATGCTTTGAGAACATCTATCGATGAAAAAGAGTTGACATTGGAAGTGCACAGAAAACTGAGCTAAAACAAAATTAAGAAGTTTGATTGCACAGTTTCACTAAAGTGAAGTGATTTTAGTGTGTTTTGTCACACTGAAATCAGATTTGGAAATCAAAGTTCACAACCATAAAGTCACAAATAAATAATCTAAGATTATTTATGGGGAGTCAGTCAGACTGTGGAGGGTTTGGTGGCCTGGAGCCAGGACCAGGGTGCTGGAGGGTGAGGGTCAGGCCAGGCGGAAGGACAGGAGAACATGGTTGCTTGGTAGCTTGGGACAGTGCAAATCCAGGAATGATACTGTATTCCCAATCCAGTGAAGCAAGGTCAGGGTGTTTGGGTGTGGGGTAGAGGCATTTGGACTCATTATCAGACTAGGCTTTCTAAAGTGGCATACGGAAATACAGATTATAGAAAACTTTGTATTATTATTATTAGTTCCTTCCCACCTTATATGCTAAAAATGTGATGACCTCAAATCATAATTTATTCTATTTCAGAATGCAATTCAGACCAGATGGAGGAGTCAATGAGTGGGAAAGAATGTTGTCGGAGCCTAGTCTGAGATTAGTCGGTGTTTGGGAGAGCGCAGCTGCTTATGTAGTGTGTGTGTGTGTGTGTGTGCGCGTGTCTGGTGGGGGTGGGGGGTTAAAAGCAAGGCAGGGACTTGCATGTGGACACTGACTGCATCTCTTCGTCTTTTGCCTCCTAGTCTTTTTTTTTTTTTTTTTTTACTGCAATGCACTTTTTTCTGGACTGCCAGAGTAAACAACTCAGAGATTACAACTTGTCCAAAATGCGGCAGCCAGAGTTTTAACTAAAACTAAGATGAGTATTACTCCAGTTTTAGCTTCACTGCATTGGCTTCCGGTTGATTTTAAAATTATTTTACTTGTTTATAAAGCTCTCAATGGTCTCGCACCTTCCTACGTTCCAGCGAAAATGGGTGGCTCCTTGCGCCAAAAGGAAGAAATAAAACATTCATAGTCTTGAGGATTTAACTTATTATCACAGGCAGTTGGTGAACATCGATTTCCAAAGGGTTTGCCAGACTTCCTGAATGCTAGACGGCACTCAAATCGAGATGTTTATTCTAATATCTATCCCATGTGAAGGAGTATTCCACATGGGAGTTTCAAAATAAGATTATCGTATAGTCTGAAACCTACCCATGAGCGTTGTTCAATATTCCAAGGTTTTCATCAAATTCAGCAATATTTTACTAGGCTACGTTAGTGTACAGTATATTATGCTGACTTTTTTTCCCCTTCTTTTTACCATACAATTTGAATGGCTTTTTTTGATCGTGTGCACCCATTGGAAATGGACATAGAAGAAAATAGAATAATCAAAACAAATGTAGACCTGTGGGGACCTGAGCATATGGAATGATTCCGGAGAAGGGGAGTCTTTTTCTCTGTGACTGGTCTAAAATGGAGGAAAAGCACCATTGTAAACAATGTAACATGTCTTCACGGAGGCAGAGGGAGGAGGCCAAAGAATACTGTATGTCACATACAGAGCAACCCAGGAGGAGGAGAAAATGTGTGCACGTGGAAAAAGAAAAGCAAGATTCCCTCTGAAGCGGTATATTTTCGGTTGATATATTTGGTTATTAAGCGACACATGCTGGGAGGGGGGGGTGTGGGGTGTGTGGGGTATAGACAGATGACATGTGAACGAGACAAAGCAGAGCTGGATGCAGAGTGGTTGAGAGGTCAACATTCCAAGGTCATGGCGGGGAGACACGGAACAAACAAAACTAAACTAAACAATAAACGCCATTTTAGCAGCCAATCAGACATCGCAGCTGCTTGTGCTGTTCACGTGACAAAGAGGAAAGTGGAAGAGGACTGGACACGAGTGGAGCAGGGAGAACCTCAACACACACCACAGAGGCTGTCATAAACGGAAGAAGATCATGCCTTGACGATAGACAAGGAACACATTTCAAATTGCACATACTTGCCAGCATTTCATCACGGTAGAGCTATAGATTGTTTTTCAGCATTAACAGACATTGTATCGATCCTAATGTATAACAGCGCTGTGTGTAAAAAGAAAATACATAATTCTGCTTTCTAGAGCCAGAGGCCATGATTTTAATGGACTGGGTCCACATGCAGCCATGTTTATACTGTAACATTCCTTCGCAGTACATTCATATTAAATACACTGTAATATCAACATACATCACCAGTCTTAGATGAGACACATAAATCCCCCCAGGATTATGGCAGAGCCTTCTTACCATTTCCCTGGCGTTTCTGCACAGAGACATGTCCGGGTCCAGTTTCTCTAAAATAAAATAGTTCCTCTCCTTCAGTTCATTCCGCAACACCTCGCCCTTTATAAGATATGTGTGTGCCATGTATGGAATGTTCCATACACCCCTAGAGAAACAAGAAAGAAGGGCTTTATTTTAGAACGTTGACCATAATTCATATTCTTTCTAGCGTTGTGGAGGAGCCTTTGTTATACTCAACATGTCATCCGTGACCACAGGGTCTGGTCTAGTGCCGTTCGGGGAGGATATAGAAAGTAAGAATCAAGCCGGAGAGCTTCCTTTTTGTTTAGACAGTGGGTGCTCAGCTATGAATATAACTAACCTCAAATACCACCGAAGTGGAAAAAGCAGCACTCCAAAATAAAGGATTATATTTACATTATTGAGAACGCTCCCAAAAGTCTCAATAAATCGCCGGTGCATTCAAAAGAATTAATTGTAATATTAAATAATACATGTCGTGTTCAGATGGGTGGGCCATGAGCGCTTTCAAGATTTTCAAGTGGGCTCTGATCCAGAAAAGGTTAGGAGCCACTGGACTTGAAATATGATCTTCTGTCGTTGTCTTGGTGGTTTTATATTTACACGCATATTAGAAGTGGGATAGTGACTTTGCAAAAAAGATATTTAGAGTGGTTGTGATGAATGGCCTTTTTGTTGTTTTACACCAAAGCTTTCCGTAACATTGCTGGGTAACATGTACAATATTTAAATGATCATTTTAGATACACAAGCTTACATCATGGAAGCTGCAAGAAAGAAAATGGCGTAAGAAAATATGTTGAGGCCTCTCTGTCATGACTTACACACGTTTGCTCTGCACAATGTCGACGTAGTCTTCAGAGCGGGCGTAATAACCATCCAGACTCAAGGCTCCCCAGAAGTTGGACCACAGTTTACCATGCCGAGTGACAAGGGGACCAATTATTTTTCTGTAAGGGAAGAGAACGTCAAGAGAGGAGACGGGGTAATTCTGTCAGAATGGATAAAACCAAGCGAAATTTCACAGGCAGCCAGTCATCAAAATGTGCCGGGTTCTTTAGTGGTCTAAAAGTCATGCTGCATGTAAACGTCACGCCCACACTGGGTTACAAACATTGCCAAGTACGTGACAGAATGGTGACAACATCAGTGATATTGTGTTGTACTGGAAATGAACTCGGGCCCAACTGTACGATGCCGTGCCTTAAACTGAATTTGGTTCATTTCTGTGATTTTGCATGGGAAAAGGATGGGCAGAACCTCTCCACTACCCAAACCACGTTGAAAGGAATTTCGCTATCGTGATGAAAAGGTATTGAAAATACATGTAGCGTAAATTATGGTGTTCATTGATACCCAAATGCATTACAATACAGTACAAATCCCTCCCACAATGTGTGTGCCAGCAGAGAATTCCCAGGCGCGTCTTTAAATACCCATGCACTGGCTTTTGCCGTGCGTCTCCATTGGTCCAGCATGTCACAACACTGCCACGGCCACAAAGACATCTGGTTTATAGGAACGCTCTCAAAATCATGAGGCAAAAAAAAAAAACAAGGCAGCAAATGTTTGTTTTTTGTATAACGTGAACTAAGTGGCATTTCAAGCTAAGTGCAACAGGGCTTTTCACTGTTTCCATGCGGCCGGGCAAAAACAGGAAGCCAGAATCGCTTATTTTTAACCCTCCAATTCCCTTGGCTGTAATGTTTCTGTGGCTTTGCCACTTGTGAAATAAAAGTCTCACAGGCAAAACAACTAGGCAGGCTTCGTGGAGGAGGTTCCTGCAGTATACTGTATGTCTGTACCTGTTCTGCTCAATGAGGGCCTTCAGTGTCTGCCGGTTGGTCAGCATCACGTCTGAATCTATGCTGTAGTAGAAGTCACATCCGGTGTCCTTGCGACAAAGATCCCTAATGGAAGCATAAGAAGAGACGCAGGCAGGGAAAGTAAAGTACCGTAATGATTATTATACAGGCCCTACTCATGCCAGGCAGATCTACTAGTCAATCAAATACTTAAGAATAATCACTGTAACAAGTTGGAAATTATTAGATCCTTCAGTATAAACAGCTGAATTACAGAGATAGCTCCCCACAATGAATGTCTTTGAGCTTCTGGAGGATAATGCACAGTAGGAGATTACAGGCTGCTTGATAAACCCATCATTATGGGTCCATGCTGGCCTGTGTTATCAAGGCACATCCTCCTTCTTTTCTTTATCTGGCCTTGTTGGTCTATCACCATGACAACCGTCTGTTACTCAGCACTGAGCAATCAGGGCAATGTCGCACTTGGAGCGTGTGCGCGTGCGTGTGCGTGTGCGTGTGCGTGTGCGTGTGTGTGTGTGTGTGTGTGTGTGTGTGTGTGTGTGTGTGTGTGTGTGTGTGTGTGTGTGTGTGTGTGTGTGTGTGTGCATGCGTGCATGCGTGCATGCGCGCCTGGTACAGTATGTGTGTATGACATAATAAGTTCTGTGTCGTAGCAACACAAAGACATAAGCAGTCTGGGGAGCAGCCATTGCAGTCACATGTGGCATTGATTCCTATGTTTACAATGAACACCTGCAGGTCAGGAGGAACTGAGAGAGAGAAACTGCATGTGGTGGCAGACTGGCATTTAGACCTATTTTCGGCAGTGCCTTATTATACCCCTTATTCCTAAACTTGCCTTTTTGGAAAATAATTTTTGAATAGTTCAAATAGCCAATCTACTGTACAAGCTCACAACGTGTCGATGTAGATCGGCTAGTTTAAAATGTTTTTCAAAATAGTAAAAAAAAAACAAAGGCAAAGAAATTTGAAACTGCATTACACCATGCTGTAAATGAGAGAAATGGACGTTTTCTGTACTCTACACTGCACACGCATAAATACCCACTGCAGAAAGCAATGTAGAAGTACAATTCAAAAGTAATTTCACCAAGCTAATTTTCATTAATTTTGCTCAGTAGCCCCTTCAGACATTCATGAAGTCATTCATGCAAAACGTAATTTGGATTAATCAGTGTTGTCTCGTGCTGCCTGCAAGCCAGCCAGCCAGAGATGCAGAATCTGTGTGGTGACGGTACATTTAGGAGAGAGAGGTGCACTGCACGTACATTCCCATGTTCCTGGCCTCCCCTTGGCTCAGATTTTCCTCTGGTCCGACGACCTTGAAGCTGCTGAATGCATTCCTGTTCTCCTCCCAAAACCTCTGGATGTGTTTCTCATGGTAAACCTCCTGCAAGACAGAGCCAATGGTAATGGTTGAGACACGTATCCGAAAACATTGATAACTACTTTACGTGGCAGCAGACAGTGGTGGCTGTCTCAAGTACTGTATACTTAAGTACAATTTTGAAATACTTTTACAGGTACATTACTCTTGTATTTTTCCATACTCCACACATCTCTGAAGTAACTCACAACATAACAACAAATACTTTAACCCATTTTGGCCTGACCTCAAAATTAAAAAAAAATATTCTAAATCCTCCAGTTTTCTGAAATAAATATTTTCACGATTTTTCAAAAAAAGCAGACCTACAAGCTCGTATGGGTCCATGCTGGCCTGTGTTATCAAGGCACATCCTCCTTCTTTTCTTTATCTGGCCTTGTTGGTCTATCACCATGACAACCGTCTGTTACTCAGCACTGAGCAATCAGGGCAATGTCGCACCTGGAGCGTGCGTGCGTGCGTAAATATAATTTTCCCCTATGATTACCTATTCACTCAATATATAAGGTAATAATTCCATAATAGCTTTAGTGGTAAAGATATGTTAACTATTTAGTGCGTATACTGGTTTTTACCATTTTTTTAATTCTTCCATAATCAGCCCTATTTTATAGTTTAGCATTTTGAAAAAAGAAAAGGTACACTACAGGCTCTCAATTTACCTTTGTGCTGTTGTATATTCTGATGCCAATGCCTTTATACTTTTAATAGAATCAAATTCTGAATTCAGGACTTTTACTTGTAACAGTCAGAGTATTTATATGTTGAGGTTTTTCATACTTTTACTGTAGAGCAAAACATCAGAGTACTTGTTCCACCACTGACAAGCAGCTGCATATACTCACATTGTTGTGGATAAAAATGTTGAGTTTATCTCGGGGGTAGTCTAGGCTCAGCAGTCGCTGGAAGAACTCAGGAAGGAAAGGGGTCGGCTGTTCGATGAACACCCCCACCAACACACTGGGATATTCCTGTTTAGACATGGTGAGAAATGGATTTGTATTAGTCCAAACAACACACCTCTGTTAATGGCATTCTGTTTAACATACATCAAGGCCGTCTTTATATTTCACCTCAGACATAAACAAATCAGTGACGTTCTTTAAGGCATTGTTTACTTGTAGAGGATACTTTTGCTGCGTAGCATGAACGATGTAGCGTAAATCCGCGAACACTCAAACACAGCATTAATCTGATGAAGCAACATAAGAAACATGTTGGCTCATAGTTTTCATTTGTTAATAAAATGGTGCCAATAGTATCCTGGTGTGCTTTCTCAGCTCAAAATCTATGTTTTGGTGTACTGTGGTTTACCTTGCACCAGCTGGGACACAGAAGAGCAGCACTGCCACACACACTAATATTGACTGTCGTTGGCATTTCTAATGGTGTCACTGATCTGGTTCCAATTCTGTGAGATCTAGCCGTGTGTGTGTGTGTGTGTGTGTGTGTGTGTGTGTGTGTGTGTGTGTGTGTGTGTGTGTGTGTGTGTGTGTGTGTGTGTGTGTGTGTGTGTGTGTGTGTGTGTGTGTGTGTGTGTGTGTGTGTGTGTGTGTGTGTGTGTGTGTGTGTGTGTGTGTGTGTGTGTGTGTGTGTGTGTGTGTGAGAATATCCAGATTAGATTCTGAAAAGCAGATGGTAGTATCTAGGGGATGTAAAGCAATGTATGGTTTGTCGGATTGAAAAAATAAATAAATAAACACAATTATAAATCTAACTACTAAATATTGTTTTGATAATTTGCTACATTGTATTAATACAGATACACATATAGTCGTAAAACTGGTCCCTTGGAGAGTAGGGATTGTAGGAAATGGAGAGAGCGAGAGAAAGTAGCAGAAGAGAATGCCTTTTTCCCATGACACACAGACACACTGCTGCAGCCCACACAGCTCAGCCTGGCCTTATGATCCCCTTGACCAGTTCACAGCACAAAGTCTGGACCAGGGATGAAAAAGGCCCCGACTGGAACCGTCTAATTTGTGAGCTCCACAATGACCATGCTTGAGGCGAAAGAGGGGGCAGTTTCACCCATGGGTCCGGCTAGCATTAAATTGTTACTGACAGGCAGCAGGGGAAAATAACTGCAAAGAGGGCGGGGAGCAGAGAGAGAAGGGCGCTCATGAAAACATCAAGCCTTGTGCCTAAAACCTCAATCATTACTGACGGGGGGGGAAGAAAAGAAAGACAAAAACCAAGAGACAAGGGGTCTGGCTGACGTGTCTCACAGACGGAAAGGCCTTTGCCCTTTATTATATTGGGTCAGGAATCTGGAGTCTGTGCTAAGGCCCCGTGTCTACTCCATAGTGTACGCTGTGCCAATGACCCAGGCTTTATCCCGTCTGTTTCCCCAATCTCCCAGAATCCCCCCACCCTCTGCTGCTAGAGTCTGCTATTGAGTGGCATAACAAAAAGCAAATATCTTCACCAAACAGCCTTTGCCATTATCATGAAACAGCATGTGTTCTGTGCTGCGTCTGGAAGGTCAGTGAGAGCCGCTTTCACAGAGATTCCATTTATAAGGTTAGGTTTGTATTGAATCGGCTCCAACTGCACTCCTGACACACAAGGCCATTCATGGGGCTCGCAGGTTTGCAGAAAGTGTCGACTACGTGCAGCCATGGAGATTCAATATTGATTTGCCATGTCAAGGATTTTTATATGAATTTCATGTCCTATACAACCCCGCTTCGTCCTCATTTCTTGTCCTTGTGCATGACTTAATAGTGTTTGAATAAGACATAACCATACAAGGGAAAGGCAGGCAGCATATTTCTGACAGCCAAAGATACAGTTGCGGCTGTGTCTATACATTGCCAGGCTTGGCTGAACTCTCTGACATAATTTCCACATGACCGCTGTAACTCACCATTGTGGACAAATCCCATACTAAGGAGCCCACTAAAAAGCATCCTGGTCGACAGTGACACCCCTTTAAATAAGCCTTTCCAAAAACCCCAAAAGCCATATCCTGCACTGCAGCACACAGCTTCCTCTTCCCCAAGTAGCACTACTGGTACTTAACGCTCCTTTAATAAGGGTCCAAACGGTTTGGAGGGTGCACGACCTGTTATTGCTGGATCAGGAGTGTGCGCATTACAAATCTGGTGTAATCTCACTTATTGAAATGGGACAAACTTCTGTTTGTGCAAGACATTTCACTGATGGATTGATGAGACATACAAGAAGGCCGGAGAAGAAGGGAAGTCTGCACACTGTTCTGTAGCTCCAGAAAAGGGTTTACTATATTTTAAGCAACATTTTCCACCCGTGTGGGTCTTCAAGTCTGAAAGTCTGATGCGTTCGGTCGAAACGTTGTCCCTTAAAATAAAATAAAACTGGGAGCTACAGAACAGACTGTGCAGACTTCCTTTCTTTTCCGCTGTACCTATTTGTATTCAGCACCTGTGTATTTTTTGTTGAGTTGTGTGTGCTTAGCTTTTGGACTCTATTTACATACAAAAAGACTGTCTTACAGTATGTTTGTCTACAGAGAGGTTTGGGAGAATTCTTCCAAAGCATAATTGTCAGACTGCAAAGGGAGAATAGAGTGGAAAATTGGTATTATTCACTTACTTTGAGCTGAGACAAGTCCAGCATATTGTCATCACAGACACTGCAGCCATTCTCATAGTTCCAGGCATTGGGGATATAGTTGGCCAAGTAATTCAAGTAAATCTGCAAGGGTAACAAAAGACAGAGCAGGCAAATGGTTGGTCATCCAGGAAACGTAATTGAAGTACTGAAGTAGACACAAGCAACTGCCTTATTGTTTGTTTGGCGTCAGTGGTGCTCATTTCACCATATGAATACATATGGAAAGTCCTGGCTTGGTCACTGACACTTGCCATAGTCATTTACTCAAGTGATTTACAGTAGGGATGTGGGATGGCCAGACAGACATTATGCTGGTCAAGACTAGAAGCCATAAATGTCTGCCTGAGTCAATTATGTAGACAAACTGGACTGTAATTATTCTTTTTCTTCAGAAGTCTGTTCTCATCTCTCTGCTTTGTATTTAGTATGCAAGGCATAAATGGCATACTGTACAGTCCTTGAATGTCCATTGCCCTTTTCTTTTGAAATATCCCCTCACAAATATTCATATTGAGATGCCATAGTTAATATGTTAGTTATGTACAATTTATAATGCAGAGAAGGTGCCAAAAAATAAAACTGCATGTTTCTGATTGGAATCCTAATCTTGTGTATAGAACCTGGGCCTGGACAGATACATTTGTGTGTGTGTGTGTGTGTGTGTGTGTGTGTGTGTGCGTGTGCGTGTGCGTGCGCAGGACTTCAGGGAGGCCTTCTTCTCTTACGCAGCTGTTGCCTTGTAGACATACAAAAGTCTTTCTTGTGTGTGTCATTAGAGACAATAAATCCTCAATGTTAATTTAACTCAGAGTTCAAATGTATCCAAATAGACCTTTATTGGGGAACATTATAATGATGATGTTGATACACAGTAGACTATACATCAGGGTTCCCCAATTAATTTTCCTCAAGGGCCATATTTTGACTAGGGTACCAGGCTGGGGGCCGAGTCTGCACGCGTGAGGTCGAGGTCTTGCCCTGATTCATTTTTAGACCCCCATTTAATGCCATTTATATCTGGGACCCCCCCCCCCCCCTTGCGGGCCGCCTATTGGGGAACCCTGCTATAGATTGTTTACAGACAAGGCAGGCTGCCAGAAATGGCCACCGGATGTCTATATTGTCCCTGCTTGTCTGCTGCAGCTGTGGGCTTGAGCTATGCGTGTTGCTGTACTACAACTTGTGCATTTTTAATGGTAATATATTAGTATGTATGCATTTAAGAAAAAACAACTCCATGATGAATATAGCTAATATAATGCAATTGTATTTATTTGCTGATAATAGTGAAATAAGAACCATTTCATTTTGTGGTGTTTGTCCGGGCCCTCCTTCACTGTGACTGGACAGTTGGGTAAAAAGTGATAGTGATGAGCGTAAAATTCCACTTCATTCCATTCCATTCAATTCAGATGAAAATGGCAAACATGCACGCCTCAGTGCCTAGTCCTGCCTCTGGCATTTTTGCATACCGTAAGGATGTAAAAATCCCATCGAAAACAATTCAACACTGGGCTCATGACAGGACACACGAACTGAAGGTACAGGCAATGACGGCATCACATAATACACTGTACCTTATTTATATATAGCCAATATAATCACTTGTATTAACTCTCGGGGGAAGCACATGTCTCTCCTTATTGCATTGCACTCTGGAGGGACGGTGGGCATGAGGTAATGCATTCAAAAACATTAAATACATTGTTGTCATTGATTTTTGTTGTCAAAAAATATTCGGGTGGTGTCTCCCTTAATTGGCCTACTGGCAGGGCGTTTAAAGAGTTTGGCGTTGATTGGTCCTGTAGTTTGTGAGATTAGCAGTATGTGACATATACACACACATTACCCACAGCGAAAACCGCCCATGCAGTCTGGCCGTCTGGTGGAGATAATTGTTTCTAGATGCAACCAATTCAAGATAATCCTAGAAAAGTATTACCAGAATCCCATATATACACTGAATGTCAGTACTACTAAAGTCCTAAATTGTCCCTTATGTTTACACAAATGTTAGCTGCTAGTGATATGTGAGAGGTGAGGGACATCAAATCACCAGCTGTAAAATGTTACAACTTTACAACTGTAGAGGGAAAAACTTCCAAGGCAGACTGCAGTCTTCATCCAAAGTAATAACTTGCTGACTCTTCTTCACGGCTGCTTGTACATTTTCTAGGCATTGCACAAGTGCAGTTTTATAGACTGATAAAACAGCAGTTGAGTTTTCAGGATGTTCGCCCATTGCGAAGATCCAGCTAGCCTTCCTGCGAGGGTTAGACACCAGAACAAGTGGACAGCTGGGGATCCACATTCTGTGATCTGTCGTTAAGCACGACAGCTGCAGATGTGGAAGCTCTCTGGGGAAGCTGGTTCCATGATGCGCCAGCGGCTAGGGTTCATTACTACGCAAGACCAGAAACAGTCGCTAGTGGTCGAGTGGGAACGTGAGAGGGGGGGGGGGGGGGGGAGGAGTGGGGGAGGAATTGGATTAGGAAAATAGGCCAGCCAAGACTCTCTGGAGAATGATTACTGTATCTCACAGACATCCTGCTTTGGGCTTTGCACTATATAAATGGGAATAGAGAGAGTGAGAGAGGCACAGTATAGCTACATTTTTAAACCAGGCCTCTTGCTCATCTACTGAGTAACCAAGTTCCAAAGAATTCTTTGTTTTCTTCTTCCAACGAATGCATGTTGGATGTAATTCTTAAGGCATACAGTAGAGTGAGTAGACCAGGTCATTATTAGGAATGTGCTTATTTCTTCTGCAGTTATTGCTGGAAAGCAGCAACAGCTGCAAATGCTGAAGAATTCAAACATAAAAGCCAAAAACAGACTATGAATAAATCATGCAGCTGGATGTGGGTGTGGTTCTGTCCAGGTAGACCATGATGCAAATGTGATATTTTTCATATACTGATGATGTACAGTATAAGGTGTGCCTGGGGCATCATTACTCACTTTGCTGTTTCCGTTGCCATGGACTACCACTGGCAGGGTGTCGTACACTGTGTTTCTTACTCTCACTCGGTCTGTTCCAAACTTGAGGAGCACTTCATCTGCCAAGACAGGAACATTTTGGAGATCAGGCCAGGTTCTACAAATCTTCTTGCCGTTCCCGTGGGTTTTTTTATTGGTTCACTATGATATACTGCATTACCAGGCCCTTAGGCACTATAAAAACATAATCTTTCGTAGATTAATGAAATAAATGCATAAATAAAAAGTTTAATGTGGTCCAACAACAAGATTATAAAAACGAGACCACAGTGAGATCAATTTGTCGTGGTTACTTACCAATGGCTCCGTTGAGGTTCTGGAAAATCTGGCACTTGTGATCCAAACTCAAATTCAGAGACATCTGGAAAAAATATATATATTTAAAAATAAATAAGAGACATGAAACAGCTGGTCACCTAATATCTTGCCTGTGGTTTGCTTGTTTGCTACGGAGAGGTGTTTTCAGCTGTTTTAGAAGTGTATGTGGTTGGCTATCTAGGCTATAGCTGAGCTGCTAAAACAGTGTACATTACAATATAGCTGTTGTATGCTACCCAACATTCTTACCCTTTGCAATGGATCCAGATATATTTTGGTATAGAAGAGCTGGTCATCATCATTGTCATGGAGGTTCCACTGTGAAACTATTTTGTTTATGTATGGAGCGTAGCCAATTATACCTGAAAATTATACCATACAGTGTTAAATGCATTTCAAACTGTTAAGAAAATATGTCCAACTGTAAGTATAGGGTGAAAGAAGTGACTTTTACAAGGGCATATACAGTACAGTAGCCTACATCTTAGCCAGACTTTCTGTGTCTGTCTGCAATGAAATATGTTCTTTTGCTTTCAAGACTTCACCCTGGCAGTGAGCCAAGAGCCTTCCGGAAAGTGTGAGTTTTGGCAATAATCTTTGATAAATGAACACTGGGCAGCAACATTCTTCCCACAGACCACAGGGGGGAGCAACAATGGGCACCAGTGGGAAGCTGCAATCTCCACAAATGACTGAGAACTCACAGCTAGCCAGTAGCCAAGCTTCTGCGACAGCGTAGAATCTCACATATCCTCTTTACTATACATTCTCATTCTCACAGCAACATCTACTGCAGTTTTCCCATATATCCTCTCTTGCTCAAGCACATCGACCGCAGCAGAAAATTGCCGGGTTTGGCTATGTTGTTGGTCTGTGCACTTTTTGGGTCCCGTCATTAAAAAAGCCTCAGACACTGTAAACACGAACTGTAGGATAGATATGACATAGCCTAAATGGTATGTGACTGGAAAGGTCACATACCAGGTTGAAAAGGTGAATGGAGCATTTTAACATGCACATAATTTAATTCATAAATGACAGCCCTTCCTCCCCCCAATGTGTTGGCCCCACCCACCCACCACCACATATTTTTCATCCAAAATCAAAACCTCCCATATAACATTTCAAGTGTTTGCCTGTTTTTTTTTTTTTTTTTTTTTTTCATTACACGATTTCCATCGATTTTTACAAACAGATTTTACAGACTTTATGAAACACTCTTCAGGAGTTTGCAAATGTGTGGTTTGCCTGTGCTGAGTAAACTGGAGTGGCTTAAACCATGCTAGTCAAGGTGCAACAGCATCAAATGTGAGGTCAGCAGCCCTGTCAAAAATCAACTATGCTCAGTTGCTCAGTCTGTCCTTTACTCCTTTTGTTTGGCTACAGGCACAGACACACAAGTGCTTCACACACAACTCTTCTTGACTTGTATAAATACTGTGCTCTCTGTGACAATGTAGAGCCAGAAATGTGAAAACACTGACCCCAGCAGCTACTTGGGCGGTAGCCTTAGGGACACAAACAAAACCTACAATTTTATGCAATCTGTGGAACATTGGGGGGCCAACACAAATAGGCATGTCAGGCCAATGAAATTAAATGCCAAAGTCAGCCTCTGATCAGACAAAGACTTGTGACCACAAGGAAAGCAGTAATTCAGACACTGAAAGAGATTGCAAGATAGTGACCTTGCCACTTTGTGTGAATTTGTGATTGTTAAGGCCATTGCATCTAGAGCTCCATAGTCCATGAGTTCCATATGTTTCCATAATTGAGAAAATGTGTTTTGATTTTGTATCTAAAAAATGACCTATGCCCAGATTTGTGTTTGTGTGTACCACATTTGTGATGATTTGATTGGCCAGTTTTGTGTGTACCAAATAATTGGCTGAGTACGGAATGTGGTGTATGATGATGTATGATAAGAGCGCCCCTCACTAGTGTGCTTTTTTTTTTAATATTAAGGCCTCTAATATTAAGTGTACTGTTTGTATTTATCGATTGATCGATTTTACTTTATTTAACCAGGCAGAATGACAAAATTCATTAATTACAAAATTACAGCATCAGTCTGGTAAAAGGCAAGGCCTCTTGAGGGAGAGGGGGTCATGGCTAAAAACAAATCAACATTCAGTTTAAAAGCAAATAAAACAAAGCAATATTACCACAGTAATAGGAAGAGGGTAACGATGCTTTTGATATTGGAAACCTACCTCCTGAGTTGAGGTAGCGCTTGCCACTGCGGACTGAGGGATACTTGTCAGCTAGTCGCTTATCTGGCCAGAGCAGCCCTTCTGCTGCAAAAAGGACTTGGTTATTTGCTTGCTGAAACTTCCGCAGAATCTCTTCTGGTCCCCCGGCAAAGATAAGGTCATAGCTACAGTAGCAGAACAGAAGTGGAGAGAACACATCATTAACATGTTTTTCAAATCATCTACAGACACAGCCCAGCAATGTTTTTCTTTTATTTCTTACAAACCACCGCTTCCTCAATCAAAACTGACAGAAACCCACAGGGCCAGTGATTCTTATCCTCTGGGCCCGGGACCCACTGGTGGGCCCTGACGATATTGCAAGTGGGCCCCCAAATAATTGGCAAAGCACTTAAGATTGTATTGATAATATAACATTAATCTTACAAAATTAATGTAAAAAAAAAACATTTAATGGTAATCTTTCTTTAAAATATTGAAACAATAATTTTCATGGTGATACTGATGAATAGGAAATAGGAACGTTTGTTCTATTGATCCAAGCTGGAACACAATCCATTGATTGATCATTAAAATAAATAGTATCGCCCAGGCGGTGGCGTAACCGTCTGGGCACCCGACTGGTAATCCAGTCGCAGTGTGCCGCGGGTTCGACTCCCGAGCCCGACACGGCCTTTACTGCATGTCTTCCCCCATCTCTCTCCCGTTTCCTGTCAGCCTACTGTCTGTCCCTTCAAAAAACCAATAAAAGGCGTAAGCCGCAAAAAATATCTTTAAAAAAATAAAATAAATAATAAATAGTATCTGAAAATGCATTCAGCCCACCCATCTGACCATGTAACACGGCAGCCTAATTAAACCTCTATAAAGATACGAATCAGGGTAGGTACCCTCACAAAAATCATGCAGTAATCCTGATGGAGGAGAAGGGAACTGGTTGGAATAACGTGTTCCTTCCACGCGCTACGTCCTACCGGGGAAACTCCCCCCTGTCAGGTGATGAGAAGCGGCCTGCTCACTCCTCAGGCATTGAAGGAAGCATGAGCTCAGTTCAGGGCTCCCCCCATGTTGGCAGAGGGAGAGTAGCGCCCAGGATTACAGTTTAGGGCAATTGGCACCGGGTGAAAAACATGGGTTACAAAATTGTGGGATAAAAAAAAAATATATACAAATCAGGCCAGCTGTATTCCATACACGAGAGGTTCCCATTTTAAAGATTGTATCTGCCAGGTGTGTTTTGTGCCCGAGGGGGGTTTGTCGGGTCCCGTCACAAGGACAAAAAAGCTCTTACAACTCCCCTCTCTGTACATGAGAGGAATGTATAAATGTCCCGTCTAGTAAAATCTGTTCTGGTAACTTGTTCACCTTGAATGCTGATCGGATGGCTGTCTCTGGGGGTCCCTATCAAAAAGATAACTCCTCACCATTATGTTCTCATGGTAGTTGTAAAGTTTTGCTATTTGAATTGGATTAGTGACACAAAGGTGCTCTGTTTAGTGTTTACGGAGTACTAGGCACTTCCTGTACAATTGCTGCTTTTTCAGGGGCAAGCCTAGAAATCACAATTAATACCCTGTTTTTTTTCTCCAATCCAAATGTGCATAGAATTACAAGGCTGGCATGGATACAACCTTCTGGCTGCGAATGCACAGTGATGTGCAGTCTTCATTTGTTGTGCATGGCTATTGACATGATATCGATAATTTCCGTTATATGTTAACTTTCTCTGACAACTTTGAATGTAATAGCACAAAAAAACGCAAAATATACAGTATATAACACTGCTGTAGTAGACATCCATAGCTCGGGTATGAAGAAGTTAAGGAATTTGCATGGATCAAATTATTTCCTTTCAGAAATAATCATTTACGTTTCAAAGGTTCATATGCAACAGTGTGACAACATTTCAAAGTGCTTATAGTACTCGTAATCACCATCATCTCCTACCCAACTCGAAGAAATATGCTTGTGTAAGGCTGTTATTATTCTAAACCACTCACATTAACTCTTTTGAAACTTTCCGTTGGCCTTGAAAACTCATAATTCTGCTACCTGCATGTGAAATTAGCGCGTCTCGTATATCTCGGAGAACTCCGTAATAAGGCCTTTGCATGAACGAGTGGAGGTTGGTTCATTGCCACATAAACATGCATTGAGCAGACGTGGGCTCAAAACACTTATTAGGGGCTGTTATTATCTAAATGATTCCAATTTCCAAATGAATAGATCTGCACAGCTAAAAGGTTTTTTTTCGCTTTACACTTTCATTAAAAATGAAAATCCTACAATTTCCCGTGATAAAATGCTCATAAATGACAGCACAATAATTATATGTTGTGAACTGATCTTGTGATCAAATAGAATCCATTCAACAGCCTTCAACAAGCATCCAAAGTATCAATTAAGCTGTTGGGTACTAAACTCATACCCATATTGGTGCTGCTTCCAGATAGAATTTTCAATAATGGATCTGTAGTCCTTAAAGGGATACCCAAATCCCATTTTAAGGAAGTTGAGGACACAATGAACATGATGTTGAAGTGTGTTCAATAATTGTTCTGTGTTTTTTATTTTTTACATCAATTGGAAGGGCCGGTGTGACTGTAACTACAGGAAACATGGGCTGTAGAGTAGATCACTGTAGCCCATGCAGGAAGCACTGATATTCATCCCTGGCATGTCACGGGGGGGAGAATTCATGTTCAAAGAAAAAAAGAAACAGAAAAGAAACGCAAAACACACTCCAAAATGATGTGTATTATGTCATTCTTTCATTAGCAACAGGATAGGATTAAAAGTACAGTAGTTAAATATTTGCTACTTCTGCTGTTGTCCAAGGGTATTCAGCGTGAAACAAAATCCAATGTTAATCTTTCTGGGTTTTGCATGGCACTAAAACTGTATTCTCTTTCGCTCGCTTTTAATTGCAACCAGAGTAGCAAAACAAACACACGCCGGCTTTCAAAAACTGCTCCTTGCCAAAGAATACACAATTTAGGGCAGCCTACTTATTCACATCCAAATCCAATCTGGTCCCATGTCAGACTGATCTTGGATGTGCAATATACTAATGTTTCATCCATAGTGCATTCAAAGTGCATTGTAATCCAGTCCTAGTTGCACGTGTTATACAATGTCCAGCTGGGTCAAAAAAGTAGCCATCTGGTTGCACGCACGTAGGGGTCTTTGGACCCCTTGGTTCTGTCTCTGACTCTTTGGACTCTTGGTTCTGTGTTTGCCTCCTTCTCAGAGGAGGTCCCTGGTTGTTTGCTTCTAAAGCTTTTATCCTGATTCCTCATAGACCAAGGAAAACTGTTTTAAATATTCAAATCAAACATTTACATCAGGGGATAAATAAAGTCTGTCCTGTCCTTCTCTGTCCTAGCCTGTATATTTGATCACATCGCACCGGATCTGCACGCTAAAAGCGGGTCACGATTCGACACTTTGTTAGCGTGTAGATCTTTTGGCAAACCTAAATGAGGCTTTACCAGCAGGGTTCGCCTTTAGTCCAACTTTGATCATTTTTATATAAATTATAACCATAACGATCGTCTACCAGATTCAATCAGATTCAATTTACAATACTCCCCCCCCCAAAAAACAAAAAAACAAAAACAAAAACAAGACTTGAAATATGCAAAGCATGCAAAATTGGTCCAACATGGAAACACTAGTTAAACACAGGTAATTTGTGTAAAAGTGGTATTATACCGTTGGCCACTGAGCAGCTGCACTGGAGCAGTTTGGGGGTATAATGCCTTGCTCATGGGGACTTAAATGGTGGGTATTGAGGGAAGGATAAGTGTTGCTCATTCACTTCCATGCCCAGGATTTACACCATAAAAAAGCTAATTTCACCACCTTCCTTTTTTGTTTGACCTAATTAGATGACTCACCCACAAACATATGGATCCAATCTGGAAAAACCAGAGGGACGTTGGCCTAACTTATCCATCATTGAAAGTGTTTCAAAGAATATCCTCCTGGGAATATTGGCCTTCTAGTAAATCTCATTGATGAATAGGGAAATACTTCTGCAGGGCTACTGAAGAAGAGGTAGTTTGCGTGTACTAAATAATCCAACATACCTGTCTACCGTTAGGATAACAAGATCCTCTCGGTCAGCCAGATCCCCCATGGCCTCTTTAAGTAGTCTGACTTTCTGCCCTCCACCAATGGACCGCCCCACATCACCACCTCTCCAGTCTTCCCCCATCCCCAACACCTGTGGCACAAAACATTAGGGAGCAGTGTTAGAGTTGGATCATAAAATAGATAAACATTCTTATAATTGCAGCCTTGTGGCACTTTGTTTCCCTTGACAGCCAAATTCTTCAGGCTAGCATGGTCGGTGTTGGAAATACCATGGCAATGACGTGAGTGCGCTGTACTGCAGTTAGTTCATGGTAAAAATGGTAGAACAGGAATAGATGAGCCATAACTTACTTTCACAGTGTAGTTGAAATAGTTTGCAGACTGCATGAAGCGGCGGAAGCCATCTGTCTCCTTCGTAGCAACCGTTAGGACAAGCAGATTTTCTGTAAGGGGACACAAAATGTAACTTTGTAAACTAAGGCAACACAAATAAAATCATCACATATAGATAGTTCGCTAAATTACAGGGAGTGTACAGTGTACTTTGGTGTACAAAAATGTTTTCCATTGCAAATTTGGGGACATTTTATCGCCCATGTGTTGGCTTCCGTAACAAGAGCTTTACCAAAATGTTGTTCTACGCTTATGAAGTAGTGGGTATCCTGTTTCTGCAAACCATATCCCAACCAAACCTCAGGCCCATGTCAACACGTTGATAACTGCTTGGATCAGCCGGACAAAAACATGCATCTTACAGAACTGTAAGGAACAGCCGTATAACAGTACAGGTCTCTAACTGATTAAAACATGTAAAGTGTATGTTGTACACACTAGGGATCTTGAAAACAAACAGATTCTTTCAACCTGCGAGGCTGCGAGTTAAAAGAGCTCCAGTTCTTCGACCAGGTTAGAACATTTCCGCTAGGGCCATGAGTGCTGAGGTTGTGAAAAGTCTGAGACCAAGAAGAAATCAGCACCATGGCCTCTTATGAAAACAAATCTGAAGCTACAGAGGCCGGTTCTCCGCCGTGTGCTGGTCGTCACTCATCTTTAAGGTTTACCAAACAGCCCCAGAGAAATGTAAGCTAACACACACAGCTTAGCTACATTCATCTCTACAAACACCAAAAAAGACCCAGTGGAAATAGTTTTTTTTTAGTTGGTGGTGGGGAAGGGGGGGGGGACAAGGAACCCCTCACCACCACCTTTGTAATTAATTGAAAGCAAGTTTGTGCGGGGGGAAAAATGATTGAGCACATTTTTCATGCAAACTCTACATTGCACATTTGGCCTCTGGTGCCCAGTATGATAATCATACACTGGGTGGAGCCTTGATTAGAAGGCTCTAACCTGTCAACATCCCTAGATCTTAAAGATATACAGCCTTATTCTGTGAACAGGAAATACCATTTCCTTCATGGCATCTCTTCAAATTGCCGTCCAACATTTTTTCTTTAGCGGTTTTGTTGGCAGAATGTGTAACAGACATAAAGACGGTAATTCACAAAAAAGTAGGTCAATGACACTTTAATATGGTTTTACTGGACCACTTCAAGACTAAAGGTTTTGTGTGTTTCTAAGGCCACTCGGTCATATATTTAATATGCAGCATTATGTTCCAGTATACCCTCATAAATGATTTACTGGGCATCTGCAAATGAGAGGCAAAGCCCATTATCACGACCCTGTGCCTTGTGAAGGCTTCAATTAAAAGTGAAACCCTCTGGGTGTGCGCCAGCTAGAAGCTGGCCAGATAGTAAGTCAACCACTATCTGCTACTACTATGTAGCCTAATCACAATGCCCCCCATTCCATTCCGGCCCGAGACTGCAGCATATCAGTCTCTATCTCTCTCTCTCTCTCTTCTCTTCTCTTCTCTTCTCTTCTCTTCTCTTCTCTTCTCTTCTCTTCTCTTCTCTTCTCTTCTCTTCTCTTCTCTTCTCTTCTCTTCTCTCTCTCTCGCTCTCTCTACACTCCAGATCTAAACAAAAAAGAGAAAAGGTCTAGTGAAGTACTTAGGCCTTAGTGGTCTGCTCAAATCTACCTTGTTTAAATCAGAGCCTGATTTTGATCATCACTTTGATCATGTTCATTACTGTACTTTACCGCCAATCTCACAGTCCATGCAGATCGAAAGACTCCGGCAGATGTGTAGATCTGAACGTTTGCCCGCTGGCACCTTCCATGATGATGTCGGACCGAAAACATTACTTTTTAGTAAAGGACTGTGTTCCAATGTTATTATTTAGACATTAACATTTTTTTGGTTAAATTGGTTAAATATGACTAAAAACCTTAACCCACAGACAGACCTAACTACTTTCAACCTGGCATCCCTGTTTTGGGCATGTTGTTACTGTATAGGCATTTTTCACAACTTTTCGGTGACATTGTCAATACGACCAAGTATAAAATAGGGCTTTATTTATTTGTCTGTTTTATTTATTTAAATTAAAAGATGAAATATGGATTGGTGTCAGCCCAACAATTACTTTGTTCTATGCCTTCTTAATAAATGTAGTTTCAGTTTGGGCGGGGTACTTGAGGATTGCTTGAAATATGCTAGTGGTCCCGTACAGAGCGCAACAAAACACAAGTTGCAGTACACACCCACTCACCCACACAGAGTAGGTCACACGCAGCCCCATTGCATCTCATTTCCATTCCATTTCCCGTCTGTGGGCCTTAGCCATTCTCTCATCCCTGTCTCGCCTGTGGCCCTCCCTGTCATCGCTCTGATGGCTATTCCAGTACTGCTCTGACACGCAGGGTCCATAATGGGCTGTAAGTGGATCCCTGTCTGCTTCTAACCTTGGAGGATCGGAAGTCCGCTGGCAGACGTACGTAATAAGCCCAGGACGGAGTCCAGATTGTGCACAACCCAAGCTCAGGTGTGTCCCTGTTCTTGTTTCTCGTTACGCATGCCTTGGCTTGAACGTGAATGAGAGGACGGAGCAGCATTGGCTGGGAGATGCTGTCCGCTACATCTGGGAAACACATTCAGTGTTCGCCCCAGCCGAACAACTGCTTTCGTAGTAACAGGAGCTGCTACATACCCCCCTGCCCCCAAACTACCATAGTGCCAAAGTTGAAGCCCAGGTCAAGTTCAGGCTGTTCTAAATCCTATGTACTATGGTCATTTCCCGTGAGCAGAAGACATGCCATAAATCAAACAAATCATTGCTTTCATTTTCTGTCTTTTTTTTTTTTTTTTTTTTTTTACAGTACAGTACATACTGTGTGGGAACTGTATATATCTTAACCTTTTGTCCTTGTCAGGAACTTGAAAAAAAGAACCTGTGTTCCAATGGTTCTAATATATAATAATTATTTATTCATAAGCTCTTGTAGATAGCTTTCATTGGTTCAATATTTATAAAACCCACAGACAGACTCAAATTTGTTTGAAAATAACAAAAACTATTCCATACCCGGGGATGTGTTGCACGTGTCGGTCTGCGTGCGAGTGCTAGTATGGCGATGATATCAAAAACGCCGCGCTGCTCATAAACCGCTTTATGTGTGGACACAGCTCCTAAACCTTTATAACTTTGTAGCTGTGCGCCAGGTCTGCCGCCTGTGCTGGCTACTACTACTACTACTACTACAACTACAACCAAGCTACTGATCTGGGAACCATAACCATGACGATATATTATAACTCTATGGTGTCCGTACATGTGCAGTAACTCCGCCACTGTTACAGATCTTAGAGCCCGCTCCCTGCAGGGAATGCAACCGTGGAAACAGAACATACAGTAGCCTGTTGTCCGCACATGCACAGGAACTGTGAAACGCTGCTGCTTAGTCTATGACAGAGCTGACAAAAAACGGTAATAGACAGCTCAAATTTGGGAGAATTACTGTGACTGTCTGTATATGCTAATGGTCAATGCCTGTGTGCACGTTCAGATCATTTGCTCAACCCACTGAGGATAAAAATGAGGATCAAACAGACAGAATGAAAGAGGTTCCTTAGCTGATCTATAAGTACGTAAACCTTGCAGATAGGGCAGGAGCCCACTCCTGTTTTGGTAGCGTGAGGCAGCTTGATGTGGAAACTACACCCCCTAGACATGACGCTAGTATGTCGCAGGGACTTACCCTGTTGAGTGCCACTTCTTTGGTATTACCCGGCTTGGGATCAAATCCTCCCAGTCTCAGGGCGGACACTCTTAACCACATGGCCAATCAGCTATTTGCTTATTTTGTGTGACACTCTTGTATGATGAAGTCAGACATTCATTTACAAATAATAACCAGGCTGACCTGATACACTGATGTAAGTAACAGCTAATTATTAACAGTTAACAATGTATGTGTTCAATTTATGTGTGCAAATCAAATCAGTGGACAATACAATAGTCAATATAGTATTCAAATCGGCATACCAAAATCTAACACATTATACATTGTATTAGCTGAAGACGTTGTTGTGTTGCTTACATCACAGTGTCCCTAGCTCTGCATTGGCACGTAATATGTTTTCTTCTTAGTTTCTACTTCTTCTCTAGATAGCAGCAAACTTTAATGCTACTGCCTGCCAAGTTTGCCATTGTAAACCTGTATGTCATCAGCAGTATTGTGCTGCAGGGGTTTCTAAGGACATGAGCAAAGCCAATTGATCTTTTCGCAGCCTTTCGCACACTCCGTCACTCCCATGCAAATTCACAGCCGAGTCCGTCATATCGTGACGCCATGATTACCTCCTGGTCATCTGCTTTTCTTCCTCCACTATATCGGAAATGCATGCATGTTGTCTTGCCCCTAACGGTAGAGCTAATGGCCCTCATTTATCAATCGAGTGTAAAATCTGCCCCAAATTCGAGTGTAGGATTCGTAGTACACCCACGTCGGGTCGGCATTTACAAAGTGATCGCAGACAGCTGTTTCTTCCTTAATTTCGTTCCGACGTTAATAAATGTGACGGCTGAAATCTATCTGGCACGCCCTATGAAATCAAGCCTCGCCCTCGTTTTTGCGACATGAACAACTGCAATACGACCTGGAAACCATGGTTACAGGAAAAATAAAGTTCCCCTCGCTTGCATAAGTTGCCTTTCTGCCCCCTCTCATACACACAAACACACACACACACACACACACACACACACACACACACACAGACGCACGCACGCACACGCAACTTGCAACTTGTTGTATCTTAAATAAATAAACCTGCATGAATTAAATAAAGCTGTAGCCTACCCTGTCTGTTTCTCCTCTCGCTTCGCTTCCCCCCTGTCCGCCTCACCCCCCCCCCCCCCCCCCCCGCACGCATGCACGCACATATCGCAACTTGCAAGCAACTGTCACTGTGTGTTGTTAGTTGTATATTCAATTATTAAAGTATTTTTAATTTAATATACAACAAGAAATATTAGTGAACGAAAACCTGAACCTGTGAACCATGAATTAAATAACAAATAGGCACACACACGCTGCTGTTTTGCATAGGTGCTCCTCCTGTCCTGTCTGTCTCTCTCTATCACTGTGGTCCGTCCGTGACACCGTGATCAACTGACCAGCACGTTCGACGATTTAAATTGCCTCGCAGTCGCTGCAGTGGTTGGGCTGTCAACTGTCAAATCAATTATATGAATATTGAAGCCAAAACCGTAGCCTCATGTGGCATGCACTGGACAGTGCATGCCACATGAGGTGGTGGTGGGCTGCAGGCTGGGTTAGCCTATACTATCTCCGATGCGTTCCCACTTGCGCTGGCACGACACATTTGGCATTCGAGCGACGCGTCGGGTTTATTAAACGAGGAGGAGATTGCACATACCGTAACTCCAGAAAGACATCGGCCTGCTGTAGATTAGGCTACAGTAGGCTACCCACGTTGGGACTCTCCGCAGCTGCAGCGCTGTACTATAATCTCCAACGTACCGTCATGGAAATATTTCAGCACAGACAGCCCAAATCCTCGCATGTATGCGCTCATCATGCAAAACACTGTTTAAATGGCTTTCGCATCTAACTTGCAACATTGTTTTTAAATGCGCGATTTTAATTGCTTGCTTGTAAAGTTGGAAATCTCCTACTAATTTCATATGACACAAAGACACATCGTTGATGTATTCCTTTACTTTTTTTTTCTTTTTTACATTTAGCCCATATACATACAGTTTTATATAAACATTTTAGGAGTGAATACATATGTTTCGATGCCTGTGACAGCCTCTCAGCTGGTCAAACAATGCTGCTCCGCTGTTCTACGACAGAAAAACAGGTGAGGACAAAGCGTACGACAGCTCCCGACCAGACGTGGTTTTTGTCTTGGCTCAAGTTCAAAATCAAACGTTGGCGCAAATGATAAATGCCGATTATTAATAATTTCGGCGTACACCCATATTTTGGCGTACGCACGGTTGATAAATGAGGGCCAATGTGTCCAGGTTATGCCACTCAGCAAATACAGTATCAGGGCAATTGATGGGTGTGAGATAAACAATTTACAATAACTTACATTCACATTAACTTATGTTTGTTGTCTAGGGTTCATGCCATTTGCTCTAATTTTGCACCTGTAAGTCACCTTGGATAAAAGCATCTGCTAATGCCTAAAATTGATAGGATTCTTTCCTATAGCAGCAAGAAAGCATGGGAAATGTCTCCCTCGGACAATGGTATCAGGGGAGCACTTTCCTCTAAATTCTACAGTACATTTAGAATGAACACCAATTAGCCTTTCCATGACCCTGCCCTGAACTCATTGAACCACACGTTTCCCTCTTGCCATAAACAGGGAAGCCTCAAGAGTACATCCCAACAAGCAAGCACCCAGTTAAGTACACCCTCGGCATGCAAACCACCTTTGATTTAATGGAAATGAGACAGAAGACACTTCTGTTGACGCATTCTTCTGGTGACGCTTGGCTAGGACAATCTAAGCATAACCTGGTTTCTCACGCTTTCTTGCACTGACCAATGGACACTTTTTTTAGTTTGGCTCTGCACTGTTGTCTTGTTTTTCCTATGATGAGACACAGTAATATATTTATGTATTTTTTGTTTCTTGATGCACCTTGCTTTTCCTTCGGCCTTGTTTCTTCTGTATACTACAGTACTTTTTCTATCCTTCTTATTCTTACTTGTATGTTGTAACCTTAACTGCTGTGCCACCTCTGGGCGACTGATTGTCCCCCACGGGATAATAAAGGTATCTATCTATCTATCTATCTATCTATATATCTATCTATCTATCTATCTATCTATCTGATGGGTTTTTCCATATACGGTGGCAGTGACAGTTAAGATTCCCTTGCATTAGAAGTTGAGGTAAACACTTTCCTCTGAACTTCAGAGGAAAGTGTTTTGTTGTCGAGCGAAAACAAGAATATATAAATTCTATCATTATTATTATTAAAATTAAAATAGTTCATGTGATTGAATTATCTATGGCAAGCAAGTTTCAAGCCTCCACAAGTATTTGCATAGTTCAACTGAATGGAAACAAATCCTAAAAACAAAACAAAACAAACATTTTACGTATTACAGTCAGACCCCCAGTCTCCTCCTTAAGCTCTGTTTTCTCAAATTCAAAATGTCCCTATAATTCTTGTGAATTCCCATTTCGATTTCCCATATATTCCCCTAAAGATTTTCCACATCTGAATAGTCAAGATTTTGAAACCCCTAGAAATAACCCAGACTCAAAGGAATCCAAAGACTTGATTCACTGTTTCCTTTAGATAGCCGAGAGAAGTTTATGGACAAATGCAAACATGGAAAAAGTACTCAATTGTTTTACTTAAGTAAAAGTACCAATACTGCAATGTAGAACTACTTCGTTACAAGTAAAAGTACGGAATTGAAAATGTACTTCACAAGTTCAAAATGTGTAGAAAATCTATTGAAAATAGCAGATCTACAAGCTCACAATGCGTCGCGTTGGGACACATTGTGAGCTTGTAGATCGGCTATTTTCAAATGGCCGAAATGTATAGGGTTGAAGTGGTTAATGTATGTTTTCTAATCGATTATTATCTAATTGATTATTATGTTTTTTCTTTTTGCTTTGCACTGGTGTATATTGAGCTTTTATATGACTGTTTGTTCTCATTTAACCACATGAGAGTACCTGTCACCTTAAGTGAGTGATGTCATTTCTTTGTCCCGATAGGCTTACCTTTAGGCCAGACAGCCTACAAAAAGGATGCTTTCCCATTTGTGTTCATAAAGATAGCCTGATGAAGGCCGCATAGGCCGAAACGTTGCTGTTTCCCTAATAAAAGTTGGTCACTGCATTTGAAGACAGTGTGCGGGTGTTTGTTCCTTTTTCATTTTTGGGCACCCTCTCCTACGCACCTGTCGCCTGTAGGTGTGCAAAAGCCTTGCTTTTTATATGTTTTCTAATCAAAATTAAAATCTCCAAAGTAACTAGTAACTAAAGTTTTCAAATAATTGTAGTGAAGTAAAAGTAAAAATGTTGGCTCCGAGATGTAGTGGAGTAGAAGTACAAGTACTGGAAATTGGAAATACTCAAGTAAAGTACAAATACCTCAAAATTGTACTTAAGTACAGTACTTAAGTAATAGTACTTAGTTACTTTCCACCACTGTGCAAACTACAATTTTAACAGCTAGCTGGCTAGGTTATCTAACTAGGCTTTACAACTCATGGCAGTTTTGCCATTCCTGACAATTTGTCATTTTCACTGAACCTGTTGAAAGGAAGACCATAATCACTCTAGCAATGACTGAGGCGTAGCTGAGAGACAACTGGCTACACTCAAAAATGGGCGGCTTTTAGCCGGCCACATTTTCAGAGGATGAGCGTCTAGTCGGTGTTTGACAGTCGTTCATGAACAGCCCACAGAAGGAGAGGAATGCAGCTCAGACAACACAGTAACTCTTCTCCAAGAAACGTGTTCGTCCTCCTATCCAGTCCTCGCGTTTCTCTCTGTGTCTGTCTGTCTGTCTGTCTGTCTGTCTGTCTGTCTGTCTGTCTGTCTGTCTGTCTGTCTGTCTGTCTGTCTGTCTGTCTGTCTGTCTGTCTGTCTGTCTGTCTGTCTGTCTGTCTGTCTGTCTGTCTGTCTGTCTCTCTCTGTATGTCTGTCTCTCTCTGTCTGTCTCTCTCTCTGTCTCTCTCTCTCTCTGTCTCTCTCTCTCTCTCTCTCTCTCTCTCTCTCTCTCTCACGGACGTCTAGGTAAACTTTCACACTTCAATGAGCAGGCGCTCCGACTCAGTGGCTGGGCTTCTGCTCAAGTAAGCATTAACTACAGAAAGGAAAAAGGGTCTCGTGGGGAATGTACACAGGACAGGGAACTTTCCTCGTCCGCAAGGTGCTTTTAGCAAGCCAACACCAACTCCTGCTGTAATATCAGGCATTTTTTGGTACTGTCCCAGTAAACACACATTGTCCGACCAAAGTCACACCAAATTGGTGTTTTGCCAAGAAACAGCCAGCTGTTTTAAATTACAGTACAGCCAACATTTCCTAGTCCTTCCATATGTTTGGCAGATAGAATAATGTTTAACAGGTGGATCTCTGTCTGACATGCATCTTCCCACGAAGCATGGACCATTCAAATACGTTCTATATAATATGCCTGTCATACTGTGCAGGAGATTAGCAAGCACATTTCAGCTATTTGTGCACTATACGCTGCCACCGTTGCTCATTATTGCTCTCCACTGAGCACTTCTGTGTAGTTTTACGTCCTCCATTAATTTGACTCGTTAAAAAGAATGTGAAATGTGGAGCAGTGCCGTTTAACTTTTAGATTACAGAGGTTGACTAGGAAGTGGCCTGTGTCGATTTCATCCCTAGTACACACAGAAGGGCTTAATCCAGCTGTGAGGTACATCTGTGGTGCGCACCAAACTGCTAAATTGTAGTTCAGCAAGCCATGCAAACCGAACCACTCCAGGGGCACATCATCACCCTAGCTACTCCTGCAATATTATGAACTCTGCACTGCATACAGCATACAGGGTATGTAGGTTGTTCTTATGCAGCAGATTAAGAACAAACCCATATGTAGCAGGAGAATCACGATCATTATCAGAATAATCTTTATTGTCACATCACACGTTTACAGGTGTAAAACTAACCCAGTGACCTTGTCCTGTATAGCAGGTTCTCTTCAGTTGATATGTAAAGACATTTATCAAATTCCTTCTTTCCTCTAAATATCATTGCTTCAGTGCACTGTCTAACCTTGAACGCAGGATAACTAACAACTGATCCCGTAAAACAGACATCCATACTAGCATGCAACACACAGACACCAACCTACCATTACATTTAAATTTTATCTTCACAGCTTCATATTACATTCACAATTTAATGTGGCCACTGGCCACAACACAAGTCACATTGGCATGAGTTGCCATTACATTTAAATTTTATCTTCACAGCTTCATATTACATTCACAATTTAATGTGGCCACTGGCCACAACATAAGTCACGTTGGCATGAGTTACTATTTTCACATTTTAACGTAGCCACAAGTCGCGTTGGCATGAGTAACTATTTTCACATTTTAACGCAGCCACATGTCGTTAATTGGCATGATGAGTAACTATTTTGATACCTGTAAGTGAGCATCCCTAGACACGCAGACATTCCTATTCACCTACTGTAACAAGCCAAGTCTATACCTGGGTATGCCATGTGTTTTCACTTAAACCCCATGAATCTAATTTTAGGTCTAGCCACAGGAAGACTGGGGTTACTGCATGGTTGGAGATAGTTAGTCATTATTTCAACTGTCCGCAACACAAAATAAAACTTTTCTTTATGTGGGATTTAAAGCTCCAATGATTGATAAAACACATCATGCGCCACAATGCTAGAGCCATGTAGCGTATCCATGGTGGGGGCTGCATTTTCGATTGCCAAGTTCCAGTTAAATTCAATTCAGCCTAGGGAGGGCATGATGTCATCACCATCTGCCCAAGTTGGGAAACTTGACAAAAGTCACTTTGAATCATGGGTATACGTATACTTGTACGTATATTTGTCTTTCACATACTGGAAAAACAATTATATAAAAAAAAAAGACAGACAAAAACAAAAACATTTTCAGCTGGTGTTCATCATGGAGCGCTTAAGTTGACACTGGTCATGAATACAATTAGCAAGACATTTCCTCGGATGGTTAAAGACCTGTTAGTAGTGCTACAGGATGTTGTTGATTCTTCAAGGGAATAAATTAGTAGTTCAGGGAAATTGAGCACATTTTTGTTACTTTGAGGTTAAGCTCAAGTAGCAGGTATATTTTAACTGTATTTTTGCCAGGTACAACTACAAATATACTCATACCCCCCAGCTATGGGACGTTATCTGCCAGCTACGTATGTGTTCATACCCCCATATACTCCGTGTATGTAACAGCTTTTGGCATTGATCCGGTTGCTATGGCAACGCCCGTCACTTCCAGCTTTGGGATCGTAAAGTCTGAGTCTACCTCGGTAGATTTTCAAACCTCCATGAATCAGAATTTTGGGGAGCTGTCCTTGGTGGATCTTCTGCCATCCAAAGTTTGGATCTAATTTGTGACTTTGTACCGCGTTCCTCCCGACATGTAAACATTTCTGACGACAGGTAAGCAGTGTATGCTTACCTGTCGTGTGCTGAGTGTGTGTGTGGGGTGTGTGTGTGGGTCAAAATCATTCTCTGTGAACGCGGATGGCGGCACATCTTATCTCATAATTACTAATGCTAGCTGGCATAGAAAATGAACCCATTAAAATCTGGAAAGCATCTGTCATTTTAGAATTTAGCTATATTTGTTGCTGTCAGGGAGAAACCACCTAACTCCAAAGTATTAAGAACAAAACCTCTTAACTCCATTGGACCCTCAAACTGTGTGCTAAGCTAAAGCAGCTAACTCCACCACCTCTCCTGAGTCTCCCCCTCTCATGCAAGTAATTGACAATATACAAGTCACAATACCAACGTTGATGAGGCAGTATTACTTTGTTAAGTAAAAGATAAGGTTGCCTGGCCCGGCCTAACGGTCTGGGCACCTAGGCTGGTAATCCGATCCCCGGCGACCTTTGCTGCGTGTCCTTCCCCCCCATCTCTCTCCCCGTTTCCTGTCAACCTACTGTGATCTATCAATAAAGGCAAAAAGCCCCCAAAAATGGTTTTCTTCATTTCCTGAAAAATGTATAGGCTATTTTTCATTTCCTGAAACATGAGTGGAGTTAGGTGGTTTCTTTCCCGACAGCAGAGATATGAGTGTGTCACGATTAAAAAGAAAAAAAGCAGATATACAAGCTCATAGCGTGTCAGTTCATGCCACGCTTGTGGCATATAGGATATATACCGTATATATTTTTTTAACTTTACTTTATGAAAACAAAATCATGGTGAGTTATTTGGTTGGTTAATGTGGCCTTTTGAAATTCTCATGGTCCAATTTGTATGTCAGCGGCATGAACATAATTTCATGTAATTATTTAAACCAGCTCTAAGCAATTGATTTATTTTTTCCAGTGTTTTCTGAAGGTGCAAGTAGAATATACTAGCCTATGCCTTATGGGAAGTAAATTGTTGAGCATTGTTCAGTGCAATTGTTCAGTGCTCTGACATGGAAAGAGTGAACTATCTTATAGTCCATATCAGTTTTTCATTTGGAGTATATCCATAGAGTCCAAACATAATATCTTTGGTCCTACATGGGAATGACATTACTGGCACATCGAATAGCAGTTACAAAGTCAAGGTCAAACAATTATATGGGATAATTGACCTCCCAGACTAGACTACACTACATCACAAAAGACTCCATAAAAGCCAATTTAATATCCCTGCCAATGCTCTGCAGCTGGTCCATCCCTCTCCTGAAGCTGAATCCTCTCTCTACTCTGACACTTAAGGCTTGTGACCATCATCGAAGCAGGGTGTCAACATGGTCCTGGCAACACTGCTGAAATACCATCTGTTGTGTGGGACTGGCTTGAGGTGGAGGCTCATGGCTGCGGAGCATGACATTGTCCAGCATGTTATCACGCTGTTTATATCTATTTGCTGGTTGACGGAGAAAGCCTCAAAATCTGTAAACAACACAACGACAGAAGGGCCAACAGCAACACACATGTTTGTAGAAAGGAGGTATTGAATCAAACTTGTGGTGAAGTGTGACAAATGTTCCAAAAAGATGAATTACAGGTTTCAGCCTGCCAACTAGGTTTGTTAGCACTATGGACTACAATTACAGACCAGAGAGTCATTTATATGCCATACCATACAGAGGGCATGGACGCAGTCTTAAGGTGGAGTTTCCTTTTCTCCTCTGTGAAATGTTCCCCCGTTGGAAGGTTGGAGATGTATGTGAAAGACACAGGGTTCCTTTCTTGGCCTAAAGAGAGCCTGGGACTTTTGAGCAATCCCAGAGCATAGCATACATGGTGATGGCATCTATCCCAGCCTCCCACAGGCATCCACTATAAAGTTGTATGTCAAAGTCAAGTGTCTGGAATGCAAGACATGTTTTTAACAGATCCATCTAAAGGTCTTTCTGTGAAATCCCATTGACTGACATGACGTAATAGTCCATTGCTTAGAAACACCACCTTATGTCAACTAACTGAGCTGGTCAGATGCTTCTTGTCTTCTTTCCTCCCACATGTATAGCTCACCAGACAGGCTGAACAAAGGAGAATCGACTGTTTAAGTTTTAACTTAAACAGATGAGAACATTTTGTCCATTCAATGTGTGGACTAAATTATTCATGGTTTATGAATTTTCACAAATATATATTGTCATATCACAATCACCTTGTGTTATGCTTACGTGGTATATGTCTTTGGCTGCAACCTAGTTACAGAATGAGCAAAGAGGCATACAGTAACACTTGTCCACTCCCCACATGACAATGTTCAGTTGCCACCATATTCAACAATGAAAGCAGCTGGAGTGAGTTAACAAACAACATGATTAATAGAATCTAATTGACCAAAGATTTGTTTGATAAACCTTTCAGTCTGGCTGCTAACTGGTAAGAAAGATGAATGCCCAGAAATAATGATGTAGTTGCGCTAGAGATCATGTAGCATCCTGCAAGAATTGCACCTTCTTTCCTTTGTTTCTATCTTGGCCTAATATTTATTTTAAGCCCATAAAGAAAAAACACTTCCCACTGTCGGAAATATGATCTAATTTCCATTTGAATCTTTGATAATACAATAGCCTGCTGCGTTTCGTAAATTATGGGGGTTGACTCAACATCGCTCATTAATTGTGTAATGTAATTCCCCACATGGCAATTGCAGTATTTTTTTCGTAAACAAAATGTATTGCGTAGGTAGTGTCCTGGGTTGGAAAATGTGTAGAACCCCCTGTACATTCTGAATGGAGCCCCCTTGATACACTGTAGTGTTTGAGGAGCTTTCGCAGGGCTGTGGTTTGTCTATTTGGCTTGCAAGTTGCAACCTATACTCCTCTTAAATACTTGAAATGAAATTAGCTAAAAATGTGGTTTCTTTCTCTTGCTTTTAATCTTTTTTACCTTCGATGCCTCTGCTGAACAGTGTTCAGTTACGAGCCTGTGATGAAAGTGACTGCCAAGTGCCTTTCCATTAATTTAGCGTAGATCAACTAGCCTATGTCTAAATGTGGAGTGTTTGATGTCTGCAGTAGTAGTACATCATCATACCACATATACCACATCAAACCTGTTTCTACAAAGACTGTGATCACAAACACTGGTGTGTTAACAATACTTTCATTTGCAAACAATTTGACTAAGTGCTCTAAAATTCAACGTGACAATACCTCTGTGGGAAAGGTGGTGACATTTGCCCACATGACATCTTTTTTAAACAACTAATGAGCTGGAGCCTGCAGGCTCCTTAGCTTCTATATACAGTATGTGCTACAATTCCCTGCCTTGCTGTTGGCATTTAGCATCTTGCCTTTCCTGGCAAAATGCTTCATTATAACTGTGTTACTGAAGCTACCAAACACATACAGAGTATATATGTACCAGAACGTACAAGCCTACAGCAGTCATGACACAAACGCCAAGAGAACACACACGTATCCATTTATAGAGCTGTTTACACGTTTTACAAGATGCCGTACGTGTGACTTGAAAACAACACAGCGATATGAAAAACTCTTAATTCTACAGTAATAAAGACAGCAATTGAGCTACCGAGGAAGGAGTCTATGAAGTTCTAACGCCTCTGAGATTAATTTGGGGATATAAACTAAATGTATCCAGAAGCCCTTTATTCAAAAGTTTGAGTGCTCATTCAGTGACAGCTACTTGGCTCTGGTCCAAGCACTGTAAAGTTCAATTATAGTTGGTAGACAAGCGCCTTGTCATCATGATTGTCTGCTTCCTATCGAGACGAAATGAAATACCTGCTTATGAAGATGTCACACATTAAAAAAGCTAGAGAATAGACATTTTAGGATTGGCTGAACGTGGTATAGGTAATAATAGGTATTGGCTCAGTGATGCAAATAGCCTGCATCCTGCATCATTAGACTCACTAAATTGAGAAAGGACGCAATCATGTCACCCTCTGGGGGTCCTGGGATGCAATACTGTACTCAGTACTGTACTCGTAACGATGTAAATTCTAAAAGACCACGCCTGGGTCCCGGGACCCATTTCATTACATTGAAAACCTAATTACATCATTGTTGGCTACCACAATTTGGTCCAATCAATGATTTTAAATATGACGAAATTATGGAAACACATCATGACCATTTTGCTATATGTAGCCTATAGCTGTATCTACATATGTTATTTGTTTGAGTGGTGCAACCACTCCCTTACGGAGCTATGTGTGTGCCTGGCTGCCTGGCTGGGTCTGAGCACGAAAACAGCATGGCTGTTTTTCACCACGCAACCTAACACACACACAAACACACAAGCACATATTAACTGTATATATGATGATTTCGGGTGTGCCAGTACAGTACAGTGACAGTACAGTACAGTAGAGGAACCCCCACACGGTAACTCTGTAATTTCTCAACCATTTCGGACGTGGGGCGGCTCGCCGGATTCGGCCCGGCCCCCTGGTCACGTTCCTGGGGTTCTGGATGTTCCGGGGACCCCCCCGAGGGCTCCCTGGGGACCCCCGGAGACCCCCACATGGAGTTGCACCACTCACTTCACACGGGTGTGATTTTTATGTTCTCGTTGATTACCCATTAAAACCGGGAAACTATCTGTGTCATTTTAGAGTTTTGCATTGGCTATCACAAAGCTTGCGCTTGTACTATTTTTGAACATTTTTGAAAGATCTTGAAAGTGTGAGAACCTGTACTGATTTGGAAGGAATATGGCTCAGGTCTATAAATAATAATAACCCCCATAGCTCTAGAAAGGGCATTAGGGCTATGGACCAGAGCTAAATAACCCCTCTCCCTTCTCCATTTATGGAAAACAACCCAAAATGATGGAGCTTACACACAAAGTTGATTCTGGCCACACGCCACACTATTAAAAAGTTCACAGAAAGTCTGCGTTTACCAGTATAAGCTTTACAGTTGCCATGCCCTACAATATGGGGATATAAAACATTCACTGCCATAGCCTACTGTAACAAAATTAAAAGTAGAATTGTGAGAAACAACCACAGACGTTGTTTTCTTTCGCATTGTCGTCCAATTTCAGTTATTTCACACGCACGATCATCTCATCTATACAGCACAAAATGCAGTCACTTTTACGCGCGTGTGCGCGCATGTATACAGGCTACAGGCGTGCAACCTGCGCCCCATCCCATCACTTTGTTGTGAGACTGGGTTGTCTGGGTATAGACATTGATAATTAAGTGCAACCTTAAACGTAACAATCAGATGTTACACCACATATATATATATATCAGAGAAGCAAAGATTAAAGACAAAAACAATTAAAGCGAGTGTAACCTGCTGCCTATCGCATCACACCGTTTTTATGGACCACCAGCAGGGTCAGGGAGCATGAGGGGAAAAAAGTTTTCGCTTACCTTTAGGGATTGTTACAGGCGATTGACTTGCGTCGATGAAGTAGACGACATTTAAAAACTGAAAACAACATAATAAAAAATATAACGTGCGGTACTCCATGATGAATTCAGGTGAAAGTGAGTCCAGTTCTCCGAAATTTAGCCAGAAATGGGCTGACGCACAGTTCTGCTGGACCGTTACTGTTACTGTACCCCTGCCCTGCGCACCAGTGGTCACTGGTCTGGTCAACACCCTGGAGGTCGCAGTTTCTCGCGATAATTAAAATAAAGAGGAATTCACCGGCGAAAATCAAGGGTCGCCTGGACCAGTGAGAGTGACTGAAACAAACTTTCACCAGTCACTGGCATATAAGTACTGTAATTCAGGGGGGAACAGAGCGCACGAGGCGTGGTTCCTGAATCCTTAATTGCAACTGTGTAGCCAATTGGTTCTTCCCGGTGAAGTTATCCCATGAAAAAGGAGAGAAGGCAGAAGGCAGAAGGGATAACGGGGGTGAAAGTGTGATTGAATGAACAAGTACAGCTGTGTTTGTGTGTGTGAAGTGAACCCCCTACTGGCTCTCCTGCTCTGCCCACCACCTCTCAGGTCCCCTCCCCTATATGTAGCCTAAAGTAGCGTCTGTGTGATTCACAGCACATACCATTCAACCCTTTCTTCAACTATGAGACTTTTCATTCAACGTGGCTGAATGCCTATACCCTGAAATGGGCTAAGAAAGATGTATACATTTTTTTCATTGATTGAATACTTTATTAACATTTTGCACTGCAGATTGTACAGAGGTACGGTTTACAAAGACTGTTAAAAGGATAACACAAAGTCTAAGCATATTAAATCCATTAAGAACACAAACGATTTTCAAACATTTCTGATCTGATATTATTTTTAAACATTTTATATCATCAATACCTTACAGAAAATTTCCCCCTCTTGTTTTTTTTTGTAGGCCTAGAGATATACTTTATATAGGATGATGACTATGATGCAACAAGCGTATAACTTAATGATGCTGCAGATTCAGAGTTTTCAGAAACAGAAACCAGATCTGTGGAACTGTATAAATTATGGCCATATCTGTGGAGCTCACTGTGACTGTTTGGCGAGTTTCCAGTCAGGGCTTTCTCAAAGTCTTGTCCCATTCTGTATTATATTATGTGTGTAGCCGAATCTAACACCCACACTGGCAAACCATTCCTGTCTGGGAGCCATTACAGTTAAATGGCACTGATTAAGTGTTTTATTTTATTTTTCTTCTTCTTTACTCAATGACATCATCAGTCTATGCTTTCAAATTCAGCCAGTAAGAGTGTTAATGGCTTCACCAGAGAAATTGTTTTGTAACCGAGGTACTAGATACAACTTATCGCAGACTATATTCTCAGTAAGCCATGATGATATCCCATTTAAAATATCTGTAGATGTTCTCTAATGTCTTGACAACATGACAACATGACAAATGTCAATATGGACCAGAGCAAGTGTGTGGACCCCAGGAAGATTAGTTGCTATGTAATGCACCATCTATGACTTTTACATGATCCAATCATTTGATTTCATCATTAAATTCAGCACGTGTTCATGGTAATTTCTAGTTGTGTGAATACATTACCAGGTAAAATAGGCTGATTCACAAATATAAATAGAGGCAAGACTTCTGAAGCAGGGCAACAGGTGTTTGCATTTACTCAAATATAACGGTCCCTCTGTGATATTGCACAATTTCGACCAGTATGTCACTGAATGGCACAGTGACAAATATTACACAAGATTTGATAACACACTGCCTGAAATGATAAATGGCTGTGCGTACGCAATGTCTGGCAGCCTAATAAGAAACAAGCTGCTTTAATTCAATTAAACTCAACCAACCTATAAACATTTCCAATTCACAGCTACAGTTGGTTTTGATTATTTATTCTTTATTCATTTGGATCCCCATTAGCTGTGACCAAAGTCAGCTACTCTTCTACTGGGGTCCACAACAAACATAAGGATACATACAACACAACGCAATAAATATCACACTGTATACATTCTGGGGGGAAAAAACAAACAAGTTAATTACAAATAAAATTGGGGTAATTGAACACATTGAACTTTTAAGGATTTGATTTAAGGTTTTGGTTCATGACACTCATGTTCAGAAGTTATTTGGTCCATAACATGGACCAAATGGGGATCAAGAAGCTTAACAGCCGAATACATCTCCTGGATGTTTTTGTAGAATTGTTGGTTAGAGTTCACACATTCTACACATTTTCAAATGGTGACAGTACATTTGGACATAGAGTTCATTGTGTGTGGGTTAGAAAATTATATTTAATTACACAACACTTTACAGAAATGTAGAGAAACCCGGAGCCAGTATAATTAACGCGACTAGGCCACCCTCTATTTTGAGTGATGATGTGGAGACATTGGGTTTACTGACTGTTGGCATGTAATAATAATGCTGAGGACTTACTTGGTTGTCATGATAGATCTACCAGCCTCCACGAATAACAAATGGTTCATTATCATTAAGGAGGCAAACATATGATTAAATGGACGGGTGTCACATCTATTACATTAAATGCAGTTCCCTTGAAGATAGGCAAAGGGCAGGAATTTGAATTTGCTGATATTCCTGACTTGAAAATGTTTGGCGTGTATTCTAAAATGAGAATGTCCTGTCCCTTTCATTTAGTCAAATGATGTAATGTGGTTCAAGCTATATGCGAATGGCGCCAGCCAAGTAGGATGACATTACAGCGACCATGAGGGGCTAAGGGGACACCTTTCTGCCTCTGGTGCCTCTGGTGATACAGTACGTAGCAGTTGGTTTTTCAATTGCAATGGTGAGTCATTTGTCCTGGGCTCCCAGATTTGCCCAGATTTGGAACCCACAATTGCCTCATGGCTATGAGACAGGCTTTTATTATTGTTCCAAATGGTCTGTTTTGATCACTTACTGTTTAATTACTAGCTCTGTTGAATGGAAAACACAGCACTAATCTCCCTCAGATAGCTTGTCTCCCAGTCCCTGTCAAGGAAGATAGATAGATTCTCTTTCTCTATCATCTTTGGCAAATGTCTGCCCATGCTGGTCCCACGTATGATGCCACGGGCCATCTATCTTGGCCTAGGGTGTGGTCCAAGGGGCATCAGGAGGGGGAAAGTAAATAGGTTTCTCCTGATTGACCAACTCTGCATTTATGCAGAGATAATAGTACTCCTACATCTAAACTACCACAGGAAGAACACTTTTCATGTCACCCTAGAGTCTGGCCACAAAGGAGGGGAAGAGGCAAGAGGGCAAAGGCATGGCTTCTTTCACTTTGACAATAATTAGGTTGTGCTTCATGTTGTTATAGGCTGCAACTCTAAGAAATGCAAATACAGTGTGGAAGTTCGATCGAAGGTTTAAGCGGAAATGTATGAGTCTTTTGAAGATATTTATGGATTATTGCTTTCTTAAGCCCAATGACGTTTGGCATTCAACCTTGGAATTTTATTGCTGGACAGTTAGGGTTTGGTCTTGTGGTTCCCTGAAATTACACAGGATGAGCTCTTTGGCCGGCCTTTCATCAGTGTAATACCAAATGTCATCATTAGGAGGCCAGGCTAAACCTAGAAGGCTGTAAAAAACATAGATCTATTTATACCACTGAGCGCCGCGGCCCGCTTGCGACGGGACTCTAAAAGGACAGCAACGCCTGTCCGTCCGCCCGGCGCCCGTCCATCCCAACACTTTATAGTCCCAGACAAGATCAAAAACTACTGGCTGGAATGACATGGAATTTACTGTGCACCTTCATGCTCCCCAGAGGATGAACCTGTTGTTTTTGGTGAGCTTTCCTCTAGCGCCACCCTTGGGTCAAAGTGTCCACTTACATAATTAATATCTCAAAATCTAATGGGCAGATTGCCATGAAGTGCAATGCCTGCTGAGTGCATTCATACTCACTGGAAGATAACCCTAAGAAGCCCCCATGACCTTTGCTGTAGCACCACCCTAGGTCAAAATGGCCATTTTGCACACAAGATATGTAACTAGAAAAAGTGCTCCTCTGTCTCCGCCAGGCCAGGTAGATTATCGTGGGCCAGCAATATTTGGAATCCAAGTCATTATAAGATTTGTATAGTGAGCTACAATTCAGGTTCACGAACAAATGGTCTCCAGGCACCTCAGCTCTGGGCCAGTTTCTGCAGCTGTCCCCATGTGTGGCCAGATCTTTTCACATCAGGTCACACCCCCAGGTGTCTCTTGGTCTGCCCCTCTTCCTTCTCCCCTGTGGGTTCCAGAACAGGGCATATCGTGTGATATTAGATTTGCAAAGAGTGTGGCCAATCCATCGACAGCGTATTTGCAGGGTGTTTGTCTTGTTTGTTCCAGGTTACTGATTGTGTTTGGCCAGTGACGCAATTAAACAGTGTCTGCATTATCTGTTGCATTTTGTGAGAAAGGGCCACAATAGCCAAATGCCCTACTGGTGGAGCTATAACAGGCGGATGTGAAAAATCTCTGGCCTCCAGGGAGTGTGTGTGCACACTTTCACTTCGATCAGTCAAACGGTGCCGGAGATTAGCTGTTAACAGATGGACAGACAAGCACAGGGGATAGGGGCTAATATAGTCTCAAACCACTTTGGTCTGGTTGGGAACTTGGGGGTAAGGAGAAGCATAGCCTCCACTCCCTCCAGGTTGAGATTTAGACTCAGACTTGTTTACTTTCTATTATTTCTATTATTTGTGTGTGGTTCACAAATAATACAAATGTGGAGAATAATTGAACAAAACATATCTTAATCTTAAGCCTTTAAGTTTTTTGCTATATAGTTTATTTTCATAATTTATCCAGTGCAAATCTTCCATTGGAAATCTGCAGTGGGAACACATGGCAGAGGTACTGTAACTTCTGGGTTACAAAAAGACTTCATGCGTGACTAACTCTCTCAGCACAATAAGTGACAAACACCCCATTTGATTTCCTCTGTTCTACATTTGCATGTCTGTAGTGTTTTATTAGGCTACGTTTGCACAGTTGGAGCTTTGTTTGAAGGAGTGGACTTGACACCATGATAGAGAAAATTACAGGTGTGCTCTATGTAGACTAGAGAACAAACTTAAACCTGCCAACTCAGCAAGTTCAGAATCAGCATCTAATCACAGAATGCCTTCCCCTTCATACACCATTTCCATTTTCAAGTGGAGTGTGAAATGTATATGGTTTCAATGAATTAAGACTTTATTGAAGATTTCTTATAGAGGGTATGCGCATGCATAAAGTGAGTGGCAAATCGAGTGGTAAAGTGAGTTTAATGTCGTTTAACGTTGTTTAATGCAATCAGATCTTTTCTCTTTAGATGTATGGGCTGTCAAGTCCAGAAATTAGCTTTTTTCCACTCAGTAGGCGTTCCTGCATAACTTCCGGGTATGATGATGATGTCATGCTCATACCCTCTATTGTGGCCAAAAGGACAGAGCTATATGCAATAACATAATCCTATAAACCTGATTAATTTGGTAAGTTTATTTTTGGAGACCTTTCAACAGACTTGAACTGTGTGCATTACTTTACTTCGACCCAGCCAGCAGCACAGTGAAAGATACACAATGAAAGAACCTCAGCCCTAGCCCCCAGCATGCAGAGCACCAGTAATGTAAACACGCTACATCTCACATGCAGCTGCTTTCAGAGACTTTTATGGCTACTTTACTGCCTCTGTTAGGTGAAACGTGTTAAAGTTGTTGCTTGTCCTGATGTGTTGACCTCTACTGACCTCTAAATGAATTGTGTGTCTAAAGGAAGGGTCATACCCACGTCATTGTCCATTGTCGACAACAGCAAAATAGTTTACATAAACCTGTGAAAGGAACCCAAACTAAATTATTTTTAGTCTTATGTACCTATTTCAGTCAGATAACTCACACATACTGTAGATTGATTATAGAATGAGAACACAAGTGTGCATATAATATCTTGGCATTCGGCTCTGCTACATTTTCTCCCTGCTCGGCACAATTATACAGCCATCATTAAACACTAAGAGCAGGGAGATGGATATACAATAACTACCCCCCCATGCGTAACAGAAATAGCAGAGCCCACCGGTGGTGCTGGGGTGGCGGTGGGAGCAAACAAACGCATAACAACAACCAGGAACCATATGCCGAAGGAAGGCAGGAAGAAGTCTTAGGTGAGCTTGACTGCCACATCAGCGTATGACATGTGGGTCTTGCAAACACTGTATACACCCACATAGTAATGCAGCGTATTACGGCCTTGAGTATATCTGACTGAACTAACTCCGCAAGCTACGTATCATATTGTATATTAGACGTAACAAATACAAATCTCAAATCTTGGAAGGGGTGTTGCACATTTAAATGAAAAACTCCACTCTGAGACATGTCGCCCCTAGTAATTCAGTATTGCAATGGGAACACTTGTGTGGGTGTTATGGCATTTTATTCACCCTAGCCTAGAGACCAGTTGCTTATTATCTGCTCATTGTCAGCCTGCTATCTTTCTAATGGAATCTAGGATGTTCTGTTTTAAATCAGTCCTGCAGAGAATGATCTTTCTGCAAGTCTGCAAAAGGGATTTAAACGTGGATGTTAAACAGGAATTTGGAGAACACATTTTGAGACTTAAAGCATTATCCCATAGTAACAAAGAGCTTTTGAACTGTAAAACATATGACAGGTCATTTAAAGGTCAAGAGGTCAATCACAGCAATTGTCATTGTAAATCTTAACAAATCTAGCAAGCTTGGAAATGTGCAACAACCGCCAACATAGATTACAGACAAGATAAGGAGGGGAAATGTTTAAAGTGTATGGGCTAGTGAGATTATAGGCTGCTTGTTCATATGTGCCCTGACTATAACATCGTGAAGTAATTAAGAATCTGTTCTCAGCCTCTAATATTTGCCCAAGTTACTGTACATAGATCCAAGTAGGCCTACTGCATCTACAGTAAACTATTCCAACCACAGATTAATCAAATATACCACTTGCTAAAATTTTTATAGAAACATGGCAATACACTGGAAAGCCATGCCATACAATGTACCGTATACAATGTGTAGGCAAATTTGAAATTACTATTTACATTTGAGGCAATTAGCACTTGTTTTCTTTTACAATGACTTACAATGTATACAATGTTGGAATACGTAGCTACAGAAGTGTCATGAAACATGGCCGAAGGGCAATGCACATTCCTAAGCAACAGGTGTGTAGAAGAATAGGAAAATTGAAATGTAAATCGTAAAAAGAGAGATCCTACACACAAGAACTCAGTACAAGACCTTCATCAGGCCTGATTAACTTCTAAACCAAAGAACTTTGTTGATCGTTAATAACGTGTATTTTTTGCAAGTTCCTTTTTTATGTAGGATCTCTCTCCTCTTATGAACCTTTGTCAACCAACAGCAGGGTGAGGGGTCAAGGGCAGTGGTCAAGTGTGCTAACGTAACTACATAACAAGTAGACATTAAAACCCTGGGCCACCAAGTAAACATTTGTTTAGGGGCAATTGGTTTGGGGCTGGAGGTGTCTCCTACGTACAAGGCTTTTTTGTTGTTTTTACTATCGTTGTTGTGCCAATTAATTCATATAATAAACAGTACACACAACATTAACCACAAAATGTTATATGTTTCGTTTCACATATTTTGCCTTAAAGGTATATTCAGTGATTTCACTTATACATTTCACTAATTCAAATATCACTTCTCTTTTTGTTTTGTTGTGATAATCCTCTCTACTATAGAGTGTGCTGACCATATAAGGAGTTCCTCCCTGTCCCCAGTTAAGCCCCTGGGGGGGGGGGGGGGGGGAGAGTATGTTTTGGGCACCGTTAACCCGGTCGATGCCAAATTTTGCACACACACTCCCTGGATGCCAACATGAACCTCTGCCCCAAATTTTCCAGAACGGCATGTTATAGCGCCCCCTAGAAGGCCGACTTTTGTAAAACACATTTGTTGATATTACTACTCCCGATTCTGTCCAAAAATCCCGCAAATCGTTACATACTATCTTGTGCTCAAGACGGATCTGTCCGATATTTCATATTCCATCCTAATTGGCTAACATTGGCTTTCAAAGTTCCCCAAGGATCCCTCTTTGAGAACCAATGGCCTAGTATAGGTAGATGCCACTGTACAAACAAATGTACCTATCTGGGTCAGTTAAAAGAAAGTAAAATGAAAGAGGAGAAAATAAGTTGAGAAAAAGCTGCAAAATGTATTGGTATATTAATGTAATGCATTTATAAACAACAAAGAATCACCAATAGGCCATAACAACCTTCTCAATGTTGTGATGTGTAAATAACGCTATCTGGGTTGCTTACAAAGCCAGAATCCTGTGCAGTGCAGACAGTTATATTAGCCGGGTGCGGCTAAATGATAGATTCTTTGTTAATCCATTAGTAAACTAATGTAAAGCTATAGCCTCACCATATTGTCTGTGTGTATTGTAGTCTTGAACAGTAGTGTGCTATGGATTTCTTTTTTTTAATAATTCATAATTTGTTTTTCAAAATCGTACAAGATCTAGGTTTAGTACAAAGCAGCATCAACATTACAACCCTTACAAATAGCCAGTCCAAGAAACATAACAGTTAAAATGAAAATAAGACAAATAACAGCAAGGAAATTAATGTTCATTTAAGGTTCATATACATCCAGAATTCATCCCATGTCTCTTTCTGTGCTATGGATTTTTGAACCAGTGAGCTCTATTTCTGTGTGTATAAATATGGTCATGTCTCATCCGTGCTCGACCTCTAACCTGCATGTCTGATTGAATATTGATATTGATATTGTCGCTGTAACGCAGAAACCAACTATCTCTGTTTTTCAAAAAAAAATATTTACCATATACTAATGAATATGTCTCTGGGTGGGTGACAGTCTGGCATGTATCCTAACATATTTGTCTTTTTTTTTCTTCACCAGAAATGAGACAAACAGTGAAACATGGTTTGAGAGACGGTCAAACGGCAAAGATCCACGTCAGCATTCACCCAAACCTCTGTACCTAGCAGCACCATTAAACAGGAGGTGAACCAGGAAGACCATATACCCACAGGCCACAGCTGGTTCTCTGGACATACTGGTAAATACTGCCGTTTTCTGGAACACAACTTGTTTTGTTGTCCTGATAACCCTGCTTTTTTGACCAACTACGTTGCATGTGTGACACATAAGTAAGTAGCCTTGCCGAGCCATGAGGCCCATAGGGCAGGAGCCTATCTCCTGTTTCTGTAGCGTGAGGCAGCTTGATGTACACCCCCTGGACATGACGCTAGTATGTCGCAGGGATTTACCCCCAATCCAACCCTTGATGCTGAGTGTCAAGCAGGGAGGCACTGGGTCCCATTTTTAGAGTCTTTGGTATGACCTGGCCGGGGATCGAACCCCGACCTCCCAGTCTCAGGGCGGACACTCTAACCACAAGGCCACTGAGCTGGCAGAAGACACATGATTGTGAATTCACACGACTGGGATGGTTTACCAGGCTAGACTGGATATTTGCTGCTAGTGCTAACAGACCCATATAAAAAAACAATGGAAAACATGACTCCGATCCAGCAGGTAATAAGTAAGTACGGTAGTGAGGTAAGGTGCTGGTGTCTGAACTCCAGACTATGATGTAAGATGGGGGAGTGTCTATGCATCTGTGTCTACTGTCTAGTCATCACAAAGAAAGTTTATTGAAGACCAACCCACAGTAAATTATTTTAATTTTAAACATGCTGGATTAGTAGGAGAGGCTGTGTTTGGACACAGACTCTTTTATTTTCTGTGGCCTCAAGCAGTTAATTATTGAGTATATCCATCATGAATGGCAATGGCATAGCCCCCCCCTCCCCCAACATGTGATAAATAATGAATGCAATCTGGGTTGAAATACTGCACTTTAAATTAATTATGAAAGGCTGGAAATGAAACATTCTCACAAAGTTAATTTCTGTGTTGGTTTTACCTGAACAATTTTACTGTGACCATCTAAGGAGGTGAATGCAGTGAATAGGCTCAATAGGGGTTCAATAGAAGTTAAACAGAAATGTTGAGTGCTTTTGAACAGGAAAGGAGAGATTTATAAATGCTAACACGCTTATAATGATCCTATTGTCTTGAGGGCCATCATCAGCCTATTTTAGTTTAAGAGACATTACGTGATCAACCAATGGATTAGTTTGCAATGCGATGCGAGAGTGTGGTCTAGCCAACACCAACTCGGGACTCCTGAATCGTTGCTCTCCACACTTTCCTGAATCCTATCTAACATCAGGGTCTTGAGCTCTACAGTGCTGACGCACCGCATTGCATCTACATAATGTGGTGCACTTCTTGCCTTTCTGGCTTTGCCCTGGGTTGGCTCCCAATAGTGTCAGTTTGCTGGCATCTAGTTCCGGCCCGGGTGCCTGACGCAGTGCCCTGCCAGCCTCATCCTCCTCTCTGAATTTGTCTGTGACCCGTGGTAGGTCCCCGTAGAGCAGGGGTAGGCAACCTTAGGCACGGGTGCCAACATGGGCACAGAGGAGGGTGGCACACTGGCTAAGTTAAGAAATGCAGTCAATTAAATTATGTCCCCTCACATCTATATGCAAATGTGATCCTGCACAGTGGAACTCTGAACCCTGAGGGAGTCTGGGAGATAGGTTAGGCTATTGCTCTGAGCTCTGAGAGGAAAGGAATGTTGTTATTTATGGATACCGGTAATCAAAATCTGCTAGCGATGTTTCATTTTGATGTGGCATAATTAAATGTTATGTTAATAATATGGCACACTGACTATCAACAAAATAAAAAACATGGAACTTCATGTCAAAAAGGTTGCCGACCGCCGGACCCCTGGCGTAGAGGACCACATTTCTGATGTGGTACGTCCATGTGACACCTAGTGCCATTCGTAGCATACTTGTGTAGACTCCGTAGAGTCAATGCCTCAGCACCATACAGCAGTAGACTACTGACTTCATTGTAGCTACGAACAGTTCCGATTCGTCCGATTTCCATATCCTCCTCATCCCAGGCAAGTGCCCTTCGGACCTTCAGGTACTGTTCCGTTGAAACAGTCTTCTAAGCCCTGAGATATTTGAAGTCCTCGACTGCCTCGAGCACTGCCCCGTCTGGACGGTGGATTAGTTTAATGTGTTTTTGTGGTTAAATCACTAAAATATAATAATCTTTTGTTATAGTATAACTCACCTGTTCTAACATCCTAGCACCCCCCCCCCCCCCCCCATGTTAAATATCAACAATGTATATTGTTTACTGGCACGTCTAAACTGACATTTAGATTTGTATTTGCTTGACCACAAAGCTACGAATGTCATGTAGATAGTATATGTACTATATATACATGTAGATAGTATGTATAGGTTTGATGTTTACCTCGCTTTAATGCACTAAATGTCTTTCTTTGCACTCTACTTATATGACTATTTAGTGTTAATAGTTCTATTAGGGAACAAGTACAATATTCACAGTAATAGTGTGAACGCATATTTTAAATACACAATTAAATTTAAAAAAGATAATTACAATTAAAAAATAATGAGATGCATGGAAAAGGAAAGGGAGAAGAGCAGGGGTTCAGTCAGGGGGCAAGGTTTGTATGAGGTTTAAGTCTATGAAAGGATTCCATTTGTGGGAAAACGTTTTTCACAGAGAATCTTATATTTTCTAACTTAAGAAAAGACAACACCCCTGAGCCAAATACTGAGTGTAGATAGATGGAGCCATTTTTAAAAGCTAATATGATTTCCCAGAATTGACCTGAGAGGAACTTCTTGAGACCCCAAATGTTGCTATAAATAGGCTCATCTACTGATATGAAATCCCAAAACATTTGACAAGATGGCAAAAATAATCACACCACCAAGTCTAGGAAAGAGTGTTAATGACTCAGGGTACATGGAGAAGCATCACATCTTTCATCATATTGGTCTGCAATAGATGGGTAAATGGCGCATCTATATGGCGCCTTCATCCAAGGTGCTGGGTAGATTTCAGATAATCATGAGATTCTGAGAAGACTGTATATTACCTTGAATTGTATAGAGTTCTAGCCTGGCACAAGTTGTACCTGATCGTATTCTGTTCATGCACAGCTTCCTCCCACCACAGATCAAGAATCAAGGAGGTTCATTTGTCACACTACTCATACACAGGCACAAGCAGCAAAATACTTGCGGGTACATCTCCTTATGTCACTCCGGTTAATCCCCTAAGAACAGGAAAGCATGTCATTTTAGATTTTAACCACTTTACCCATTATTTTATACTTTGGCTATTAAAAAATCGTGGAAATTGGCGCAAATCTTTGAATATATATATTGTTTTTTAAAGCAAACTTTTTAACTCAAATTTCTTGGCGTCCCTGGAACAATATATGTTGAGAGCCAAATACATATAATGTATTAGTATTGGCAGCCAAATACATATAATGTTGTCGGTCCTTGACATGAAATAGTTTGAGGACCAATACCAAGTTTACCAACATGTTTTTCAGAAAACTGTTAGGATTTAGAAGATATTTGTAGAATCGGCCTCAGGTAAATGCCTAAATTGTAACTGTAAATTGATAACTATGGCATTATGTTGCCTTGCACTGGATTTGACCAAATTCTGGAAATTAAGTATTATTGGATGACGACATCACCACGTTGACAGCACCACTTTTGGAAATCACAAGAGAAAAAAAAACAAAAGGTGCATTTCAGGGATGAACCGGCAACCTGGAAAGAATATAATTTACAAAAAGCATATATTTACATGAAAGTATATATATTTTTAATGTAAACATAAACATTGTTAGTTAGAATAATATTACAATTCACATAAAAAATATTCGTCTCCCAGTTTACATTCATATCAGTTAGAGGTGTGTAATACATTGTGTGAATAGTGATATAACGGTATAGCATGCATTTGATCTTGAGTCGCAACTAAAAGCAGTAAAAGCACAATAGCATTGGACACTAAACATCTGAACAGCTCAATTGAAGTGTTAGTGAAAGCTTTAGCTTTGCTCATTCTAGTGCAGTAATACCGAGTTGGATCTTTCCTTAAACCATAACACCCTCTAGTGGACAATGTCTGCAAAGTAAAAAGAAAACGAAATGTGTCATAAAGAAATAACATAATAGTACACGTACAGTACCTGCATGTGGAAAACACAGTTCGTAACATTACTATATTAACAAATGGAAAAAATGTAACAATAAATATATCAATAATGTACCAAACATCAAGGCTGAAAAAAACAACACATTAAACAACTCTTTCAGTTTTGACAAAATATAGGCTTATACTGCATGATGGATATCTTTATATAAATAAATATGTCCATAGTTATAATCATGAACAAAGCTTGCAATTAGTATTTGGTTGACCACTTATTCAAGCATAGCACGAGAAAAGCCCTTTCCCTTTCAAAGCATGTGTATACTGTAGATACACATTTCTTTCATTCATTATGTGGTAAATGGGCAGGAGCCTTCATTGCAACCAATTTTAGCTCCGAGGGCTTTATTCCTGGATAGGCTCCGGAACCACATTGTAAACATACATGAAGACTTTCTCACATACAGTCTCAGAAACCACCTGACTGTAACCTTATATAGGCCTGGCCAGACATATATTTATAGACAACAATGCACTCCCAACGTCCACCCTGAGCAAATAAGACTAGACCTTCAACATGCCATTGTTCATAGCTTAAAACATCACATTTAAAAACTTTTGTTTCTTTCTCGAAACCAGACATTTTTAAGTAGATGCAAGTTAGGGTAGTTGGGGCTGATTACTATGGCTTATGTGGACTTGCTCTTCCAGAAATGTTTGTAGACAGAGAAATTATACTTGGATCCTAGTTGCTCTCAAAGAACATGAAATCCTGCAGAAAGAAAGGAAAGAAAGAAAGAAAGAAAGAAAGGAAGGAAGAAAGAAAGTTTACATACGTTTGTATTTTGTCATACAAAACAAATCTTGAATTTATTTCAATTCTCAAAGAACATGAAATCCTGCAGAAATAAAGGAAGGAAAGAAAGAAAAGAAAGAAAGAAAGAAAGAGAAAGAAAGAACATTTGATTAATTCATAAACTGAAGTTCAATGTGTGTGTACATACAGTATTATGTAAAGTAATATGTACAATCAGTTGTACCAGTTAACATGTGACTAGTATTAATGCTACGGCATATGTTTTGGTTCAATTCCAAATTCCTTACAAATATAAACACATGGAGGGGGTTGGAAGTATTAAGGGGGCTAATCAACTCCTGAACATACTAAACCGGGTAGCTTGAATAATAGTAACAACACGGACGGACATACGTCACAGCAAAATAACTGACTATATTATATAATATTATATTAAGTATATTATATACTGCACTTTATGGGCACATTCCACACTACTTCATACGGAGAACATGGTACTGTACCTTGGACACCTTATCTTAGCATATACACTACTGTGTGTTTATCAGTGTCAAATGCTATTATCTAATCTTTATCTAATATTTGTTGATGGTGAACGGTTATTAGCATGTGATAACGATATTATTGTTATCCAAACACAGGCCAATTACAAATGTCCGGGTGATATCTCATTCTGAGGTATATTACATTGTAACATATTGTATGCTACTGTCTGCATATACCATCACTATTTGGTATATTCAACAACAATAATAATAATATTAGGGACCCTGCCCCGACCCGACCACGGCCTCCCGCACCGGGTAAACGGGCGCATGTATGTCATGATAGTCCTGACTGATGATAGTCCTACAACTTTATTTTTCTGTGATAGGTTGATTGGAGCAAGTACTTCTTTGTCATACAAAAACAATCTTGAATTTATTTGAATTTGTATGAATCTGTAAGGGTTTTCTGAAAATGCGACCAAATCTGCTGGTCCCTTGGCCATTTTCACCCCAATTAGACGCTTTTGGTAGCCATCCACAAGCTTCTGGCAAGCTTCTGGCTGAATATTTGACCACTCCTCTTGACAGAATTGGTGCAGTTCATCTAAATGTGTTGGCTTTCTGGCATGGACTAGGTGCGGTTTAGGTCAGTACTTTGGGCAGGCCATTCTAAAACCTAAATTCGAGCCTGATTTAGCCATTCCTTTACCACTTTTGATGTGTGTTTGGGGTCATCGTCTTGTTGGAACACCCATCTGCGCCCAAGACCCAAACTTCTGGCTGATGATTTAAGGTTGTCCTGAAGAATTTTGAGGTAACCCTCCTTCTTCATTATTCCATTTACTCTTTGTAAAGCACCAGTTCCATGGGCAGCGAAACAGGCCCAGAGCATAATACTACCAGCACCATGCTTAAATGGTAAATGGTGCATTTATATAGCGCCTTTATCCAAGGCGCTTTACATAGATTGTGCATTACATTCACCCATTCACACACACATTCATACACCGATGGCGACGGAAGCCATGCAAGGTACCAACCAGCACATCGGGAGCAATTTGGGGTTCAGTGTCTTGCCCAAGGACACTTCGACATGTAGACAGGAGGAGCCGGGATTCGAACCACCGACCCACGGATCATTGGACGACCTGCTCTACCTCCTAAGCCACAGTCGCTTGACAGTAGGTGTGGTGTTCTTGGGGTGAAAGGCCTCACCCTCTCGCCTCCTCCAAACATGGCCAAACAGCTACATTTTTGTTTCATCTGACCACAGAACTTTCCTCCAGAAGGCCTTGTCTTTGTCCATGTGATCAGCAGCAAACTTCAGTCGTGCCTTAAGGTGTCGCTTCTGGAGCAAGGGCTTGAATTCCTTCTTGCACGGCAGCCTCTCAGCCCATGACGATGTAATACACGCTTGACTGTGGATACACTTCTAACTCATTGCAGACTTGCTTTTTGGTGGTTCTCACTTCTCAGTTGACTCTTGACCATCCTGACCAATCTTCTCTCAGCAGCAGGTGATGGCTTGCGCTTTCTTCCTGATCGTGGCAGTGACACAACTGTGTCATGCAGTTTATACTTACAAACAATTGTTTGCACAGTTATCTTGGGACCTGTAGCTGACTTGAAATGGCTCCAAGTGACTTTCCTGACTTGTTTAAGTCTATTATTTGTTTTTTCAGATCCATGCTGAGCTCCTTTGACTTTCCCATTTATTGTTTGTGGGTTGTGGCCAAAACGAGCCCTAATTAAGGCTCAGAGAAGTAAACACACCAGATGTAGTAAATCATAATCACTCACAAGAAGTTAAGAGGCCATGCTACAAAGCTAATTTGATTGACAACTTTCTACATGGCCATGGGACATAATATAATTGCTGTATGTATATTAATGAACCAGCAGATTTGGTCACATTTTCAGAAAACCCTTAAAGATTAATAGAAATTCAAATAAATTCAAGATTTGTTTTGTATGACAAAGAAGTACTTGTTGTCAGGACTATCATCAGTCAGGACTATCATGACATACATGTCCTTTACAAACGTATGTAAACTTTTGATCACAACTGTATATTCCTCATCTTCCTTAGAACTAACAACGTCATCATTAACGGAGGTTAAATGTCTGAGCTGCTCTAGTGTCTCCTTCTTCTCTATGGTATAGTCTAGTAAAGTGGTTCCCAAACTTTTTCATGTCAAGGACCCCCAAATTGACACTAATTAGCCCGTGGACCCCCATTTGAAAAGATATGCCAGGGACCCCTCCATAAGAGAAGATTTTTACGGCTCTAGCAGTGATTCTCAACCCGTTTAATTTCAAGGACCCCCAATTTGACATGCATATTAGTCTACTCTACAGACAACCATTTAATGGCATTTCTATCTCTGGGAAGTCAATTTAACTCTGAGAGTGTACAAACTATCATTTAGCTGGGACCCCACTTTGGGAACCACTGGTCTAGTAGTAGTGTAGCATTATTTAACACTTACAATGAGAAAACAAGCGCCGATCATTACAGCCTTCATTTTCACGTCCAAATCCATAGGAAACTGGATACCAAAGTTGTCCGCATCTGTGAATGCCTCGCGAAGAAGTCCTGTCCACTGTTTACTGATTTTCCCAATCTTGGTGACCTCATCCAAGGTCATAATCTAAAGGGAGAAAAGCACAGGCGAAGAAATTGTGACATGTGTTGCGTTAGCAGGGTTCAATTTGCCCTGTCTTTATGAGTTGTTTTTACAACTCATAAAGACATCTTCAGAGTAGCATATGTTGTATGAAGTCTCTGGCACACCGCCACATGCAGTAGCAGTGGTGGAAAGCAATATAAACATTTACTCAAATACTGTAATTTAGTTTTAGGTACTTTTACTTTACATGATTATGTTACTTGTTGTACTTTTTACTCCACTACAACATTTTGAAATTTTAAGTTACTAGTTGATTTGCAGATTTATATCAAACCTTTCAAAAAATAAACGATCTACAGTAGCTCTAGTCCATAGCTCTAATGCGTTGCATTTAGAGCTATATTACTCTTGACTTACGCCGCTCACATGAATGCAGACCAGCCTCTCGTCTTTAGCGTAAATAAAAAGAACGTTTTTGCTACTCACCAAAACAAAGGTGGGTTGTGTCATTAGAAAGCCTACTTTCCTTAGTGGGAGCACTCTGAGCCCCCCACCACACGTATAAACGGTACTTTTTGGCCAGAAAGGGATTTTTTTTCACCGGAGGAAAAACATTCTCTATGAGGCAATTCTCTGGGCAATATCGGTAGAAGGCGCAGTGGAGTAACAAAGTATTTTTTTTCCGGTGGAAACAAAATCCCCTTTTGGCCAAAAAGTACCGTTTATAGTACGTGGTGGGGGGCTCAGAGTGCTCCCACTAAGGAAAGTAGGCTTTCTAATGACACATGTTTTGGTGAGTAGCAAAAACGTTCTTTTTATTTACGCTAAATAGTTGCTGAATGCAACGCATTAGAGCTATGGACCAGAGCTAGATCTACAGTACCGTTATGAGCTTGTGAAAAGGTTTTAGTGACAATTCTTTTAAGATTTTGGGAGGGAATAAAAAGACTGACCTGGAGCTAAGCCCCGCCCTCTCCCACTTAGACACTCCGACTTAGACACTTTCCAGCCGGGCTCATTCATTCCAATGTAAATATCATGGATTTTACACATACTAAAATACTGGTTCATTTTTGGAACCAGACCTTCAAAATCTCTTCCAAATCCGTCAACAAGCACATAGGAAAACTATTGGTGGAGAGGTTTGTCTACCCATGTTATGCTTAGCTCCGATTGGACCATAGCAGTTTGGGGAGGGGCTTAGCTAGTAAAATCATATTGCTACTTTTACTTAAGCCAAAAATAAATAAAATAATCAGAGTACTTCTTCCGCCACTATGCAGTAGCTAGCTAGCATCATTTCCCCCTTAGTACTGACTTCAAAGCTGCAAGAAGGCAGAGTTTTCCATGGTAATACCATGCATGGGTAAGTCCAAGGAAGGTACTGTGTCACTGACCCACATCGTCATCACAGCTCAATCCCAGTAAAACCAGCTCAACCACAGAACAATGATCACACTGTACCACCATGCAGTTTCCCCTGCATGGCGGCTTTTCTGTCCACACCACGACCCACTCTGATTGGAAACACATTTCCTGTTCCACGGCGCAGGGCGAACAGGACGAGGATCTTAAGAAAAGCTGCCCGAGGGGCAACCCGGTGCGCTGCTACCCGCGTCGAATTCTGCTTTCACAAATTTATTGGGTTGCTCTGGTGTTTGGATAAACCTTACCTCAAAGTCAACATCTGGCAGGCAGCTCCATCCACAGAAGGGCCCGTGGATCTTCAGAATTGGCTCCCTGTGTTCGTCCTCCACAATGAATTTGGGCGAGATGGGGTGCCACTGTTGCACCACGTAGCCCACCGTGTTACCGGGAGGGGACTGCACCTCCAGCTGAGTGACAAAAACAACAGGATGGAGTTATAGTACTAATCGTGATCTGCTGTCAGAGAAATTGTTGCTATCTGGCAGAAACCTCTTATCTCCGTTTTTTGATAGTACACTAGTACACTAGTACACTTTGTGGCAGCGGTGGCCGAACGGATAGCGGCGCGGTCTAGATACCGGAAGGTTCCCAGTTCGAATCAGCCGTCCGACACGTTAAAATTACCACCGCTGAAATGCCCTTGAACAAGGCATCAACCACTACGATGAAATGTGTTCTATGAGCAGGGCCTGGCTGGAAACAAGTTCTTGAGCTTAGCCCAGATACCCTGGGTAAATATAGATTTCATTTCATTTCATTTTTCATTTCATTTCATTTCATTTCACACTAGTACACTAGACAGGAAATGGGGAGAGAGAGACGGGGAGTGACACGCAGCAAAGGTCATCGGGATTGGACACGCTGTCAGGCTGCAATGGAGCCTAAGGGCCCTATCTCTAACTCGCTTTGCTATTTCATAAATTATCGCCATCATACTACATCGTCACACAAAAGCATCGAAAATAGCAGATCGAAAATCTGCTAAGCTAGATCTGCTTTCGATATTTGAATGCTGAAAAATAACAGTTTTGGACATATGAGGTTTCCACCCAACAGATGAAATACTGTATGCACTTGTTTTTCCATGGAGAAGATGCTGTATGTGAAAATTAGTATTTATTTGCACAATTAAAAAACATTTTACATAAGCATAATAATAATTAGAAGTAAATAGAGAAAATAAACCTTTGTGGACGTATTCATGGCCTCTTATCTAAATAAAATATACTGTTTTCGCAGTCAAAACAAATCAATTAATTTGGAGAAAAAAAACACAGAGGCCAACTAACCGGGTGCCCACAGGAGATAAATTGTCTTAAAAGTGTATTGGAGGTGCTTCTAGGATCAGTGAGAATGTAGACTTTAAAAGGATGAGGAGATCCTGCTGTTTATTAAAAACAATTAACTCAAAAGCACACACAAGCCAAACGGCAAAAAAGAAAGAAAAAAAAGATGTGATAATACAGATATGAATGAGTTATGAGTAATGATCAGACAGTTCGGGGCTTGATTTTGGTTGCGGCTTCACTCACCTCCTGTAGGCAGCAAGGGAAACAGCAGGACATGCACCTGAGGAGTAGGGGAGCAAGTGTTATTCGAACTAATTGAGTTAATTGATTATAAATAGCATCCAATAATCGATAATCGTTAATAAAGCTGATGCTCGTTTTCAGTATGCTACTTTTGCAATGTAGTGAAATAAAAGTTGTGAAAATGTGGTACATTAATTAATAGCTCGAAGAGGGAGGGGGTAAGACAAAAAACAACCTAATATTGTGTTTCAAAACAATCGTGAGTTGAGTGAATTGTTACATGCCTAATCTGTAGTAGTCTGTTTGGTGGAGAGCTACCTTAAGGGATTTAATCGATTCATTTGGTCAATAAAAAAAAAAAATCAATTGAATAATCGCTAAGTAAATAATGGATAGTTGCAGGCTTGCAGCCCTACTTGAGTGGCCGGGTGACAGTGATGACCTCCTGTCCAAAGTTGTCCAGGACACGGATGTTGAATGAGCGCAGCGGGCCACAGCACTGTCGACTCAAACAGTCGTTCTCCTCCACTGCGTAGAAGACATTCTGGCCAACGGAGTTACGCACCTCATATTTGTTGTTGCTCTCAAAACCTATGAGGGCTGTGTAGATGAACACATATCCATGTATAGTTATTATGACAAAGCAAATTATGCTATTAACGTAGGGATGCAACAGTTAGTCGACCTTATCTATTTAATCGATTGTTTAAAAAAATATTTGATAATTTAATGAAAGAATGGATTAATGATCATTGTTTTGGGCATGTCATCAGAGGTGAAGATCTTCACACAGTGAAAATGTGCCGATCCACAAGCTCACAACGTGACGCATGGTGTTCAACACATTTAAAAAAAAAATTGCACAATACCGTTGTGTGACAAAGTATATAATTGGGTTTAAGTGGTTAATCGATTTGTTGATATATTAACCCATTAAAACCTGAGGCCGATTCCTACAATATTGCCTTTTAAATCATTTTTAAAGCAATTTAAAGATTTTCAAAAATATCAGATGTACAAGCTCGCAGTGCGGCACAAAGTGACACACTGAGATATTATATATTAATAAATTAAAATATATTCATAAATAAAAGTTTTTGATCTTGTTTGAAATTACCAATCCTGCCTACCAATGGTGTTATTGGTAGGCATGTTTTTGAACGGTCCAGCCCACCTCTGAGAGTCAGACTCGAGTAGAGATAGTGGTCCTTTAATAAACCCTAGGCTACTTCATTGACCTACTTGTTCTCTCTCTACACCAAATATCTTTGGCAAAAAAAAACGACATGCGTGAGCTCGGCTATTTCCGCTGAATGTTCACCCCTACAATAAGGACGCTATAGCCTGGCTCCAGCACCTAAATCGCTAGCCACGCCCATTAAAAAACATGTTCTGGGCGATTCAGGTCTGGTCACTCTATGGCAGCCTCGGTTGAAAATCACAAATGTTTACATACCTTCAATGGTCTCCACCTTCTGTTTGACCAGCAGTTGATCCACCTAATTAGATAATTAATACAATACATGTTTTAGCCCTTGTTCAGGAAGCCAATCTCATATATTGATATATGATATAACATCAGATTACGGTAAGAAATGGTTAATCCGGAATTTTCCTTTAAATACAAAAATGACATGCGTGCTGAAACATATTTTTCAATACACAATACATTTTCATAACAATGATCTTCTCTTCTTTTTTTGGGCAGTTGATAATTTTTAGAGGCACATTTTGGAACAGCGTGAATTCAGAGATAATTGCTTATAACTATATTCATTTCAGGTATACTGCTGAATTGCCTTATCTTTATATCGTTCTTTAGAAATAGAGGTGAGGCACAAGCAAGCAACCCCGCAATGTTTTTGTCTCCACCAGGCCGAAGGCATGGGGAGAGAGTATGTTTTGCACTCCGTCCGTCCGTGTGTCCGTGTGTCCGTGTGTCCGTCCGTCCGTCTGTGAACAGCTAATCTCTGGCACCGTTGGCTTGATCGCAGCCATACTCTGCACACACACTCCCTGAATGCCAGAGCTGAACCTCTGCCTCAAAGTTTTCACATTGGCCTGTTATAGCGCCACCAGGAGGCCGCTTTGTGCAAAACAAATGTTTTGACAGTACACCTACAGATTTTGTCCAAACATTACGCAAATTGGTACACAGTCTCTCTAGAGCCATTCAACGAAACGTGTCTTTCAGATTTTTCAGACTCCATCCTGATTGGCTAAGATTGGCTTCCAAAGTTCGAAGGAGTGCTCCGTTTCAAACAAAATGCTGCAAATCATGAACATTGGTGTGATTTCCGTGCAATTTTGCACGCACATTCCCACTAGGTCGAGGAAGAAATGCCACTTGAATATTTTCAACTCAGCCTCATGGTGGCGCTATAACTGGCCGATTTGTGTTTTTACCTATAACTGCACCAATCTGTGTAAAACCATGTATGCACACTCCCTAGAGGCCAAGTAAAAACCTTTGCCTGGAATTTTTCGCATCTGCTCTTTATAGCGCCACCAGGAGGCCGACATATGTAAAACACATTTTCTAATATTACTCCTTCAGATTTTATCCAAATTTCACGCAAATCGGTACACATGCTCTCCATAGTCATGTGATCATGTGATTTGTTTGATTTCGCATAATTATCCATCCTGATTGGCTACGATTGGCTTCTAAAGTTTTCAGGAGTAGCCCGTTTTGTACAAATCGCCACAACTCCGCAACGCAGCGTCCGATTGCGGTGAAACTGTGCATGCCTATTCCCACTACTAGGCTGAGGAAGAAATGCCACTTGACAGTTTTCAAATCAGCCTCATGGTGGCGCTACAACAGGCCAAGTCGCGTCACACACACACACACACACACACACACACACACACACACACACACACACACACACACACACACACACGTTTATATTACTCCTAAACATTTTGCCAAACATCACACACAATCCTATCCTCCTGGTGGAGACCTGTGCCCAGAAGGGCACTTTTTCTAGTTTGTTTTTGTTTTCTTGTCTACATATTTTTATTTGACATATAATAATAAAAAGTAAGAAGTGTGCACACATCCGCCTCGTTGACGGCAGGCATGGCGGGTCAGATCAACATGTAATTCATTCTGTACTGGCCATACTGTATAAGGAGCATGAGTGTACAGGGTTTGATTAGGTCAGATCAACATATGGAATGTCAGAACAGGTCAGGTCGCCGGCTGCACTAATAACTTTGGGGCAGGCCCGTGACCAAGAGTTTGAATGGACAGGTATCAGTCAAAAGGGAGACATCGAAGAGGAAGGATGGATGGGGAAGGATCAACATATGGAATGTCAGAACAGGTTCTGACATATATCCATATATGGAGATCTAAGGGTTTGAGGTCAGATCATCAGATATTCAGATGTAGAGTTGCTGGTCAATATTGATGACATCAGGGATCTCCATATATGGGCTTAATTGCGACAGCAGGTCACATTTACTATGATGTCAGGGATCTCCATCCCTGATGATGTCACTTGATGTCATGACACCTGGGCACCATATATGGGGGCATTCCCATGTATGCATGTTTCATGTGATCAAACTGGTGATCACATAAACTCGTCTTGCTCCCTTTGGGTCGAGGACCAAATGTACATCGATCCCTGTATGTTTTATTGTAAGTGGAATTACCATAATTAAAAGGTTAGAGTAGTCATATAGGCCATTAGTTACCTGAGTCAGGTATTCCAGTCCAGGTGGACAACCAGGTATTCCAGGATTGGGCACAGCATACATATCCATCTGTCCATCCATAGTTGTGAAAGACCTTAAGGCGACATGTTTAATGGATACGTTTTAAATGACTTAACAAGAAATGGCGCCATCGTGTGCTGCTTTGTGGAACATACTCACTCATACAGTAAACAAAATCACAGCGCTTGCAAATGGATACTCGACACACTGCAGACTTAAAGACCACCTTCTGTTCTTATTATAGTTTGCATGGGATTGAAGGGGCGATTAGTCCACTACAGAAAATCCTCTTATTTTAGCGTAATTCATCGTAGTTGAGTATGTGACACACATCTGGCACATGTAGGCTACTGGCTAGGCCGGCTCGTTTGTAGTCTCGCGTTTCCAGACTGTTGCCTCCGCAATTTCCAAATGCTTCCATTATACAGTCTGGACCATAGACATAAAAGGCTTTCTTATCTATGGTCTGGACCAAGGACTGGTCTGGACCAATCAATGGGCAAGCTATCATGAGTAAAATATAAAGCGGAAGTGGAGCCTCATCCCCACTTCCGTTTCGTCTTTACAGTCGCGCAAATTTATCATATCATCATCATATCATATCAAGACTCTTTCAAACTAGCCGACCGTCGGCGCAATGTGGAGGTAGCTTTATATTTAGAAATAATCTAAGCATATATAGCTTGTTTCTTAGCAGAAAAGAAAATACAAAAAGAAAATGTAAAATATATTTTAAAATATATTTTCGTGAACGGAAATGGCAGCTTCTTTACTCAGCTCATAGTGGAATAGTTGTCTGGCTACGCAACGCAACACTAGCTCGTTTGTAATGCGCGTCAAAACATTTGTCATCTGATCTCATCGTAATTCTGTAGAACGATTCTTTTCAGTGACTATATTGCAGTTTTGCTGTGACGTTGTTTTCCACTATTTGGTTCAAAACAGGAATACGTTTAAAGGGTTTTGGTTGGAACATGGCCAAGTAAACCAACAACAACATACTGGGCTGGCCACACTGACTGTGCAAAGCAAACGAGGCGACATCTCTTGCCCGTGCCACCGACGGGCTGCTAGCCTATCACACGAGTGACTCCGCATTTAAGTAAATACACAGTTAGATTCGATTCGTTCCGTCAAAACGAGAGATACTCACCGCGATTTGGCGTTGTTGCCGCGTTGGACATAAAAAAAATAACGGCCCACTCCCTAGTTAAAGTGCTCTGGAATAAAATTATGATCTCATTGGTCGCCGTCTCTGCGTTTCCTCTTTCTATAAGCCAATAACAAGACGGGGAAAGAACTGATATAGAATATTGAATACCGGTAGAATAGAATAGAATAGAATAGAATAGAATAGGCTGCTGGAGTTCTCAGAGATGACTGAATACATTCTATTTGCTGATAAACATACTAAAGTCCTGTTCAACTTAACTATTTAAAACATACTATAAAGTCCTGTTCAACTTAAAATGATGGGCTAACAAGTTACAACTATCAAAATAAAACCAAATAATATAGCTGCACATTTTCCACTATCTAACAGTTATATTCTAACTATAAATGCACCAAGTCTCTGTGTGTATACGTCTGTACGTCTATAATCCATGCACGTAACTCAAGAACCATTTGCCCCACCGACTTCAAATTCGACACAGGGCGTCCAGTGCCCGGTGTCGGGTCGGTCAGACCCACGGTTGTCCAGAACCACCCCAAAAAAAGCCTCTGCCCAGGCTCTGGACAGGGCTCCTGTCCAGTGTCCATATATGGAGCTGGCCTGTTCTGGCATCATTCTGATGTCTGCATAGACTCCATATTTGGGCATGCCTCACATAGAACTCCATATATGGGCATAAAAGGGTGGGGCATGCTTTTCCAACTTGCATCGTTCCAAGTAGGCCGCTGTAGATTGATTGATTGATTGAAATATGTATTAACAGTTTGCAGAATTACAGTACATTCAAGCACAAACTCAATACAAAGACTGTTAACTGTGAGTGCATGACCCAATTAAGCATTACACTTGTTTACAATTCATGTTCAATTCATCAAAACATTTAGAGACGTACAAATAGACACTTCTATATTAGACGAGTGCATATATGAAAAAAAGGCACCTTACCCTAAAAAAATTGCAACAGAAGGTTTCTCAACTGTTTTTTGTAGTAGTAGGTGTCCTTAATAACATACTAAAAGTTTACCAAAGTTTGACCATGCAAAAGGTGTTATTTTCAAGGTGGCGTCCAAGATCATTAAAATAGCCTAACTCCTTCATTATTCACCCTAGACAAGTATTTTTTGTGTCTAACCCTATGTTTTTGGGGTCTAGGAATCCATTGAACTTGTCCAAATTGCAGAGATACATTTAGATAATTAGTGTTCTGTACCATACTGTACTGTACTATACCGTACTGTACTGTATTGTTCCATACTGTACTGTACTGTATTGTTCCATACAGTACTGTATTGTTCCATACTGTACTGTACTGTATTGTTCCATACTGTACTGTACTGTATTGTTCCATACTGTACTGTACTGTATTGTTCCATATTGTACTGTACTGTTGCAGACTGTACTGTTGCAGACTGTACTGTACTGTACTGTACTGTACTGTACTGTACTGTACTGTACTGTACTGTACTGTACCGTAATGTCCTGTCGCAGTTTTTTTGTCGCAGTGTTTTGTCTTCTCCCAAACTTCTGCCGCAACAAAAGCTCCTTTTAACAATACAATATCGAAATCATTTCATAATCATCTAATGGCTTGAGTGGTTAAAATGGTCCTACAGTATGTATGTATGTACCTATTTTCACACAAGCTCTGACGCATCTTATAATGGAGGCAAAAGCACACATCCTGCTGGGAGCCTGTGGTGAGTGTGGTGGTGCAAACGTGGTCAAACAGCTTTCCATTTACCATCACGCTTAAGCTGACTTGTTGAAATGAGGTTGAGTTGCGTAAAAGCAGAGGACAAATCAATGTAAAAGTGTAGCATGAGCCCCATTTCCTTCCAAGTGTTTTGAAAAGTAAGTTAGTGAGTGACAAGGTGGTGGAAACTATAACTGATCACGGAGCTACAGGATGTGGTCGATCCGTTTCATGTATATGTCTTTGAACCTTGTCACTGTCATGCCAATACAGTTTTTTTATGTGAACTGAAGGATTGCAAAGTATTAAATCCGTATAGGCATGATTTCATTTGACTGAAGGTAGCATAACAGCACTCTGGGCTTGAAATATATTGTGTGGGTGAATTGAAATATTAAATATCTTGGACATACTGACATCCAACAACAGTGTTGCAAAATACATGATCTGCTTTTAAGTACACTTGTTCTGTGAAATGTACACTGTTCAGAGCATGTGTCTCCCCCCCCCCCCCCCCCCCCCCTTACAGCGTAAAAGTAGGCTGCTGATTCGGTAGGATTGCACTAGTATCCTTTTATTGTACAGTAGTATGTTTTATCTCATTTGCATTTCATTTATCTTATGGTACCGTAAAAAGAAAACATACAAATAAGAGATTACAATTACAGTAGGCCTACTGAAGAAATTATATATATATATATATATGTATGTATATGAGGCAGCAGCAAACAGAAAGGACTTTAGCTTTGATTTAAAAGAACTGAGAGTTTTCTGGGAGTTTGTTCCACATACTGTATGTGGTGCAGAATACTGCTTCTCAACATCAACACTGATTCATTCAGTGTTTTTTGTTGTATGCTCGTATCTGTTAAACTGGTATCGAGGATTCTGGATTTTTAAACTGGTATCGAGGATTCTGGATTTTTTAACTGGTATCGAGGATTCTGGATTTTTTTTCTTTTAATCTTTCTGTGCATTTAATGCAGTCTTTACATGTTTGCAGCAAACACCTGTTGATTTGACACATATTACTGTTCAAAATCTACTATTTTGCACGCATGCATCATTATACTCTGATGTATTGTAATACCCACACAGATGAGAGTCTTCTGCCTCTGTCACCTCAAATCATTTCCTGAAAGTAAAGACCAACAAATTATGTAAGACTCTTTTGGGGTATTTTGAATTGCTATGCTTATATGCTATCTTTTTTGTTGTTTGTTAAATTTGTCCTGAATTCGTGTTTTTCTATGTCAAACTTATTTTTCTTAAAGTTGTTTAATAACAGTATATTATACCTGTTTTATAAATACAAATATTTCTATTTGTCCTAGAGAAATCTAAAATGTTTCTCACTGTGGTGGTGTATATCCGCATGCAAAAATACATTTTGGGCTGACTGACATTCAGACAGGAAACCAGCAAAACTGTGAGCAAGTGTCTGCTGGTTTCCTGTCCCTTAAGAGTTTCTAGTCATACACAGTTAGGGATCATACTTGGATATCCTGTGTAATAAGTAGTGGTACCGTAGATCAGATAAGGTATTTGAATGTGGAGGATCATATGATATTAGAAAAGATGCAATTGCATTTCAGTGCCATCAGGACAGTATACTTTCATCAGTTCTATGGTAAAAGTTGATGGTGCTATACTATCAGAATTAACTGGGTTAAGATTTTTAACTTAAAGCATAACCGCAATCAATATGAGATCATCAGCTATGCCTCACTGAGTAAATCTCAATACTGATGCTGCTTGGTTGTCCCAAATTCGATTCCGGCAATTTGTCAATGTATGACCCTGAGCAAGACTTAATTACTCTATGGGCTCACTGCTCCTAGTAGTTATACCGGTATATATGCAGAGGACAAATTTCACGTATGTGCAAATATACTGTGGAGAGGAGGGGGGAAAGAGTGGGGACTAACTGTACTGTACTGTACTGCAACACACTGTATTGGACCATACGGTACTGTACTGTGCAATACTGTACCATACTTTTCCGTACTGTACCATACTTTTCGGTACTGTACCATACTGTGCTGTACTGTAGCAGACTGTACTGTACTGTACCATACTATACCGTTCTGGACTGTACCGTACAATACTATACCATACTGTACTGTGCAATACTATACTGCTGCGGTGTGTGTGTGTGTGTGTGTGTGTGTGTGCGCGCACAGTGGAATGGGGTGTGGCCTAAAATGTGATGTGATTTGCATCACTGTGAAATGTTGCGCAATAACATGGTTTTTCATGCAAATGCAAACTGTACAGTAATTATGACAGTTGCATGGATGCAAAGTAGTGCGTTATGTCTGGACACGCATGCCGGTGGTGTTATGCATGGTGAGATGTGGGCAAACGGTGTGGTTTGGTAGGAGAAGGCGGACAAAGGCAGCCGGATAAACGGGGTGCGTGTGTTTTAATTAGGGTGGCAGGATTTTTTGGACAACTTTTTAATACATTAGGAAGGCAATCAGTAGGAGTGTGCAAAGAGGGTGATTATGGAGGTTGGTGCAGAGCTGTCAGAACCTAAGTCTCTCAATAACCACATTATCAAAACACTCCTTTGAAACAGGTTGATGACTATTATTTGGGTTCATATCTTCTTCCCAAAAGGACTTTCAAACTAAAATGGTAAATGGTGCATTTATATAGCGCCTTTATCCAAGACGCTTTACATAGATTGTGCATTACATTCACCCATTCACAGTACATTCATACACCGATGGCGGCGGAAACCATGCAAGGCACCAACCAGCACATCAGGAGCAATTAGGGGTTCAGAGTCTTACTCAAGGACACTTCGACAGAAACTCTGGGGGAGCCCGGGTTCGAGCTGGTAACCTTGTGGTTACCAGTGAAATACATTTTGCACTTAAACCCCAAACTAGTACAGTTTCGGGAATAAGAAGATGCCTGTGACAAGTACATCTGAACCCTATCCGTGCCACACTCCACCACCATCCCTGCGCCTATACACCAACTACATACATTATGATAGCTCTGTACTGACTTGAACACCCTCTCTGTGCCCATAAGGGGGCTTTTCTCTCCACTGTATCCCCACTAAGGAGTCCCATCTTCCCCATAGACCAGACAAGTGGCCATTTGTTCCTACTAAGTGTGTTTGCTGCAAAGACTGAGCTTGTAGATCGCCTATTTTCACAATGTTTGTCCCGACCCCCAGTTTGGGAACAACTGCCCTAGGGGACTTGGATTATTATTATTTTGCCAGACACCTTTACAAACAATAGTGAAGACATTTCTTGTTAAGAAATTTCTTCCAAGATGTGTGTAATATTCCCAGTCTATCACTTGGCAGCCATGCTTTTACAAATGTCACAGTACCAACCATTAATAATGAATGCACTCCTTATTGGTATGGAATCAAATCAAAATAAATCTCCTGAAAGCTTCAACAGAATGTGAATTATGTGTATAGGTGATGAATTCACCAATCCTGGGCATTACGGCATATAGAAAAGGGAGAAATGTCCTATTACACTGTTATAACCTTATAACCAATTGCTTTATTATATAATTGTACTTGTAATTGCTTGACTATAATTTAAATATGCTAATTGGATTCCTAGATCACCAAAACATGGGGTTAGGCACCAAAATGACTTGTCTACCGTGAATAATGAAGGAGTAATGGCCTTTTATGGAACTGGGGGCGGCCATCTTGAAAATCTGACCTTTCGCATGGTCAAACTTTGGTAAACTTTTAGTATGTTATTAAGGACAACTAATACTACAAAAAACAGTTGAGAAACCTTCTGTTGCAATTTTTTTAGGGTCAAACCATAATTGCACCCGACTATATAGTCAAAGAACAGAACAGGAATTCATCATGGTAAAAAGGGAAAAGAAACATATACAGTGAGGGGAAAAGGGATGGGCGGTGTGGGGGTAGTAATAATAATAATAATAATTAAAAAAATAATAATAATAATGGTAATAATAATAATAATGATTTATACTGGAAAAACGTTCATGCAAACTGTAACAAACTGTTAACAAACAATAAATACTTCAATCAATCAAACTCACAGACTATTCTGGGCATGTCACGTGGGTGCCTGGTCCTGCCCTCCAGGCGCGCGGTATAATAGGCAGGGAGACCCCGTGACTCCTTATTCCAAGCTTTCTTCTGCGACACAGAGCATTATCATCAAAGTCCGGTAAGTCTTGATAGTAGTGTCTCATTAGGACGGAACATGCAATTCGCCACAGGAACTGCAATTTGCCTTGAAACCCCCCACCAACAGAGAAATTCTCTTCTCTTGAACGGGCTCTACTCCCGCTATTTTCTGGCGAAAAAGAAGGGGGGCCGATGCATCCTATCCGGGCCCTGAACAGGTAACTGGAACAGACGTTTCCTCTCGAAGGGAACGACCAAAGGCGGGGTGGCCACCGTGAATGTGATCACTGATCACTACTGACACCAGTCTGTCAGGGTGGGGTTCCACCCCCAGGGGCAGGTAAACCAGAGGTGCGTGGGGCAGCAGTCTCAAGACAGCCTACACCAACTACTCAGAACTACTAGCAGTCCTCTTGACCCCACAGCACTTCAAGCCCTTCATCAGGGGCTCCCACGTCCTAGTCAGGAAGGACAGCACCGCCACGATGTGCCACATCGACAAGCAAAGGGGCCGCCGGCTCAACACACTGCGTGTTCTGGCACGCGGACTGATCCCACAGTGCAGAGAGCACCTGCAGTTGATTAGGACCTCCCACGTCCTTGGTCTCCGGAACCGGAGAGTGGACCTGTTGTCCAAGGGATGCTAACCCCTTTTCCTCCCCGGGAAGGGAGCAGCACCGATGGGCCTATAGGCGCTTTAGCGCACGATTGGCCAAGAGAACTGCTTCACGCGTTCCTGCTGCTGACACTGGCCACTCCTGCCCCAGATGGAGTGAGGAGCCAGCGCCTTTCTTTGCCCCTAGTAGCCCCAGCATTGGGCTAATTGGGTCTCAGAGATAGTCCCCCCTCTTGCGACAGGCCAAAGGGGAGATCCAGGAGCCCTAGACCTAGGGATCTGGTCCGGGAGAGGATGAATTTCAGCACAGAGGGCCTCCCTCAGAGTGTGACTGACACCATCCAAGGCGCTAGAGCCCCTTCGACCAGGGACGCCTATCAGGCCAGATGGCTTATCTTCGAGGACTGGTGCCAGGAGAACGCAGTCCAGGAGGAGCCTTATCAGGCTTCGGTGAGGGTCATACTGACCTTCCTCTAGTGTTTGTTTGACAAGGGCCTCGGGCGTTGGTGTTGGACTCCTTTTTCCGTCAGCCATTTGAGCCACTTCGGAGTACCTCAATGAAGCTGCTGACATTGAAAACGGCTCTCCTCCTGGCGGTGGGGACCGTCAAGTGAGTGAGCGACCTCCATGCACTTTCTCTGGGAGAAGAATGCATGAGGTTCTCCAGAGGTGACTCGACAGAAGAGGAGATGCTTCAAGGGAGACGTTTCAGTTGTTCATCTCCTGGGACCCTAAAGCTCCTGGGAAGACTGTCACTAAAGTGAAGCTCTCCCAGTGGATAGTGGAGGCCATTGAGTTGGCCTATGCCAAATATCGTTGTTATCACTGGAATAAGGAGTCACGTTCCCCTGCCTTTTATACAGTGCTCCTGGAGGGCGGGACCGAGCAGGCGAGCACCAACATGACATGCCCAGACCAATAGTCTGTGAGTGTATGATGTAATGCTTCTATATGTTCACACCAGAGGGCACTCTCCCATAAGCGAGCCGTCTCACTTGTTTGTTATAAAACAGGGGTTACCTACGTAACCTAGTGTTTTGTTATAGCAAGACCAGGAGAGCTCAAAGTGACAGCAGTGAGTTCAGGTTCAGTTTAATTGTCACATCACAGGTTGAACAGAGTAAATCAGTGGGTGAAATACGTTTTCTTTTGTGCAAGCTCCGATCCATCATTTCATGATTGATGTAAATTGCTGCCTTCAAAGTCAACCCTAGTGTGGATGCGAGATTGAATGAACCACAGAAAAGGAAAATTTGACTTGTCTGTCTAAGTATTCAAAACAGCAGTTAAAGGAGTGGTGCACCGGGAACAAACTGAATGTCCAAACAAGTGTCTGGTTTCAATATGCTCTGAAGTTTATTACAACCATTGAATTATTTATGCATACAGAGAAAGAACGCCTCCCATGGCAGTCACGTGGACTGGAGTTACTGAGAACTTGGGTGGAACTCACACAAGGTGCACAAACAGATCAACAGGTCATAACAAGTTCATATAGATATGTAGATATGAGTTTGTTTGTGGTGGCCATTATGGAAGGAGAGAGACAGAAGAGCAGCTCCCCTTGCAGATAGGAGCGCTTCCTGCTCAACGTGCCTACAGAGCCACAAATAACACGTACAGCAGATAGCATTACATTACATTACATTACATTACAGTCATTTAGCAGACGCTTTTATCCAAAGCGACTTACAATAAGTGTATTCAACATAGGTAGGGAACAAAAACTACTAATCACCAGAAGTCTTTAGTGCATTTTCTGCAAAAACAAGCAACCAAGAGTATACCTAGCGCTAAGGTAAAAGTGCAATATATCAGCTACCTATTTCCTTAAACAGATGAGACAAAATAGCTAAATCAAATGAGCATGAGCTAAAACAATTAAGTGTATCGACTAAACAAGATCCAATAAACAATACAACAATAGAAAACAAGCGTTCGTACAACTAGTTAACAACAAGTAGGTCAGGCAGAGAGGAAGGGTAGTGTTTCCTGAAGAGGTGGGTTTTCAACCTGCGGCGAAAAATGGGCAGTGACTCTGCTGTCCTAACATCAGTGGGAAGTTCATTCCACCACTGTGGGGCCAGAACAGAAAAGAGTCGTGACCGTGTGGATCGGCCAGAAGGACCCTTGAGTGACGAGGCAATCAGTCGCCCCGAGGTGGCAGACCGAAGTGGTCGGGCAGGGGTATAGGCATCGACCATAGCCCGGAGGTAGGAAGGAGCTGTTCCTTTCACTGCCCTATAGGCTAACACCAGGGTTTTGAACTGGATGCGAGCCGCTACGGGGAGCCAGTGTAGAGAACGGAGAAGGATGGTTGTGTGGGAGAACTTGGGGCGGTTGAACACCAGACGAGCCGCAGCTTTCTGAACAAGCTCCAGAGGTCTGATGGCAGATGCCGGAGCACCAGCAAGGAGGGAGTTGCAGTAGTCCAGGCGGGAGATGACGAGAGCCTGGATGAGCACCTGGGCTGCCTTCTCCGTGAGGAAGGGGCGAATCCTCCTGATGTTGTAGAGGAGGAATCTGCAGGACCTTGTCACTGATGCGATGTTTGCCGAGAACGTCAGTTGATCGTCCAGGGTCACACCCAGATTCTTCGCAGTCCGAGTTGAGGTCACCACAGCATTATCAATGGTGATGGCCATGTCTCGGTGCGGACAGCCCTTCCCCGGGAGGCACATCAGCTCGGTCTTGTCCAGGTTGAGCTTCAGGTGGTTTGTCGACATCCACTCCGAGATGTCAGCCAGACAAGCAGCAATGCGTGCCTCCATGACGTATGTTTGCAGACATGATATCTAGTCAGCAGTTTACTTATAGATAGTGTGTGGTGTTGGAAATACACCTATATAAATAGTGTGTTTTTCAAAGAACTATTAGGATTTAGAAGGCATTTGTAGAATTACTTGCACACTTACATTTTAAGCTATATTTAGTTTATTGAAGTTTCGTTTATTAGAATGTAGCCTATGTGTAATTATGGTAGCCTATTACGTTGTTTGGGGGTATTTTACAAAGGAAACCTTTGGGTAACATCTTGAAAGCAGAAGTACATAAGTGTAATAATGTATATAGTCATATATGTTGTCACTGCCAGTAACAAAGAGAACATGTAGTCTCAGCTATATGCCCACCATGTTTCAAATCGAGAGGGTCAATAATAGAGAGAATCATCCGTTTGAAGGCTAAATTTGAAATGTGTGTTTTGGCATGGGGTTTTGAATGGATTGATAATTGATAACACATGATGTAGGAAGCTACCACTGCTGCAATATTATCACTTATTTGCTAGCACTAGGGGACGGAGTGTATACCTTTCAAAAAATCACTATGAGAATTATTCCCCCTAGATGGGGTCCTGGGTTACGTTACGTAATACATGAACTGGGGGTGGAACCGACATATTCTATTTGTCCCACTTACTGTAGGTGAAATTCTGCAAGCGATAGAGGTGCTTTGCATGTAAACAACTGCACCGGCTGCAAAGAAGGTGATATTCATTAATGTAATGGTAAAGTGAAAATGCATTACACACACTAATTTGTTTTGAATTTCCTTTAGAAGCTGTGTACAGTTAACCTGACTCCGCCAGATGGGGCAGCAGAGAGTACACTGGGTTCCCCCCTCCTGCTCCCATCTGGGAACTCTCAGGCAGACTTGATGCCCAAAACGGCCTGGCCAATCAGCAGCAGCTTCTAGCAGCAGCTTCTAGCTTCTAGCTGCTGCTGATTGGCCAGGCCGTTTTGTGGCCGGGCATCAAGTCTGCCTGAGAGTTCCCAGATGGGAGCAGGAGGGGGGAACCCAGTGTACTCTCTGCTGCCCCATCTGGCGGAGTCAGGTTAGTGTACAGTATGTAAACATGGTAACTTTCTGATATCTATAATTTTGAAAAGTGTGTTTTGGTATGGTGTTATGAATGGAGTGATAACACACAGAATGCTACCACCACTGCCTGCAATGCTATCACATTATTTGCTATCACTAGGGGTGTATAGGCTACCTTCCCAAAAGTCATTATGATAATTATTCCCCCCAGATGGTACCCGTGGCCTCATTCTTTACTTCTTCCTTTAATTTATTAATAGTTATGATTTTGTTCTCAGTAAGTTCTTTGAAATAATATGTTGAGCTACGGTACATTAAACCGTAGCTCAACATATTATTCTCGATCTCAGCAGGAAAACAGAATATTATCTCTGCACTGTCACAGGTTATGATTTGTGTTTAGGTTAATATATTTCTTAACCACTGGGGAGCACTGTTGAGCTAATGTTGCAAAGTCCAACACTAACAAATTGTTTCTTACTGTAAAAGAAAGGGGGAAAATAAATTCTTCAACAGGGATGTTCTTTCTCTAAAACACACACGAACATAAACACACACATGCACGAACATAACACACACACACACACACACACACACACACACACACACACACACACACACACACACACACACACACACGCTCTTACAAATGACATGATGTTGGGTCGAGCATCCTTATTTGCGAATACAAATTACCTGATTTCCTCGTGCGCTACTGATTTCTCTTAGACACACTAATGAGAACAAATGAGAACTCTAACACAGATTTGCTGACACCTCAGGCACAGGCGACTAAAAACGTCTTTTAATTGATTCATGTTACAGAGATTGCTTATGGTGACCTGACATAGCCTAGAATTTACTGTTGCCTATCCAGTAATATGTCCTTACTGTACGTGCACACAGCTCAAACATTAATGAGACTTAAAGACCCTATACTGCATGCATGCATGCTGCAGCTGGAAATGAAATGACACAAATGACACAGTGTGTTCATTTAATTTCCTTTGTATAATTTTGGCTAGGTTTTAGTCAGTGGTGTAAAGTAACTAAGTACCTTTACTCAAGTAGGCTACTCTACTGAAGTCCAATTTTGAGTAGAGGCCTATGTCCATTCTTCGATAGGGGCTACTGTATACTCCATCTCTGAGGCGAACGTTGTGCTTTTTACTCCACTACAATTATTTGACAGCTTTAGTTACTATACTGTACTTTGTAGATTTTGATTAGCCTATTATTACAAAACATGCATGAACCAATCAAACCCTATTGATACTTCGGCTACTCCAAAAATAACCGATGTACAAGCTCATGCACACTGTGTCGAATGAGCTTTGTAGATCTGCGATTTTTGAAAGATTTAGAGACATTTTGAAAATTAAGAGTACTTTTACTTTTGGTACTTTAATTAGCCTATATTTGTATGCCAATACTTTTGTATACTTTTACTTTGAAGTTTGAATGCACAGCTTTTTACAGAGTATGTGTACTTTGTGGTGTTGCTATTTTTTACTTAAGTACTTCTTCCGCCACTGGTTTTAGTTCAGTTTGCTGTGAGCCATTGCACCGACTCTTACACGGAGCAGGGAAGCAGCTCACAATCAAGTTCATCTTGTGATCCTGGCTGCTAAAAACGATGAAACGCATGTTCGTCATCATCATCCAAATCAAAACAAACTGATGCAATAACACTGAAATGGGAGCATTCTCCGGCTCCATCTGAATAAACACGCCGGGCGGCCGGGGGGTCTTTGAAAACCCTGTTTTATTTGTCCTTCTATTTGAGCCTGCATGTGCGGTGAAAGTATCAGTGTTAATTTAACTCTGAGAGTGGAAAAGTTCACCCAAATCGACCTGTGAATGTCAAATTCTTACACTTACACATAAATTAATGGTGAGGATTGTACCGTGTAGTTCCTCCCACCAAGGAAGTGTGTGTGTGTGTGTGTGTGTGTGTGTGTGTGTGTGTGTGTGTGTGTGTGTGTGTGTGTGTGTGTGTGTGTGTGTGTGTGTGTGTGTGTGTGTGTGTGTGTGTGTGTGTGTGTGTGTGTGTGTGTGTGTGTGTGTGTGACTGTGTGTGTGTGTGTGTTGCATGCATGTTTTATTTAGCCTCTGCCATAACTATCTGTTCTACTATCTCCCAGTGTGTTTGTGTGTTGTGCGTGAAGGTTGCGCTCTTTACCCACGCGGGTAATCTTTCGTGCACCCTTAACTAGGTTGTCATATCCGGCACATAATGAGCAGCCTAAAGATGAATGTGAAAATGCCTCCATTACAGGAGCTTTCATCCTCCTGTTCATTAGCTTAGGTTGCAATACATTACTCGAGTCCCAATGTACCACACACAAAAATCCCACGTCTCATCCACGAGTTACCTCCCCATGGTAATGCAGACACACCACTGTAGTGTGCAGCCAACTACTGCATGTGTACTGTACACACACAGGCACACACACTACTACAGTTTTTAATCACAGCATTAACCTACCTTTTAATTCTACCTCTAACCCTTGACCCCATTATCCCTTTGTATTGCTAATGGGATCTGGGAATAGGCCTTGCAAATAACCATGGTTCACTGTCCCTTTAAAGACATCTGGGTATCACACATATCACACATACACGCACGCACGCACGCACGCACGCACGCACGCACGGAATAGGCTACTGCACACACGGACAATGTGCACAGACACACACGCAGATGATGTGCACACAAACACACACGCAAGCATACCCAAACAATGCACACGCACTCTGATGTGCACGCACATTTACATTCGTGCAAATGTGCAAATTTACCCACCACGCGTTCATCCCCTGCCCATTTCCAAATTTGCCACTCTTGATGGGTTTGTCACTTCGTCTCTCTTCACCTCTACCCCTCCCTTACCTCCCTCCATCCCTCTTTTTTTCTTTCTTTTAAAAAAGAAAGAAAAATCCTCCTGTTTCTGCACCCCTGTCATGTGCTTTGTTTGCTGTGACTTTCCATGTGGTTATCTGAGCAGAGACAGTATGCCTCACCCTGGCACAGGACCTCAGTTTCCACGGCAACTTTATAATTGTTTTGGATGTGTTCCAGACTCCACTGGATGCCGAGGCGTTATTGATGTCAAAAGAAGCCAGTCTAAAACGGGGGAGATGTGGAAGCGTCCATATGGTTGCATACACAGCCTCACGCACAGCCATTTAACCGTTCTTTCAATGAGAGCGTTTTTTTGTTTGTTGTTTCTTTTCGTCCTATGATAGCAATGAATAGATCCCACATGCGCCGCATGATATTTCATAATTTTGATCATTCTATATCACAAAGGGATAATGGCGAGCAATATGAGCCACTGAGCTGTGTAATGTCCCCCCCTCTCTATTCGCGCCATCAAGTCATTGTCACAGTATGTATGTTGAGGACGGCGCTGTATGGAGCCTCTAATGACAGCCGAGTGTCCATCCCAATGCATATTCATTGGCTATGTGAATAGTGACATCATCTAGACGTCCTATACTGTATGGGAGCGGGTTTGTAGGCAAATGAAGACGATGAAGCCCATCACTTCAGTGACAGAAGTCTGTATTATGTTGGCTAGTCGTCTGTGTGTGTGTGTGTGTGTGTGTGTGTGTGTGTGTGTGTATATCGATGCTGTCTGCAATTTGGGTCCAGTATATTTGGCCGGGTCTTCGCTATCCAGCGTAGCAGCAGCCCCCGCTTTGACAAGGAAGGCGGTGTGAGTTATCCCAGTCCTGTCAGCGTAACCATATTGTGACCCCCCCCCCTCCCCCCCCCCCCCGATCCCCCCCACTGACTCTCTTCTTCTATCTGTCACTGCACACATGCACACTCTTACACCCACATACACGCGCACACGTGCGCACACACACACACACACACACACACACACACACACACACACACACACACACACACACACACACACACACACACACACACACACACACACAGAGCCCTGGGTTGTGGCCACATTAACCACTATGCCAACAACAGTCATTAAAATAACATATAGTGTCAACAGCAGTGTGGCCCCAAGTGGCTGAACCCAAAATGCTCCATCCTCGACTCACAACAACCCCACCGACTCGTCTTTACGGCTGGAGAACCATAATCCTCACGTCAGCAGCCTTGCTTCTCAAATCGTCACTGTCTCGGGCTGAAACCTTGTATATCCATATTTGCCCTTTTTACCTTTTTCTTTCCATAATTGAATGCCCTATATTTTATGTTTCGTCGTATAACTAAAATAGCAGATCTACAAGCTTACAGCATGTCGTGGTTGAATTTGAATTCTTTATGTCTTGCAAATGTCTGTTTGTGAGTTTTATAAATATTTAACCAGCAGAAAGTATTAACAACAACAGCAACGAAATGCAGCTGTTTCTAGACACTGTTTCTTCGCGCTAGGTTGCATGCAAAAACGAAGAGAAATAATAAGGGTCCTGCCTGACTGACTGATGGAGCCCAGCTGTGGAAGTAGTAACAATACCAAGGGTCCTGTATTCCAAATTAAAGTGTGAAATATTTTATGAAATAGGGCTTAATTGGTTAATGTATTGGTTAATGTTTTGTAATAATAATCTAAATATATAGTATCAGAATCAACTTCTGATTGTGATTCTGATTTGAATATTCAGGTTATGATTATGTTTACAAGCTGTCAAATAATTGCAGTGGAGTAAATAGTACAATATTTGCCTCTGAAGTATGACGTATTGAAAAATAGACATATACTCACTTATAGTAAAAGTACCTCAAAATTGTACATAAAGTGCAGTACTTGAGTAAATGTACTATAGTTACATGTAGGCTATACTGTCCCACCTCTGACGCAGCCTCGTGCCTCTCTCTCTCAGATTTAATTTATGACCTGCGAGGAGGAACCCTGGGAGTGAGAAGTGAGTGAGACTGGTGTGAATGCCCTGAATAGAGCCGGGGCAACAGGCCCTCCAAATAACACAAAAGAGGCACCACAGCTGTTTGGAGGAGGCAACACAACACAAGGCTTCTTCAGCGAGGCACCGTCTCCTCAGACCCAGCTCCGGGACTACTGGCACTCACGCTGGTTTTGTGAGAACAAAACTTGTTACAAATACTGTAACGCGATGCTCGGTTCAAATTAATGCAGCCTGCCTTGTTGTTGCAGAAGGGCTGAGATTGGCAAAAAAAAAGAACATAACTTGTTTTCATTAAGTTTTCACGGAAAGTGCACATGAAATTCTTAGTTCACAAAAATATTCATCAGTAAAACTTGGCTCGGTTGCTTAATTCCCCTTAATTATTCTTGCTATAGTACCCCTGCAACAATCAATAAAAAGGGGAATACCACACTGTGGCCTTCGACCTTTGAGTAATTTGAGTGTAGCAAGAATCTGCAAAGATGAAATAAGAAATAGGAGAAGGGAGGGGGGGGGGGAGTACAGCACAACAGCCGATCACCTTTGCAGAGGGGCTGGATCACTGGAGGGTCCCGCTGAGACGCAGGAAAGTGTCACCAGGCTTCGGGAGCTTGCTGTCAAGCGCCGGTTACCGACTGTCAACTGCAGCTAAAAATGATTTCAGAATCCGGGGTTATAAGTTCAGCGCACTGTTTTCTTCCCCCAAGACAGAGGGAAAAATGCTGTCACCATCACTGGGCCCATAATGATTTATACTCCCCCTGTACAAACTCTCTCGGCTCCCCGTTCCCATGTCTGTTCCTTAGTTTTCCACTCACGGCCATTAGCTTGCCACATGCAGGACACGTGTGAGCTTTATGAATAACCAACGGCACCGTATAACTTAATTGTGCCGCATATGCATTAGGAGCCGCAACTACAAAGCTGACTCACTGAGATATATATATTATAGCTCACTGTGTGTGTGTGTGTGTGTGTGTGTGTGTGTGTGTGTGTGTGTGTGTGTGTGTGTGTGTGTGTGTGTGTGTGTGTGTGTGTGTGTGTGTGTGTGTGTGTGTGTGTGTGTGTGTGTGTGTGTGTGTGTGTGTGCGCGCGCACGTGCGCGCTCATTGTACTGTATATATATGACAAACAGTTTTATTGTCAACATTGACAACTACTGTTTTATTGTATTGTTTATGAGTATAATGTTACTGTTAGTTCAAGTTTGAGCCAACACTAAGAGGATTTGTAACACGTTTGAGGGGAAGCTTTCTTTTCTTTTTAAGTGAAATTCCTAAATTGAATGTGTCTTGTCACTTTGTGCAACATATTGTTTCTCATAGACTTTGCTCATGCATAACATGGAGGGCAGTGTAATTTCATTTCTTGGGGGGTGGGAGGGGGCTTTGCTTTCCCCCTCTCTTTCTCTCTCTCTTTCACCTTCATCGACAGAGAGAGCGAGACACAGTCACAGACACAGAGAGATGGACAAACAGAGAGAGACAGAGACGGATAGAGAGAAAGAGAGACAGACAGACAGACAGAGAGAGAGGGGGGGAGAGAGAGAGAGAGTGAGAGGGAGACAGAGAGAGTGTGTACTTCGGAGCCATCTGCAGACCACAATCCATCCCCGAGCACTGGGGATCACAAAGGTGTTATTTTTCAAAGCCGGCCCTGTCCACCTCCTGCCGAGGGTGTGCGGCTGTGGTTCAAGGGAAGGTGGGAAACTTCTGAGGCCCTGTCCCCCTTGTACCCCCCTCCCTGTCCCCCTTGTACCCCCCTCCCTGTCGCCGAGCTCCTCAGAGGCAGGCCTTTGAGGGTGTCATAACTGCAGCCTGTATAACATGGGTTACTGCTGGCCGTGGTTGGTCACAGTTGATGAAGCCTTTTAAAGAAGTACCCCCACCACCACCACCACCACCACCACACACCCCCTCTCATGTTTTCTGTTAAAATTCTGTAGAGTCGGAGGAGCAAGAGGCTGGGCTCCCGGTCGGACGAGATCCGAGGCCGACACACGTATAGGCCCTTCACCGGCTAGCCGGCATTTTCGTGTGTGGTGGATAGAGGGTGCTCTAAGCCCATGTATGACAAGAGACACAACCTACACCCCCCCCCCTCCCCCCAACCAAAAAAAAATCCCTCTCCATTTTAGTTTTGGGCCTCTGCTCTGTGTGAGCCGCCTTTTTGGCTGCGGCTACACAAAATGAATCCTCCGTGTTTTCATGTGTTTTGGGGCGGTCTCCATTTCACAGAGATAAAGGGAGAGTCTGTTTAAAAAAAAAAAGAAGAAGAATAGAGGAAAAAAAGGCTACGCAACACACGTTGTACAATAGACAAAGCCACATATATAACATGCAGCTGTTGTGGTGCCATCCTGTTGTCTGTTGCCGTTGGGAGGGCGGGTGGGCGGGCGCGCGTGTGTGCGTGTGCGTGTGCGTGTACATGTGCATGTACGTGTGCGTGTGTGTGTGCGCGTGCATGCGCACATATACAGTACATGCGCACATATACAGTACATGCATGGCAGGGAAAGAATGGGTAGTAATACCTAATTTATGCTCCGTCTTATGAGTTATGACGGTGTCGTGCACCGGAACAATTGCAGATCTACAAGCTCACAGCAAGCTCCCGTGCATCCGCGATGCCTTGTGAATTTACTGTATGTCTGGGTATTTCCTCCGACACGCGACACACACCGTCATGCAGACAAAGTATAAATTGGGCTTACGGCATGGCGGTGTGGTGGTAATAGCATGGGGAGAGCTTTGCATGCACCTGGGACTCGACTCACCTCTCTCTCCAGAGGGTCCCTGTGGACACAGCTTCCAGCATGTGTGACCGTAAAACTTGATTGTTGGAAACACTGCCATGCTGGGGCTGATAAAAGGAAGAACAAGGAAATATTATTTTTCACAATGGGGCTTTGGAAAATTATAGCATGATTATGGCCAAACCAAAATGGCTTTATTAATGACATTTCCTTTCTCTCTCTTTCTTTCTTTCTTTCTTTCTTTCTTTCTTTCTTTCTTTCTTTCTTTCTTAAATATATACTGTCATTTCAGGTTTCTTGTATTTAGTTGGGTATTAAAGGTTTATTTTCAAACATCAATATGAAACGTTTTCATATTATTACTTTTATTCTATAAATGTATTCATTTGGGGTCGTGGACTATCTTACTATGGAGTGATTCAGTATCCAACATGTTGTAATTGTCAGTATCTATCTTCATAATTTACTTTTTCTTAGTCAACATGTTAATATTAAAGCCCAAATCAAATTTGTATAGCTCCTCTTATAATAACATCACTTAATTTCAGTATTATTTTCTGTAATTTGCATTTATAGTAGGTATAATTATTTTACTATTTATAATAGTGTCTCTTTAGTGACTCTTTGGGCCAAAAATTCTAATTCTTCATATTTATGTAAATATTGAGTCACAATATTACAACTAGCCTATTAATATCACAATTTGTAATAGTTTGTTGCTATTCACTATACACACGCACACATACCACTCACAGCATAATTTGTCTGGAACATGTCGTCCTTCATTTTAAATAACACAAATCTAAAGTTGTCCATTTCCAACATTTCAAATGTGAATCTTTACATGGCCGTACACCCGTGATGTAAAGCAGCGAGGCGAAGGAGAGACAGAAGTAAGTGTTCAAGCAGAAGCAGTGCTGTTCTTGCAATGAGCGTGCAGGTTCCCCATGGCTCTGCACTGTGTGCAGACCTGGGACCGTGCGGCCACACCAATACAGACTAGGCTACAGCTTTGACCCGTGCGTGCGTGCGTGCGTGCGTGCGTGCATGCGTGCGTGCGTGCGTGCGTGCGTGCGTGCGTGCGTGCGTGCGTGCGTGCGTGCACGTATGCTTGTATATTTGTGAGGGCTCAAATGTCTCCACAAGTATAGTAGAATTTTGAGAAATAGACCATTGTCCTGGCCCTCACGACTCAAGAGGACGTTTTTAACAGTTAAACTATATTTTTTACAGTATAGGAAAAGATTAAGGTTGGGGTTAGGATGGGGATGAGAGAGATTAGGGTTTTTAGGGTTGGAGTTATGCCTGATGTATGTTTGGCATTCAAACATACATCAGCATGGCATTCAAATTGACACGCTAAAATGTTGATGTCCTCACAAGCATAGCTTGTGTGCGTGTGCGTGTGCGTGTGTGTGTGTGTGTGTGTGTGTGTGTGTGTGTGTGTGTGTGTGTGTGTGTGTGTGTGTGTGTGTGTGTGTGTGTGTGTGTGTGTGTGTGTGTGTGTGTGTGTGTGTGTGTGTGTGTGTGTGTGTGTGTGCACGCGCAACGTGCTTGGAGATGCAGGGTGGACCTGTAGCAGAGTGAGCTAGGCCTGCTGCCACAATGCTCGTCTGTTCTTTGTGTTATTCTCTCTCTCTCTCTCTCTAACTCTCTCTCTCTCTGTGTGTGTCTCTCTCTCTCCCGCTCTCTGCCTCTCGTACACACTCGCACACATGTGTGCATGCAAACACACACACGTACACACTGAAGAGTCCTCTCCACACAGTTGGAAAGACAGGGGTCACTGACTGGATGCTCCCAGCTGAGTACTTGAGAGCGCACACACACACACACACACACACACACACACACACACACACACACACACACACACACACACACACACACACACACACACACACACACACACACACACACACACACACACACACACACACACACACACACACACACACACACACACATTTTTAGGCACACAAAACACCACCACACATGCACTCACAGTATAAATTCTCAGTGTTAATTTAAGGCTGAGTGTATAAAATTGACAATTTTTATAGAGTTAAAATAACACTGCATGTTTTCCGTTGCAGTGTTAATGTCTTTTACCAATTAATTGTAATGTCTAAACACGCTTTGTTTCTCATGTCTAAAGTGATGATGCAAGATGTTCGTAGTGTGTTGATCGTAGCTGTTACTGTACGTATATTAGTAGTGGTCACATGCAGTTTATACAATGGTGCAATATGTATGATTTTGGCAGTTGTGTTTTAGACTTCACTAGACCATTGATTGATTGATTGATTGATTGATTGATTGAACACTTTATTAACAGTTTGCAAAGGTACAGAGGTACAGTTATACAAAGGATCAGACAAAAAGCCCTGAGGGCTTGTTTCCATGTTGCTCCTATGAATTCAACTTTACGAAACACATAAAGACAGACAATAAAGAAATCATCAATACTGGGAGCAGTAAAATTATATTTACAGAAAAACAGTGGGGGGTCATTTATTTTGGCAAGCTAGAAGACTTGTCTTTAGGGCCGCAGGTGCTCTTTTATCTACAGTATTGAGAGGCTGGGTTACAGTAGGCCAGGCACACAAAGCCTTTGATAACGATGCTTTTACAGTACATGAAAAGGGTTCTACCATGAACATATATGGGTCCAATGAACTTGGACCATTATATAGATCCAGAACTCGGGGACTTTTTTATCAGGCATGTGTGTTATTATAAAAAATGTGCGTGTGCGCACGCACTCGTGAGCTCACTCACGCACATAATTGTTTATAATAATTGTGATATATACTGTTGTCCTTGCAATAACCAATGCCCGATGATACTGTATATTCAGTAAATACAACCTGAGTTTTATGAAAGCCAAGCGGTACTGAAGTTTCCCTCTCAGCGCTGGACCTCTGCCCGGTCTATGATGGACACTCCATTAATGCGGCTGGCAGATTATCCAATCGATGCACTCTCAATGCTCCGCTGCATTACTTACCGTGCACGATATGGGCCGTATCGATCAAGAACACAAATAATCCCACAGCAGTTCATCATTCATGTCAAAAGCGAGAGAAACATGAGCCATGCAGTCAGGCAGCGGAGGCGGGGGGTGTGATGGTGATGGGGCGGAGGGAGGGGTGGGGAGGGGGGAGTGGGGAGGGGGGTAGAGGAAGTGGAACGCATGAGAGGAACCGGGAGGTTGATCCCACTGCCGCGTTGACGTCAGGCATCCATCTACTGGTGTTATTCCTTAATCCGATTCACTTGGCCACGCGGTGCACCGGCGTTGCCTGTTGGAAAGGTTTCATGTGCGTGATGGATGCTATTGTCAGAAATGCCAAGGTCAATATGCGACGTAGCAGTGTTAAAAAAAATAAAAGGGAGAAGAACTTGCTTTTTTCAAAAGTGCTTCCCATGTATCATCAACTCTGCAATCTGACCTTGCCTTTCCTCTGTAATAACATTCAGGCAGAGGACAACTGCTGGGCTTCGTGCTCGTGGGCTGGCGTCAGATCTTTAAAACGGGTCATGGCGCTGCAGCGAAAGAGGCCCATGTCACTCATGACAGTATGTGAGCATATTACTTACACTGAGACAGATTTGGAAATGGAGATGTACTAGTGCGAGTGCTGCATGGGAGACATTTATGTCTTGTTTCGTGCGTGTTTTCTGCGGGGCCCCCCCGTTTTTGTTTGAAGGCCCTCTTACGAGAGTAATTAACCAATATCGAGATATGTTCATGCCCTGGAACAGGGCTGTTTGCCCCTATGTGTGGTTTCGCGAAATGTGTTGTGTAACCTTCACATGGGCTTACTTCCATATTGTAATGTAAATGTTGACGCTCGGATCACACCAAAGGCGGCGGGTGGGGTGGGGCTGTCCCTTGAACACATCAGACGTAATTCCATTGGACTTACAACCCAGCGTGTTCTGCGCCGCCCTCGAGCCGGCGAAGATCCCAGACGAGACCAACACTTCATCAGCTTGACTGACAATGTCAGCTTTAGTTACTTTTTCTTCACGTTACACTGTTTACTCAACCACATCACCATTAAAAGTTCATCACGGCATTGGCAGTTATGAATACCACATGAGCCAATGGGCATTGTGACACGGCGTTCGCATGAGATGTGGAAACGTTATACTCCACCTCACCGTGAGGTGCGGCACACGATGTGTGAGAAAGTCACTCCTCGATTGAAGCTATTTTGCCCATTGCAGGATGCTCAATGGTCGTTTTAACCCAATAAGACCCGAGGCAGATTCTACAAATGTCTTCTAAATCAGTTTGCTGAAGAAACTATGTTAGTATATCATTGGCGCTCAAAATAACCGACCCACAACATTTTATGTATTTGGCCGCGGACCGCCATCTCAAAATACTTTGTTCCAGGGACCCCCAGAAGCAAAGATTTGAGTTAAAAATGTTTGCTTAAAAATATATATATTCAAAGATTAGCACAAACTTTCTGGGTTAAAAAACAACAGATCTACAAGGTATATATCTAGATATATTTGTATACACAATGATTTTTAAAAAGACAGGTTCTAATATAATAATAATGAGAGAAATTGTTCCCGGTGGTGGGTTCTATAATGCCTCAATGGTGAACGTCACACAGTGACTTGAGAAAGTGCCTGCTGACCTGAGTGCTCATCTCCCACCGTGCACCGCACCCACTGGGGACAGTGACCTCTGTCCCCGACTCCCCTGGTGCACCGCTCCCACTGCAGGCGACAGTGACCTCTTTAGCCACCTGCAGGGGCCAATCTAGAAGACACAATTAAACGTGTTCACAGGAAGCATCCCAGAGAAAATTAGAATAATAACAATAATAAGAATCTTGCTGTTCGGTGTCGACACCAGGCCTCTATATGGCCATTTGTTGTACTCCACCCACTTTACTTCCCTCTCTTTCAAAAAAAGGCCAGGGAATAAGAAGTACAAGTCTCTGGAAATTACTTCAATTAACCGTAATGTTAATCACTATTGCTCGGAAACAAAAGTCAAGCTGAGAAATCCCTTGATGGAAATTGTTATAATTGCCCCTAACGACGGGGATGAATATCTCTCCCTGCTTAATTACATGTGACTTAATATTTAAATATACCATTTAAAAAGGCTTTTAAAGTACCTTAATCACGGCCATTAATGTTTAATATCTAGCATTTGAATTGGTAGGGGAGCCAGACAAACACCTTTTACAGTGTGACTGGTTACGTGTGGCAGGTAACGCTAAGCATAATGTCAGGTATGTATTATGCACGAGGTGCTAACTGACAGGGTCTGTATTCTACACCAGGGCTTCTCAACGTTTTTGGCCGGGGACCCCCGAAAATGCTTTGGCAACGTCTCGGGACCCCCGCCCCGCCCCCTCCCGACCCCCAATATAAATTGACTGCTACAATAACCTTAAACCATTTTGGGCGGGAACCCCTTTTGGTGTTTTAAGCATTGTTATAATTTAGCTATTTAAAAATAGCAGATCTACAAGCTCATAGCGCGCCACCGAGTGGCGTGCTACGAGCTTGTAGGTCTGCTATTTTTGAAAAATCGTGAAAATAAAATATATATATATATATATATATATATATATTTTTTTTTTTTTAAATAATTTGGGGACCCCCTAAAATAATTTGGCGACCCCCCGAGGGGTCGCGACCCACGGGTTGAGAACCCCTGTTCTACACGACAGGAGCAGGTACAGTAATAGTGCTTTTCCTCATAGGAGGCGGCAAGCAATCCGTTACACGCCGACTCTGTTCTGACGTGAACCCTGACCCATCCGTCGTAAAGCCTGGCATACTTTCTTACACAGCAAAAAAGACTGAATTGAGAGCTTTTGAGAATTTAAAAAGCACACTCGTATGAAGTGAGGGGCAATATTTATATCAACAAGATGACGTCTGGCCTGGGCCATGGCTCAATGGTCCAGGCACCTTGGCTGGTAATCCAGTCTGGCAGTGTGCCGCGGGTTCGACTCCCGATCCCGACGGCCTTTACTGAATGTCTTCCCCCCATCTCTCTCCCCATTTCCTGTCAGCCTACTGTCTGTCCCTCCATAAAAAATATAAAAATAAAGGCGAAAGCCACAAAAAAAACATTTAAAAAAACAAAAACAAGATGACGTCTTACCACAATTTACCCTAAACAAACATTAAAGTCCATAGACTTGGCTGGCACGAACTTCATCATACTTTACCCTAAACAGACGTTTGGCTGCGACAGGAAATGTATAATTAGGCTCTCGACAAATATTAAAAGGCCATAGAGTTGGCTGGCCCATGATATAATTTCGGAAAGCCATGCATTGAGGGCTAGCGTCCCTCAAATTAAGTGTAATCACTAAATTAAAATATGTCAGATTTCTTGAACCTTTGTCACACTTTCAGCAGAATTAACTTATACTATAGTGTATATCTGCCCTTTGCAAAGGAAAACATACAAATAAAATAAAACCTATTAGACTGTGCACATTTCACAGTTCTCTCTTTGAATTATAAACAATAGCTGGAGAAGCTCGATATCTTTCCAAATTAGCATGGTATACTGGTCACCAAATGTTTACCCCCTCTCTCTCCTCGCCGTGGTCATTAAAGAACCCGTGGCACGGCTCGGCGAGGATCAGGGGTGGTAACCCCGGTGTCCTGGCCGGCAGCCAATGGTGGCTCTCCCAATCTGGCCACCTAAATCACCGCCTCGTCTAATTGGCCAAATCACCCGCTGCTCTTGGAAACCCCACTGCTGCGGAAGGCAAAGGCCTTCTGAGGCATCCGACGATGTTTGCAAACTGTTAATGGTGTGTTTTTTCTGCCCGCGTTCTGAAAAAAAAGGATTCTAATGTGCTCTGCCTGTCTGTGGCTAGGAATGTGAGGTTTCTGCAGAAAATGCAATGGCCTGGTGAGTATTATTATTATTATTATTATTACTACTACTACTACTACTACTTTTAAATCCATGTCTAGAATTTGACTGTGAAAGGAAGTTTTGCAATTTCAGAGCAATTACTGGAATATATACACACACATCAAATCAAACCTGGCTTCGGGGATGCAGCATTTCCACCACGCTGTCACTTATCTACTGAGTTGACAGTAAGCTGAATTGCTGCAGGGTTAGCACACACAGGCACACCCACCCAACCCCCCCCCCCCCCCCACCCCCCACACACACAGACACAAACGCAGAAATGCGTACAACACATCCACGCACGCACGCACGGCGTTGCACGCACGCACGCACGCACGCACGCACGCACGCACGCACGCACGCACACATACACACACACACACACACACACACACACACACGCACATCCACAGTTAAGCAGGCCTGCGGGTCACGCAGTGGGAGTGAAAAACGGAGAGTGGGAGTGAGTGAGCAGCTGTAGGAACCGTGGGGTGGGGCCTTACGGCGAGCAGCGAGGGGCCGAGGCAGGCTGAGGGAGGAGGGCTGTGGGGTGGGGGGACCCGGAGCCAGGGGCCGCCTGTTTAATTGGAGCTCATTTACACAGCAGTGGAGCAGGAGACACCTGAAGGGCCTTCCCTGCCTTATCAGCTAAATGGTCTCTGCACCACCTCCCTCCCACCCGCCGCCCACCACCACCACCACCACAACTTGAATTCTTCTTGTTTCTCCACTTCTCTTTTACTGTCCAGGCAGTTGGACATACTGTATTCATTGCTTCTTTGGCAAGTGGGGGTGGCTTGAACTGCTGATTGTTTTCTCTTCTAATGGCATTATAGACAGGTCGTCCCCCGCACTGTCTTCTGAACTTTAGGCTGCTATTAGAACAAGAGTCTGGGAATTAAAGACAACTAGACCTGTACGTGCCCGTCGGCCACCAGCCTACTTGGGAACCTAATAATACCCGTTGTCAACTTGTCATAGCACCCGTTTTAACTATCTGTCTGTGTCCCTTTTGTGCCGATACTGTATATGGAGATCTCTATATCTGTCTGTCTGCCTCTGTCTGTCTGCCTGTGCCCATCCATCCATCCATCTTCAACCGCTTATCCGTAGTCGGGTCGCGGGGGCAACAGCTCCACCAGAGTGCTCCAGACTTCCCTCTCCAGAGCAACATTAGTGACTTCCTCCTGGGGGATTCCGAGACGTTCCAAGGCCAGTGAGTCGATGTATTTCCTCCAACTGCGCCTTGGTCTGCCCCGGGGTCTCCTCCCAGTGGGACGTGCGTCGAGGCCTGTGCCCGAAGAGTACAAACTGACTGTGAAAAGTGTAGTGGTTAAGTAATCAATTTGCAGGTGTGGGGTTGCCATGGAAATCAATTAGCTGAAGCAGAGGCTGGGAATTGCACAGGCTGATTAGGCCCACTGGCAGAGCCTGAGCAGAGCCCTTTGTGGTGGTTCTGGAGAACCGTGGGTCCGACCGACTCGATACCGGCCACTGCACTCCCTGTGCGGGTGTGGAACACGTGTGTCGAATGTGAAGTCGGTGGGGCAAACGGTTCTCGAGTTACGCACATTACGCACGCACGCACGCACGCACGCACGCACGCACGCACGCACACACACACACACACACACAGTCACACACACACACACACACACACAACTCTCGCCAACTTGTTACTGAGAGTTGAGAATTGAAAGTCTAGTATATACTGTATATACCAGTAAGACGCCTGAGGGGGAGAAGCATCCGCCTGGGTGACAGCAGACTGCTGGGCGAGCGCTGGCGCTTTGGCATGGAGGGTCAGATCAACATATGGAATGAATTCTGTACTGGCCATATATGGAGCGTGTCTTGAGTGTACAGGGTTTGATGAGGTCAGATCAACATATGGACTGTCAGAACACGTCAGCTTCATATATGGAGATTTTAGGGCGGGCCCGTCTAGAGTTTAAATGGACAGGTATCAGTCAAAAAGGGAACATTGAAGAGGAAGGATGGATGGGGAGGGATCAACATATGGAATGTCAGAACAGCTAAGCTCCATATATGGAGATCTAAGAGTTTGAGGTGAGATGTAGAGTGAGATGTAGAGTTATTGATGACATCAGGGATCTCCATATATGGGCTTAATATTGATGACATCACGTGATGTCACAAGGCATGACCATATATGGGTTGTGACTGACTGACTGACTGACTGACTGACTGACTGACGGGAAATGCACGATTTCATAGTAACTGCGTAACTGCTCAGACACTATGAGGTACAATTCTCCATTCATTGTCAATGGGAATTTAATGTTTGTGGACGGACACTAAAAGCTTGATATCAACAATGAACTTTTTCACTCACCAGTATTATCAATTTGCTGTTATTTGTTTGTTTATCTTATTATATACCGAAGTCTTACGTCAATATCCCTAGAGGACACTAAGTCCACAGGTGCGTGTACAGTATATATTGTTTTGTATTATAATCCTCATTGGGGGATCTTAGATCGCCTCATATAAGAACTGTGTTTGAAAAATAAATCCCGGCGGTTTAACTCATATGGATATGAAGAATCAACTGACTGCGAGAAAACGCTAATGTTAATGCTGCCGAATTAGTTACGATACAGAGTCAATACCGACAATATCGCAGAGACTGTTTGTTTATTTTTGGACCACAATTCTTAGCCACACTATTTTAAGATGACATACTGTTATTCTCTATAGAGAAAAACTTCCGCGAACCATGATTTGCGGAAGATTGACATGAGGACATCAGGACATCAGGACTTCGTGCTCTATATACATTCTCATTGAGTTCATCAGTGAACGCATTGATTGGTGAAATTCCTTTTTGTGCAAATCGGTACACATTATCTCTGGAGTCATGTGATGTATAAAGATAATGATGTATCATTCTTATTTGTCATATATGTCATTCAGATTGGCTTCCAAAGTATTTGGGAGCTGCAATTCTCAGTAATGGCCTAGATTAGGGTGTCGCTATTTCCCTCTTGCATGGAACAATTACCATGCCGTTATTTACAGATTTTTACACTTGATTTAATACTTATTGTCATCATTGATTTTTTTGCTTTAAGTCGCTACTTTAAAGTCTTCTTTCGACAACTTGTCCCTTTAAGGTGTTTTTAATTTATTTACAAAACACAAAAATGTATAAACGTAGCAAATACTGAAAAGAGTAGATCTACAAGCTCACAAGCTTGTAGTGATGCATTGCGAGCTTGTGGATCCGCAAGTTTAACTATTGTCGCAACTCAATTTTGTAAAAGCACATACTGTAGTAGTTAAACCAGGTGATGATGGTGAAAATAAATGAAGTCTAATTGCGTTACTGTGAGGGTTGAGGAGGGAGAGGAGATAAAAGGGGGGGATGAAGGAAAATGGAGGAAGAGGAGGAGGAGGGAAGAGCGAAAAGAAAGAACAACGTACTGTAATCAGAGTCATGCTCAATCACACTCCTGTCATTAAGCTGAAATACACTTTTCCCAGTGTGATGCCCAGGATACACAGTGTACCCTTAAAGGCACTGTTGTGCTCTTTAACAACCCACTCCAACAGCCCCCTTTTCAGCCCCCCGCCCATTATCTCACATTTCCACCCGTCTCACAAAGATGGCCCCTAAATCCATTCCTTGAAGGACATTGCGTCGCTGACCCGATATAATCCCCCAAAAAGTGAGACGTGAAGAGCAGATTTGGCGAGTGTGCCCCCGCCCACTAACCACCAACCACCAGCTTTTTAGGAGAGTGAATGAGGCGTTGAGGCTACATTCCCGTCCATTAGCACGGCTTTCTCCTATTTTCTTTCTTTCCTTTTTTCTCTTATGTGCGTACGCGGTATTAGCAGTAATAAGGAAAAATGGTAGAGCAGCTCTTTGTTGGATGCTGTGCTGAAGGTGAGGAAGGCACACAGACGAGGCTTCTTGCCTCCGTAATCTGTCGTCTCGCCTTCTGCTTCCTGCCGGTGCCCACATGCTGGTGGCGAGGCCAAGAGGATGCCTCCTGTAGGGATTCTTACTCAGTGCAATGGTCACGGCCACTGTGGCACCTGATAAACACTAACTGTCACAGCAACGCTTTTTTAAACTTTTCTTTCTTTTCTTTTTGTTCATTTAGTTTTTGGGGTTGTTCTTTTCTATTTTGGCTCTGACTCATGCCATCATGATTCATGGGAACAGTTAATGAAAGCTTGCATGGCTTTAGTTTGTTTATATGGCATTCCTATGGCATTTTTTTTTTTAAGATTTGTTTTTTGGGCTTTTTCGGCAATATCGAGTTCACCTGCTTTTAGGTGCGTGTAGTCAGAACAAACTGAGTTTCAGAGGTAAAAGGAGCCTGAATATTCTGGGCAGAAGGCACACACGGTATGTGTCTTCTTGTGTTGTTGTCGTATATGTGTTATGTGTGTGATGATGACTGTGAACATGGACAATTTCATTAATAAGGACAATTCATGGACATTTAAAAAGACAGAAAATGGCTGCCAACAGACATTTAAAATGAATTGCGGTTAAAAGATAATTTGTTTTATTTAAGTTTCGGTTTCACTGTGTCTTGCATCGGGTAAACAGTATTTGGAGAGTGGTCTATCTTCCTGCCTCAGAAGAAAAAACATGTAGGAGCAGCAGTTACACACGTAGTATGTTTTGTATAAAAAATTGGTATTAATTCTGTAAATTGTCGATTCATCAGCTGTTTTAGTGCAGTCTTTTTGAGTGGTGCAACCACTCCTAGAACCAGCATGTCCGTCTCTCCCTCTGTCTGTCTGTCTGTCTGTCTGTCCGTCCGTCCGTCTGTCTGTCTGTCTGTCTGTCTGTCTGTCTGTCTGTCTTTCCGTCCGTCCGTTTAGGTTACCAACAGGGGGCGCTGTTGCACCACTCACTTCAGACAGGTCTGATGTTTTTTTTGTTTTGCCAGGTGCGAAGCAGCATGGCCTACATTTGCACGCACCAGTACTGACTACTGTGAAGACAACTCTAAACACTACCTAGTCATGATTGGCTGCCTCCAAGCGACCTTACTAGCGACATAGTCATGATTTTCTGCCTCCTCAGCCAATGGTAGTCTGAACGGCATAAAAACCAATACTCTGAATGCCGCGAGTGGCAAGAGCAACCAATGTTATGAGCTAATTGGAGCTACTGTACAAGAAAGCCATAACATAACACAGTGAGTGAACCAACAAAAGAACATCGGAAATGAACGAAAATGGGCGCTAGAAGAGCTTGTTGCACATGGCAGCTATGACATTTCATTTTCTTTCTTTCTTCTTCTTCTTCTTCGTGTTGGCCAGGCGTTGTACCCCGGACTGCAGCCCCTAAATCCCATGCATTAGACCAGGTCTGCTAATGAGTATTACTTTCTGTTTAGGCCAGGGTCTAGTGGTCTACATTTTTTGACCACATTGTGCCTGTGTAACTAATTGAAAACCTGACTAAAGGTCTTGTCTTCGTGTCATGACCCGAAACCTCCTGAGCCAGACACCATGTTGAGAAATACATAAATCAGTTAACTGGTTTATTATACTTTTGGTACTTCCATTACTATCCATGTTTTCTTGCGTTACTACGTATATGAAATATGTAGCTGATACTATTCGTCAAAATACACTGCAATCAGTGCATTTGGATGTTGGCTCAGTGTTTATCGACAAATGAACCAATAACAGTTCACAGTAAAGATGAAAGAACTGTAAGTTACACAGCGTAACTTCTTATAAAAGCAAGACAGGGCACATTGTTTTAAAGGTAGCTGTTAAATGGCTGTTAAATCTGGGTTATCTGCAGAGCCCCTGTATCAATATTATCCTGGTATATGTAAAGGAATGACCAAAAACAAACTTGTGAAAACAGCATGGTTAAAAGACAGTCTACTCTGTGTTATTGAAAACATCAACTTGCTTTGAAACATGAATATCCTGTGTTTTGTTCTCCCAGAAGATATTTTCCCAAAGTTCCAACAAGCTTTAAAAGAAAATTCATAACTCTATGGTCAAAGTTCAAATGATTCCCCTTGAAAGCCTTAAAAAAAAGTGGCATAACATACAATTCCTCTCTTAAAATCGCACATGTCACTGATTGAGTTGCACAGGCCTCTTCACAGGGGGTCTCCCCATCTTTCTATTTCTCTTCCTTCATCTCTCTCTCTCTCTCTCTCTCTCTCTCTCTCTCTCTTCCTTTCTTTCTCTCTCTCTGCCGCCCCTTTGCTCTCTCTTTCTTCCTCCCTATATCTATCGGCTGAGTGGAATTCATCATCTGTTGCGAGGGCGCAGGAGCACATGATAAGCATGCAGCGAGTGAGAAAGCCTGGCCGCTATATCACTGGGAATGAATGAACGACCCCACTCTGACCCGACCAGGAGAGGAAAACACATGTTCTGCTGGTCTCGGCCGGCTGGCTACCTGCAGAGAGGGTTGGGAATTCCTCCAGCAGGAGGGAGGGATGGGGAGAGATGGAGGGATAGAAGGAGGAGGAGGAGAGAGAGACGGTCTCCATGTGTCTGACATTCACCCGGAGAAAGACGCTCGCATGCTGTCCTTTTCCAATGACTCGACCGTTGGTTATTGAAACATTAAGGGTTAATGTTTGATTTATAGGAGGGGGGGGGGGGGTACGTTCGGGTGAAGGGGGACACTGCATGTTAATGAGAATGGGCTTTTGGAAGGCATTCAATGTTTTGGGATGACGTGGCAACTATACGTGGAAAATGTTGCAAAACCTTCAACCTCTGAACACGATCTTAAAGAGGAAAACCACTCATTTCCAACATTGAACTCTGCAGGCCAAAGAGTACACCGACCACAAGTTCTAGACCTCCAGTTCTAGGCTAAACAGAAGGGGGGGGGGGGCTTTTTATTATTTCCACACAACAACTCTTGAGTTATATTAATATAACTAAGTTATATTAATGGCAATGTTGAAAATGAGTGGTATTCCCCTTTAAAGGTGCGTTTTCTTGTAGTGGGATGTCGTGCTCATCGGGGGCCACGGCCTGGCGTGAGTGGCAGGGCCCGGAATAGTCTCCGACTAGACAGAGATTTAATATGATATTATATAGTTACTTGGCTCACTCACACCCTGCAAATCATGTGTTTCCTGTTCTGGACTCAGCGAGGTCCACGCTACCCATTGTTTTTTTTATTGTGCGTAAAATTCTTGCCACCTTCAAATCCGCAGGGGAACACGAGCGCTTTTGTCCACCACTCCCCTTCACTTCCAGAATAGGTTCATAGATTTTTTTTTACATTCCCCGCCCATGTGCCAATTAAAAAGTGAGTTTGAATTTTGTGTGTGTGTGTGTGTGTGTGTGTGTGTGTGTGTGTGTGTGTGTGTGTGTGTGTGTGTGTGTGTGTGTGTGTGTGTGTGTGTGTGTGTGTGTGTGTGTGTGTGTGTGTGTGTGTGTGTGTGTGTGTGTGTGTGTGTGTGTGTTTGTATTACTATACTTGTGAGGGGCGGGTAAAATGTCCCTACAACTTCTACAAGTAAAATAAAAATTGAGAAATAATGTTGTGAGGACCATTGTCCTGGTCCTCACAAGAGAAAATATGTGGGGAAATAGGCTTATAATTAGCTAATTAGTTTAAGCATTTCATTTAGAGGTTAGGTTTAGGGGTTCGGTTTGGAGTTATGCCTGACTTATATTTAGTTGCACGATTGGCTTGTAGCCAATCTACAAGCTCACAGCTTATAGATCAGCTATTTATGGCTTTAGGTTCAAAATTGGTTTGTAAAAATATAATTTAGTCGATGTCCTCACAAGTACTGTAATACAACAAAATGGTGAGTGTGTGTGTGCGTGTGTGCGCACGCACGTGTCTTAGTATTTCTGCATGCAGGGAGACATACAGTACATTGCATCCGAGTCCCAAAGAAGAGCCTGACTGCATTCTAGTGTGAAACTGTATAAGGAGGAGGTCCACTAACTGTGTGGAAGGAGACGCATGTGAGAAGCAGGGGTACTGGTGGCTGTACAGGAGAGCATGGAGGACTTGACACAGAAAACGGTCCCCATTACCGGGCGTTGGGACGGAGGGCGGAAGAGGGGCTGGTGTGTGGAGGGCTGCTGTGGGCGGGGCCACATCGCCCCTTTATTTACTTTGACCCTGGGACCACGGGAGGCCCAAGGAGGGCACATGCCGAACTCCCCAGGCGGGCAGTGCTGCCATGCCCTCTCCCTCACCTCTTTGCCCGCCCCTCTGTCTCCAGTTAGATATATGTCTGTTTGGAGCCGGGCGTACAAGAGCTAAGATGACACCCCCCAATTCCCCCCCCCCCCCCCCGGCCCCCGGCCCCTGCATCGCATCCCCCCACAGCCTCTCTGTCTGTTCATTGCATATCTAGCTTAGGACAGCTGGCCTTGTCCAAAAATACGGGTTTGGACGTTTATTCTTTTGACGTTGCATTTTTTCTGTTCATAGCAGCAGTATATGATTCATGGATTATGGATATGACAACATTGTTGATTCTATAATGTAGGCTACATACAAGTTGACACAGAAAACGTGTGCAGATAGCAACACGTTCTGGTATTTCTAGTACACAGGCCACATATTAAGAATATTATTGCTGTAAAGCCCGCTCCTGTTTCTAAGCCTGCTAATTTTCCACTTGATGATGAGACATAAATGTTGCTGTTGGTCAGAACCCCTCGGTATTTTAACTTTTTTCTTTTTTCTTTTTGTAAATTAATGACCAACTTTGTCATACTACAAGTGTCACACAAATGTACCAAAAAACAATCCGATCTACAAGCTATATGAGCTTCGAGCTTGTAGATCTGCTCTTTTTGATCGTCGGTGGAGGACATGTTAGAATACACAGGACCACAATGGAAACAAGCCCTTAAGGCGTTTTGTGTTATCCTTTAAGCACCATTGTATAATCGTACCACTGTACTATTTCAAGCTGTCAATAAAGTATTCAATCAATCAATTAATCAATCAGGCATACCTGCACTCCTCGAGCAATCAAAGACAAGTAAAGATTCTAAATTCCTTCTAAATGAATGTTACTGTACACACTGTACATATAAGTAATCGGTAAGCCTGTATGTACTGGCCTCAGTGGGGGGGCGGGGGGCAAGGTGTTAATTATTCAAATGAGTTGAACTCTACCTGCCTGCACTTCAATGTCATCACTGTGGTAATTATTACTCCATGGTAATGCTATTGCTATGGTGAAGCCAAGTGTGATTTATTTCGTTAGGACAATTATGCCGTGTGATTAGAAATGCAAACATGATTGCAATTTAAAGTGGATATTTCACTTGCATAGAACATTTTCCTTCTTTCTTTCTTTCTTTCTTTTTTAACACATTACTCATTGAGTTGAATAGTCAGCCCCTCTACAGTGTGTTAATGGGAATCCATAGCAGCATTAGACTTTTGTCTTCAGCCATGTGAATTGCTTCTGAAATATACAGTGTGCCTATGGATCAGTCATCTCTTTGCCATAGGATTTCTATCTGCTTCAGTTGTGGGGTTTTTTAGGACATAAATCCTATAATTTATTGTAGCCTACTGTACACCAATAGCTAGAATAGCCAATCTATCTAACGTATGGTGAGCTTGTAGATCATGATTATTTTATGGAATAATCATGATTGTTGGCCTATCATGACATGCCCAGAATAGGGATGCTGAGGTTCATCTGGTTAAAATGATGCGCCATGAGAGGTTTCCAAAGCAACCAGTAGAGAATAGTTGGCCGACTGTTCATGGATTGATCTGTGATTGATCCCTTAAGAAAATCAATGAATCAATCAAACTAACAACCAGCAAACATTCAAAACACGTTTTTTTGTTGGATGACATAGTCAGGACAGGGGTGGCTACATGGTAGTACAGTATGTCATAGGATATGACTGCTAAAATGTTTTATCATCATCATAGCCCATTTACACTTGATGATGGCTTCAAACATGGCTTGCACGTTTGAAGTTGACATGTGACAGAGGTGACAGCGGAGTTTAACCTATGGTAATGACGTCTCCGGACTGACTGAGGTTCGGCAGCCGAGGGATTTGGAATCAAGAGGTCTTGTTTAGTGAAAAGAGGGTTAATTGATTGTCAAATCGTGTCAGGGTGTAGTGCGTTGCGGAGATGACTCGGGGGCAAACGTGTCCTCGTTGAACGCGCTGCCCTCCCGACCGGCAAGCTCAGTGGAGTCAGTTCGCAGCACAGTGGCAGCGCTAGAAAATGTCACCCCAAGTTGACATCCATATTCCATTACAGCTATCGCTCAATATCTTCATGCCGTGCAAATTATAGCCCTTTCAGCAGACCATAAAGTAGCAAAGTGAAAAAAGCCATATGGAAATGTGAACTTTATAATGTTAACTTAGGAGTTAGCCAAATCTGTAAAATGCTGTTTATCTCTTAATTTACTGGCAAATAATTGACGTCCTTTATTTTTACGTTACATTTTAGGCTTTGCGAGAATAAAGGATAAACAAAAGTTAAATAAAGAAGAAAAGAATCCATTGAAAATAGACATGTTTTGTCTTGAGAGTTACACGCTGTGACATATTGAATGGCCAATTACTCTACTGTAAACCGCTTTACCATTGAAAGCTTGGAGCCAATGGCAAAATCTATCCAATTCCAGTGGTTATAAGTACCCAGAGTGTTTTGGACTTCTATGGGGACGTGAATGAAGCTGCTGGGCATCCAGTGAATTTCAACCCCATCTTGTTCCTCTCCGAAAGGCTCTGGCGTGGGCCTGTGGTTGCCAGGCACCTCCTGAGGTGACTCTATCAGAGCCAGTCAAGCCTGAAATCAATCACTCACACCCATCAAAGGCTGCCCTGCACTGCCATTGTGACTGAGCCATCTGGGCCTCAGCACACTGTTTACATTTATCTCTATGAACTATATGTGGCTCTGTGTGTGACCATGTCTGTGGGCTTGCTCGTATATGTTTTTTGTGCACATGGGTGTGCTCGGTCCATGCCTGTGAATGGATGCTTACAGCACCGGCCCGGGCATATTCCTCCGCCTGTGTATGGGTGTTTGGACATGCACGCTTTAGGGCGGAAGTAATGAGACGAGTGATAAGTGGAGAGTAAAAGTAACATTTTACTGTTGTGTTTTACTCGTTACCATGGCAATACCTAGAACCAGTTGTGCATGCACTCGGAGGCAATGGCAGGCCAGCGCGTCCAGCATGAACGCACACCACCTTACATCTGTTCCCAGCCTTTCGCTACATGCTTCTCCTGCACAGCGTCATCTGCTTGAACCAGTCTTCCTGTGTAGAGGCCTTTCTCCTTTGGCCCTGCTCCGGTCAATCTCCCCCCGATCTCCTGTCCGTCTGCCCTAGTGCTGTGTGCTAAACCAAACCGCCCCGCACACAGACAGGCAAGCACAGAGTTGAATGGCGTGAGTGTGCGGCAGTCACCATTGGAGGGCAGTAGAATACCGGCGCATTCATCTCCATCAATGCAGGCAGGGGAGGGAAGCGGAGGGGGTGCGAGGGGATGGGGGGCTCGCCCCGGAGGCGCCCTAAAAGCTACTACTTAGAGGGACGTTGGGAGCATGGAGACAGGCTGGGGACGATGTGGACGGGTCAGGCCAGCCACTGGACTCCAGTGACTCTTGACGTTCGACCAGCAGTAAGTGGGTGAATTCTAAAGATAATATACAAACTTCTCAATGGCATGCTCACAAGTACATGAAGGAAAGACAAACTCACAGTCGCAAATAGACTGTGTGTGGAATGGATGCAAGAAAATTAATTGTGCCATTAGAATAAAGGGAATGGCTGGGATGCCGTGGCATTATGTAAATCGAACAGAATCAATTTATATTAACATATGGCCAAATTCATATTTATCTCTGCACCATTCTGCAAATGAAACTACAAAATAATAATGCATATGCATTAGTTCAGATAAGAGTATATCATTTCTTTATTATTATTATTAATTATTATTATTATTATGTTTGTTATATGTTGTATTTTCGAACCAAACAACAAAACATGAGCCTTACGTTTAATTATAATACAATTTTCAGTATAGATTTTAAATATATTCTGCATGTATCAAAAGGTTATACAATACAATTAAAAAAGCATGTCCCAGGACTATGCGTACGGTTTGACCAAAACCAGTCAGTGTACCTTAAATAATTCTAGTTAAATTAAACGAAATTTCTAAATAATGAATTAAATCTGAAATACTGTAGCCTTCCTGTCTGGAGCCTCCTTTAATCCTTCCTTCAATAAAGAGTTCAATGCGGTATGGATGATGAGCTGCAATATCCATGGGCTTCAACCCCTTGCACATATTCTACAAATCCTCCCATATATGCATATAGGACCAATAATCTATCACAAACGTAACTGAGCTCTAAACCCCTTTTATCCCAAGTAGAAAAATGTATTACAGTCACACATACATGTCTCTGTTCTGCTTCAGGGCTCAAAGTCCTTTTTCAAACATGATAATCTCAGATCAGATGGTTGCTGGAAAATCTGAAATAACCCTTTTAAGATGATAATTATGTTGTATCATCATCACCTTCAGATCGGTATAGTATAATATTTTGTGTCGTACTTTTAATTGACTTTGCAGGTTATTCTAAGTTCAAACGTTGCGACATGTTTCAAAATATTTGAAGAATTTTGTTAGGAAAATAATGATGAATGAATACATTCTAAACGTCTAGCTACGGTAACTTGCTGATATATTGCAGAACAACACACTTGCATTTTAGTCACATTGCTTTTTTTGTTAGTTTGTTTTTATATTAGATACAATCATTCTTTTCCATAATCTTTCTGGTAACAAAACCATCCGATTGTGTTCCCTTCCAGATTTGATTGACCTTTTCATTCAGTTGAGCTTGTAACCTATATACAATAATACCATAACCATAATGTATCACACTACCCTTCTATAAAATAATTGATTACATCTTAACAAATGTTGCATGTTTCTGTTAACGCCTTTAATCCATAATTATCAGCTACACATGCAATACATTAATAAATAATCCTTATTTAGTGCAGAATTTTAGGAATGATTGAATATAATTATTAAAAAAAAATCAGAAGGGATCAAAATAATTGACAAAGATATAATCTTCAGAAAAGTCTTATGTCAACATCCACATTTAAATATTTCTCGAGTCAAGAAAAAACAGACATGTCCCATGTTATGTGCTTTTACGTTAACGTCCGTGTTCTCTCCACTCCATTTAGACGGTGAACTGGGATGCCCCACAGTCCCGAGTGCAATGTCCCAGACCTCGGCCTGCTCTTTTATGTACACATATACTCCTCGCTGTGAAGGGGTCCCATAGTTGAGAATTCCACTTAGAGAGCGCGTTAAACTATGCCGGGACATTGGGACAGTCGTGTTCTCGCTCTCTGCACTTTAGAGCTGTACTTGCATGTTGTCCGCAATGCCCAGTTGGCTAAGCGTAAACAGGATACACGATTCTGCTAAAGTGAAAAACTTGTTTGTTTCGTGCTATTTTATTTATTTGAAAGCGTCTCTGGCTATTTTGTAGTACTCATTCAACCAACACTGATAAATATGTCTTTGCGGGTATGTCTGGGTAATCAGTGGTAGGCTACTCAACATGAACTCCTTGTGGTATGACTGTTTGCACTGTTGAAATTAAACTTTACGAGATTGGCTTTGGGCGTAACATTTTAAATGAACAGAAGAATTACTGACAATTTGGTGAAACTTTATTTCAGTCTATCCTAGTCCACAATTTTGTCCTGTGAAATGGTTTGTTTTGGGGATTCAAATTATTCTATACAGCTATACAATATTGCCATTAATATAACATAAATTGCAATTTCAGATGTTTTATAAAATCTTAACATTTAATTACTTTGATTGTCTCCATATATGCAGTGCCTTTGCTCTCCTTTTGTATATGGCACAACTTAGTTGTTGTTTATAGCCTATTGTGTCTGAGCTTTGTTTTGCCATGTTTGTTTGCCACGATGCTACTGTTCTAGCTGTGCCCAATACAGCAGGAAAAATAACTTTGCATGTTGACGGCAGCAATTTCCAAACACTGTTACTGTTGTTTACAAGTGCCAGGGGGCGAAGAAGGACCTTTCATTTCCCTCCTGCTAATTGTTTGATTTCCTGTTGCCGCTGGAGAGCTGGTCGTACTGTAGGAAGAGAGAGAGAAAGCCCAGGTTGGCACAGGAGCCTGAACGCTCTCTCCCACTTCATTTGTCTCAAACGACGCCATGGCTCCAGGCTAGATTCTCTCTGGAGCTTTGTAGAAATACCACAGTGACATCTGACGTTGTCTGTCTGCAGTTTTCTTTTTTATCATCTCGCTTGTTTTTTTGTTGTTCCCCTCCTCCGTTCTCCACCATCTCAAGCTGTTATAAACACCCTCACAGCTCCATGTCACTGTTTGCTTTGCAGCCCTCGCTTGCACTAAAAGAGGTCTAATGTCTGAATAGCGTTAACATTAGTCATTGAGGCCATGCAATACCGAATCATAAATCTTTAGGATTCAAGAGTGCAGGTCTTCCAGAATGGAACGAGGTCTCCGCTTCAGCTGGGTTTCTAGTTTTATGCCCTCTGCTATTATTGTGCCTATCTGGAAGCTGTCATCGGTTGGTTTGCGCGGAGATATGACCCTCTCATCCCTGACTGATCCCGGTCCCCATTCCAGCAGGTGGTGGGCTTTAAAAGTTCTTGTTTGTAAGCTACCGTGGGAGAGATGACACATTTACGACAAACGGCGCAGGCCAAAACAGGCTGGGATACAGACGGGCGGGGAAGAGCCCCTTGCTTGTGGCATGCGGTGCGGTGCAATGCATTGTGGGGCTTCCTTCTGAGGGGCCAGAGCACCACATAGAGTGCCGGACTCACCTACCGCTGTTTAATCACCCAGGGCTATTCTCATGTAAATGTATGTTAATCAGGACACAAGGAGATTGTTTTAATCGGATTGCTGGTTTTTGCTTTGTTTCGCTCTGCCTTCAGAACTTGGGAATGCACCGGGAACAAAAAGTGCCGTTGTCAGGCGGCAGTAAGCCAGTAATTCCTCTTGCAGCTTTTTGACGTTAGCACACAATCCCGCCGACAGACAGACAGACAGACGCTCTGCGGGGACCTCCATGGCGATTGGGCCTCTGTAGGATTTTGCCCCTGAACCTGGGCGCTGTCTTTTTGAATTAACATTAAAGGGAGAGTGTATAAAACAGCGGCTCCCAACCAGTGGGCCAGGGCCCATGCCACCAGGGCCGTGAGGATATTGCGAGAAGGTCCCCAAATAAAGAGTAAAATACTAATGATATACAAAAATTGTATTTGTCAAATAAATGTCATGGTATTTTTGAGAGGCCCTAGCCCCTCCTATGCCCAGATTTATGTGTTTTTGATGTGTTCCACATTTGTGATGATTTGATTGGCTGAGCACGGAATGTGATGTATGATGATATAAGAGCACCCCTCACTTCACACACGTGTGATCTTTTTGTATTTTTACTTGAAAAATGAGTTTGTATTAATTTGTGATTCAGATAACTGGTGTACTGTACAATGTTAGTTCCATTGATCCAAGTCTGAACATGAGCGATTGATTGATCATTAAAATTAACATGCTATGAAAATGCACGCTATATACCCAACCGTGTGACCACTTAACACGGCCGCGTTAAGCGGTCAGATGGGTGGGCTGCGTACACTTTGAGGATTTTCAAGGGGGCCCTGATCCAGAAAAGGTTTGGCAACCACTGGTGTAAAACCAATCGGTGGTGCCCACTGCCCCCCCCCCTCGTCTCTGAAGCCTAGGCCAGAATGGGACTACAACAAGATAACACGGAACTTGGGACATGTACTTTCATTTCACAACCCAACTATACGACAAGTCTACAACTCAAGTTGCTGTCCAGCAAACGGTACCCATCTGTATCTGTGTGACTTTGTGAAAATATAGTTTAGTGAGTCCAATTATATACATTGATGAAATTACGCATTAATAAGACAACTTCTTGAACTTCTTGAAAATACATTGCGATCGACATTGTAACCTCAATCAGAAAACCAGAGCTGATAGTAGGTATAGGCATTACATCACCCCTAGTACACTGTAAATCAACCCAGACAGACAGACATTTTACATAGAATCCTGCGTTAATTTAACCGAGTATATATCGTCTCTTATGAGTGGAAACCTCATTATGTCCAAACATTTTCAGGATTCAAATTCAGATCTACAAGCTCAAAACATGCGCCATGTTTTGAGCTTGCAGATCTTCTACTTTTGATGCTTTTGTGTGACACTGTACTGTAGTATAGGGCGTTCATTTAGGAGCGTTCTGCCCGACAGCAACGATGCACGGGTCGATTTTTACACTCTCTATTTCTTAGGGTGGATTGAGATGAGCATAGAAAGAAGGCGACCGCCGTGTGACTGACTTGTGCCACATCGCCTTGGGTCCTGTGTGACGGATGCCCCTACCACTGCCAGAGCATTTCTGCCTGCCAGCAGGCCTTTAATCCCTCCTAATGGGGGTTGTCATCTCACTGCTAATTTAAATGCTTCAACCACAAGGCTCCCCCACCTGGCTAAGCTAATCCCAGTGCGTAGGGGGCCCCCCTTCCCTTCCCCGCAGCTAGCTTCCTCGTTCTGGGGGCCCAGGGGCCTAGAGGCCCCAACCACCCTCCTACACAACAACAGCATCTTTCAATCATCTCTCCCTGATTGTATTAATCTTATCTGTGTTTAATTACATTTTTTAAGACTCTTGCTGTATGCCATCTTTGCACACTGTGGGGGCCTCAGAGGACTCCTCATTTCAGATGCATTTTCATTTGGGCACAAATCCCCATCAAACACTGCCAAAAAAATTATGGCCGAGCTGTTTTCCATTTCCATCATTGGGAAGAGTTTGTAAACTTATTGGTTATGGCCTTTTTTGTTTTCCACTGGGAGATTTTGACGTTTTGGTTGAAAAGTAACTCACAGACTAAACATTTAGGGCCTCATGGTCTTATGTTAAGATTGTTGCCAAGAAATGTCTCACTGTGTGTGTCAGTCACACGGACATGTCTGACTCCCTCGTCAAGAGATCCCTTAATAAATCAGATGATTCCCTTCGTCTCATGGATTTGCATCATTTTGTATTTGTAGGCTACCACAGATTGAATCTTAAAATATAACATTTCTTGTACAATGCACTGGATCTTATAGTGCAGAGTTAAACGCAGGTGAATGAGTGTAATGCAGTTGGAAAACTTCACAGTCATAGATTAATGGAGCCCCCTATGCAGTCACAGACGTAACTGAAAGAGCAACCCACTGTATGATTTGATGTGCCTGTATGTGATGTTGCATGTACACAGCACTGTAGTAAAAGGAGAGAGAGAGAGAGAGAGAGAGAGATATAGATATAGAGATATATATATATATATATATATATATATATATATATATATATATATATATATATATAGAGAGAGAGAGAGAGAGAGAGAGAGAGAGAGAGAGAGGTGAAAGAATAGAATAGTTTGGGCGAGGGAATGGTGCTAGTGTATTTAATTAACCAGGGCTAATTGTAGAGTGTTGGGATGCTACGTCTGCAGACCTCATCTTGACATGTCATAAAGATGCACATGGTTGGACGCGGTCCAGATCAACATGAAAGTGGTAACTAACAGGTGTTTTCTTTTTTGTATCTACATCATTGTGATTTACAGCTCTGCTTAATGATGACGCTGCCGCTTTTGTGAGTGATTGTGATTGCAATCAGAGATATGCTTTTTCCCCCTCTTTACAAGTAAACCATCAGCCATCTGTTCAGACAAAGTATTTTGACTGCAAACTCATTTCCACCGTATTTGTTTGTATATTCAAACTCATAAAGTGTGCATCAGAAATATAGCATATAGGCCTACTGTACGAATGCATGTTTACAGTAGTCATTTCGCTGCTTGTGTTGTGCCAATAAAACATGCCGTAGCAAATGCGGAGGTGTTAGAAATTGTGTTCCGAAAATATTTACATAGCTATCAAATTCATCCTCAGCTCGGCATCCGCATCTATAATGGTGTTAGGGTGTGACGCTAAGGCTTGTAGCAAGCAGCGGGACGCTGGGTACCACTTTAATTTGGAAACGGAACATTCAGGCGGTCACCCATGGAGCTTGTTGATGCCATTTTTCTTTGCATATTCCTGGTGGTGATCTGAAGAGTTGAAACAACCCCGATCTTCCATCCTTGGGTGCGAGCTAAATGCTTGCATAAGTACTGCGAGACAGAAGCCCTGGAGGGTATCAGTCTAGTCTAGAGGCTCTCTTCTTGTACCAGGGGGTGTGTGGGGGGGCTCTCTGCCTGCCAAACAAAGTCGGGGGGATGGGGGGGTGTAGTTGATTATTAAAATATATTTTTTGAAAGATTTGATGTTCAAAGGTGTTATACCTGAAAAGAGGTGACGGCGTGCCCGGGAACATCACACAGGATTACATGCCTCGGTTATTGTCGCCACATCAAGTGGCGCTGCAAAGTAAAATGTGTCTGTGAGCTCGCGGCTCATTTGAATAATATCTGGAGTGCAAAGACAGATATGGGTTTTTGGGGTGAGAGGGAGTCGTATTGTGGGGGCTGGGGGGTGTTCTGAAAGGGACAAAGGGAAGGAGGACCTGTGCTGGCACATGAAAACGATGGTCTGACTTCAAAATGTCAAGCTCATGATCAGAGCAGGCTCGCCAATGATTTCATGCCCTCCCCATTCATTTGATCTCGCACGTCTTTTTATGTCGATCTGGGCAGGAAACCCTAAAATTGAAAGAGACGGAGCGAGAATCGCACATTAACGAGGGGAAATTAACATCTGACAGCCCTTTTTCTCTCCTCATTATGCCGTCGGAACTGGAGTGCCGGGTTTTTGCGGCACCTTTGAGCGGGCCTTTCCGAGGTCAGGCCTCCTCTTATTCCCCAACGTGCGAGACTCCTGAACCTTCCATTATCACCAGCTCAGCCTCGCACGTGCTGGAAGAGGAGCCCTGATCCGTGTGTGACAGTGGAAGAGGAGCCTTGTAATGACCCCCCCATTCAACAAAACATCACCGATAAAAGGATTAACTAATTGAATTAACAGAGTAAAGTACTTTATAACTGTTAATTATGTGGTTCCCTTGGCTGCTCTGGGCCACTAGCACCCTTTGTTTGGAAAGCTGCTTGTCTGTCCTAATTGACCTCTGGGGAGCCTTTGGAAGTGTGTGTGCGTGGGGGGGGTGGGGGTGGAGTGCGGGGTGGGTGCCTTACACCGTCCAACAGCTAGTATAAACAAACTGACAATTCACTTTGGTGTAGAGTGACACTCTGTAGAACCAGGGGACACAGGCCTAAATGACCTTCAATGTACCACCAGAGAATAGCGCCTCCTCGGATCTGGGCTCCTAAGAGGCCCTGCTCCTCTCTCTGGAGAGGGGGCCAGCGTGGTAGGACTGTAGACAGGACATAAACCATCCTTTGTATTTGGACGGGATGCTCAGACTTGCTCTTGGACTTGCTCAGGTGCTTTTTGAGAGAAGAGGAGATGTACAAATGTGATGGGTTTGTCAGCACATCAGGCGTCTCCTTTCTGGTGCTTGGTTCCCAAAATCATATACACTCTGAGTTAAAATAAATTGCATTCAATTCAATATGTGTGTGTGTGTGTGTGTGTGTGTGTGTGTATGTGTATGTGTATGTGTATGTGTATGTGTATGTGTATGTGTATGTGTATGTGTATGTGTATGTGTATGTGTGTGTGTGTGTGTGTGTGTGTGTGTGTGTGTGTGTGTGTGTGCACGCACGTGTGGGCGTGCACGTGTGGGCGTGCACGTGTGCGCATACGGTGAACACCCAGATTGGTTTCTTGCAGTTCTGTGTTGTGTGAAAACCCTTAATCTTGCATAATATAATCTGGATGTGGGTCCGAGGAGTGAGATTTCTAGTGGACTCCTCCGTAAACCATGGCAGGTTCGCTTCGTTTGTGTGTCTTCTCGTAACTTCGCAGGAGACTTGCGAGAGACTCTTTAGTCACAGAGAGTGTCCCTTTCCAAACGCGTGGCCAATCACATTATAAATCGCCATGACTGCCGTGAATAGGCTGTGATGTGACCTGGTCTCCCATCCATCCCCTTCTGAGAGGCAGCGCCGCCTTTTCCCAGTCATTCTCTTAACCCTTTCTCTGCCGCCAACGGGTCCAGCCACCACAATCCTAATGACCTCCTTGACAAGTGATCCATCAGTTGGCAATTACAACATCTGTCGCCATGACAAAGCTGCCCACAAGGATGGCTCCAGTGCTCTCTTTTGGGGCCGCTCTTCCTCCCCCACGATTATGTCCGGGGGTTTTTTTGGACGGGAGGGATGCAGGGTTAGATGGGGGTGTGGGTGGACAGTGGGGTGGGGGGTGTGGGGGTAGCCACTTTGTGCTGTAAAAAGGGGCTGCCCCATAACACAGACAGACATGTTGACAGCAAACACAAACATAGCAAAACAAATGGGTCCCGCCTACCTCTTTAGATTTCCATTCAAATGCACTCCACAACTCTGTGAAAGTGCTCTATCTTCTATAGAGGGAAGAACCTACCAGCTGCCATCGTCTCTTCTCGCCATAAAGAGGACCTTTCACTTGGGAACAATGAGAAGGCTTCTCTTTTCTCTGGGCCCAGAGTTGCTGCCACTGCACCACGTTTCATTTCAATAGCCATAGATCAGTGCGGGACAACGGTCCGTAAGTGATGGCTCATCTGAATCAGCCAACAAGACGTTTTGTTTAACGTCCGTAAATATGCACACCCTTTGACAACGCGGTTCAACAATAAGCCAACACTGTAGCATGTTTTACCTAGCGAGAACAAAAGGCTACCTAATCTGTGGAGGTGCAGTGAGTTTGAGGAATAAATCCCGTTTCAGGTGGACACATTTGCATTTGAAGTCTTCCATGCTATATTTTCTGAGGCTCAGTGGGAGGAAGGTGTGGGACTTTGCCTTCCCTTTTTCCTCGCCTCTTTAAGTGGAGCACTGGATAGATGGCATGACATCACGGGCTGAGCCGGCAGCACAATGCAAAGGTCATGTGGCCCATTGATCTAGGGGGCCCCTGATAGAACAACCCCCCCCCCCCCCCCTCCATATTATGGGCCCGCGCACGCAGGGTCTTACACACACTGAGCCATAGAAACGGACCACAAATGGAGCCTTGTTGTCTCCCTATTCAAGGCCGGCAATCAGCGGATTTACACTTTGATGTGGAGCCGAGGAATAAAGCCCTTTGGAGCACTGACCTTTATCGACTGATGGATTAAAATCCATAGCTCTTCTCTCTCTCTCTCTCTCTCTCTCTCTCTCTCAAAACTACATGTAACTACAAGTTACAGTCCTGAAAGCTGGGAACAGCAAGCTGTTTTAAAGTCAGGGCATTTTATTTGCTTTCACTCTCTTCCCTTTTCCCTCAACCTTTGTGTCTTGCTGCTATTGAGAAAAAAATGTGTCTATAATGGCCTGCATTTATCACTGTACCTTCAAGACAAAACGGGTCTTAATTAGGTGTGTGTATAAGTTTGCATGGCTACACACGCACCCCATTTCCGCTTTCAGGGCACTGAGCACCATAATAGAAGCATTACTGTTTACTTAGTACTGCTTTTAACAATGCAAGTGAAATGGGAACATTTATCCAGTCATCTGGTGAAAGTTAAAGTGTTGTGGCGATCCCTCAACCGTACAGTACGCACGCGGGAGGGTAATAATATGACGCAATATGGTCGAAAGTATCAACAAAATCTATCCGTATCTGACGGATGGTAATGTGATGGAAAATGTGACACCTATCTCCAGATTCTCCACAGTGACAGAATTGATTGTGTGCTAAACCACAAACATGACAGCTTCATGTATTCGAAAGCCGGTGTCAAAACCACATGCAGGCTGCAGTGGTGTAGTCGAACCAGTCCAGGCAGGACCATGGCTGTGCATCTTCCTTTTACAGCCCACATGCTGCTGGAAATTATTGATTATATTTTGTCCAAGGAATCAGAATCAGCTTTATTGTCACATCACAGGTTTACATGTGTGGGCGTGGGTGACATTTGTTTTTGTGCAAGGGGCAGGGCCATCGTTTTTGTTATTTCCATAAAAAATGAAAGGAAGAAGAAGAAGAAGAAGTTGTTAGAGGTTGTTCTGAATAATCTCACTATTTGTTACATCATTTCTATTTGTTTAACATTTAGTTGTACATAACCTCGGTGTAATGACAATACTGTACTGCTGATTGATTGATCAACACGAATTGATGGAACTTGCCATTCCTAACCCGTTTGTACCCGTTTTGTACCTCTGGTTTTGTATCTCTGTTCTTTTCTAGTTGAGTAATGTACTGTAACTGTACTTGGAGAAACAAAGACTGCCGAAGCAGAAAACCTGCAACACTCCAACCTAGAAGCACGCTGGGCAAGACCTACGCTGTAGATGGTATCTTTTTTTTTTTTGCAGGATTTTGGCGGAAGTATACCGCTCAAAGAAATGACGTTGGCGCTTTACAAATCTGTTTACATCTCCGTGAATGAAACAAGTTTTGTGATTGGTCGAAAAAACATTGTATCCGGGGAAAATACATCTGACGGATGTTCCGGCCCGACACTTCCGCCGATACCGCCTCTGCCTTAGGTTGTGACCAGGCTTTTTCTTCACAGATGAGTAAGCCTGGGACCGAGGCTAATTCTTGTAGGTGCAAGGCTCAAAGATACTCAATTAAAAGAAGGAATGCCAGCACTCATTGAATGTCCTTTTTCACGGGCCAACGTACGTGTTTCGCCCAGGTGGGCCTTCCTCAGCGTTGTCAACGGCACACTTTTAATTATGTAGCTGTACTTAATAAATACAACAAAAGAACAAAAATACAGGAACTCCAACCCCCAGGACACGGTGGTGCCTATCTCTCCAGTCTCCACGCATAATGTACATAGCTGAACTGCGTCATACCAAAGCCTACACGGGTTGTGCAAGGACGCGCTGTGATTGGCCAGTCGCTGTGATTGACAACCTAAACCTAACCCTAAGGAGGAGAAACCAGAGGACCCAGAGGGGTCATACCTGACGAAGATGTAACTTAAACATCGAAACGTCACTTTTTACTTGCACCCTGTTATTAAACTATAAGGGCCTAAATTGTCTGAGCTGCTCCAGTGCCTTCTTTTTCGCATGTAACCTGTCCTGCTTCTGAGATGCACCAGACTGGCCTGCCATAGGCTAGAGGCGCGGTTGAAACTCCCTTCTACACTAATACAGTTCTTATTTGACGCAATATTTAAAAAGAAAAGTCTACGGGGATTCAGAAAAGGAAATCTATTACACGGAACACACAGCACAGGTATTGTTAAGCATTCAATCAAACTTAACAATCAGACTATGGCACTCTAAACATATATAACTCTTAATATTGCACTTGCTCTTAAAATTTCCATCTAGTGCACTTGCCCATCATGACAAGTGTTTGGCAATGGTGACACTTGGCTGCATTTCCACCGGTGGAACTCGTTCAGCTCAGCTGAACAGGAAACAAAACTAAAATCTTCAATAAACCATGAACTCACGACTGCCCAAAATATGACTACGCTGTTTTCTGTATCTAAATCTAAAGTGTCAATCAGGTTACAATATACTGGGGTAACAGAGGACCTCTCGGCAGCTGACACTGTTTGACATTATCTGCGTTGTTACCGTCACCGATCTGACAATGACCTGCAAGTTATGTTCTAAAGATCCACACAAAACAGGAGCAAGACCCAAATGCAAAGAGCAGCATCTATCACATCCACAGAGACCAGGCCCGGTTCTTCCTACAGGCCGACGAAGCAACGGCTTCGAGCGCCATGGGGGAGGGGCGCCAAAAAAAAAAAAAACATTTTTTATTTTTTACTCTGTCCCAACTCTGTCTGCCCAGTGTCCCCCCAGTGTCCCCCCAGTGTCTCCCCAGTGCCTCCCCAGTGCCTCCCCAGTGTCTCCCCAGTGCCAGTGTCCCGCCAGTGCCTCCACAGAGCCTCCCCAGTGTCCCCACAGTGCCTCCCCAATGGACCCCCAGTGCCTCCACAGTGTCCCCACTGTCCCCCCAGTGCCTCCACAGTGTCTCCTCAATTTTTGGGACAGAGTAAAACAAAAAAAACAAAAAAAACTTTTTTTATTTTTTTATTTTTTGAGGGGGGGGGGGGGGGGGGGGGGGTGGGCGCCGCGAAAAATCCTGCTTGGGGCGCCAGATTGCTCAGGACCGGCCCTGACAGAGACCCAAATGCAAGTTGACCAGGATCTATTATAGCTATGCTTTCCTAATGCAAGTTGACCAGGATCTATTATAGCTATGCTTTCCTAATGCAAGTTGACCAGGATCTATTATAGCTATGCTTTCCTAATCCCTGATTCACTTTATTTCTCTCTCGGTTATGTTCCTAATGGAGCCAGCTTGAAGACAAACCGACAGCAGTGGAATCTTGTTGTCTCTCCTGAGTCTCCTCGGTCCACTACCGGTAAGGCCAACTGCTTTTGATAGCCCAGCATTCTGCTTTGTCAGAAACACGGAAAGAGCCTGCCAATAATCCACAGAGGGACACTTAAAACCATAGTAATGTCACGCTACACCGGCCATGTGTGTGCGCTGTGACGTTGCCACATCCACTTAATTCAGCTAGTGCCTTAGGAATGCCCACCTGAGAATAGTGCAGGCTGCCTGCAGAGAGAGTCAGCCATCAGCATTAGAGAGCATTACCACCGTGCAACGAGAAAAAAAGAAAGAAAAAACAAACACTCAGGCTATTTCCCAGTAGAAAATGTTTGGCCTACAATCATCTCCCACAGTGCTCCTAAGTGCAAGGAGAGAAGTTTAAGTCTCTATTTACTGCTGACGTGACGTTACAAGCCCACCATGGCAATATGACCCACCGTGGTAGATAAGTTGTATTCGAGCAATTACTGTTCTGTGGCCGTGAGCCTTTTCAAGAGTCATTAATGTGTTGGCAAAACAATCATTGTTTAAGGGCCCAAGCTGTGGATTTAGTGGGTGCGGTGTCACATAGATCATCAAGGCCCTCCTCAGTTTTTTCTGCTTTTGTAAAAAAGTAACGGACCTCCACAAATTAAACAATTACATCACATCGCGGCCGAGGTCTTACAGTGTGTACGACAATGACAAAGGAATTGTGCCTTCGGGCGTAAAACACTTTACAGGCTGCAGAGATGTTGGGTGTAGTGGAGGAGGGGGTTATTTTCTGGTTGATGAGCATGAAGTAGTACACGGCCCGCGTTCAGACAAATGGTGGGGAAACAACAAGGAACACGGAAAGGCAAGAACACAAAAAAACAGTTCCATGAAATATTAATGGGGGGTTGTATTTACAGACAAGCAACTTCTTCTAGAACCTACCAATACTCTTCTGGGACGTCAGAGAGAGAGAGAGAGAGAGAGAGAGAGAGAGAGAGAGTGCTTGACTGACAACCACTGGGTGCAGAGGCGCCGGTGATGTGTATGATGTGTGTGCACGCAAACGCACACTGACATGACAAATTTCCATGTGCAGCCGTGCACACACACACACACACACACACACACACACACACACACACACACACACACACTTGTGAAATTATGACCGGACAGGAGAGGGGCCAAACTCCTCCCACACCTCCAGAGGACACTGTCTGCCTTTTTCCACTGCTGCAGTATTCTGAGAATTCTGAAGACATGCCAAATATGTGCATGCATGCATACAGTTGCGTTACTGTAAATGCATGCACATTTTTCTTTCCTTCAATGTGCATCTCATCAGTTAAAACAGTCACAGTTCCTCTGCAAAGACCTACAGTATATAGGATAGGGAATCATGTAAGTCAGGGGAGAAGATTATCTCTCTCTTTCACACACACACGCACGCACGCAAACAAACATTCAAATGCACACGCATACATGTGCACACTCTCCACTAACCCTCTGCCCGCAATCTCCTTGCGATCTCTCCCCAAAAAATGTTTTCCCAACTTTGGCTTTATACCTAAATTTCAGCAGCATATTTCTTTGCCACAGGAGGTGGTTATGACAAATTAGAAGTCTACGAATGTTCTGATGGTGTAAAGGCCCCAGCTGTCACCGGGGAGATGGTGATCAGGTTTCCAAGCTGCATGGTCTCTTGGCGCCACAAAGAGTTCCATATGGTCATCCAAATGCTGCACCTAAATCTGCTCCCAATCTCCACCCCGGAGCTGAAGCACTTCCACTGAATTAGTCACAAGGCTTCCGAACATATGAGGTGCAACATAACAACATCATGTGTCCTTTATGGTGCATAAAGAATGGGGGAGAAACAAATTAATAGAAAAAGAAAATCTCTTCGAGTTCTGATCGGTTTAAAATTAAATACACGTCCAGATCGTTCATTTGAGAGAGCAAAAATGACACATGATTTTTGTATTTTTGTGTTATTGTATATCTTATTCCTTTACTATATATTGCTTCTTCCGACAACATGGAAGTATTCTGTCTGAAGTATGATATTTGTCCTTTTAGCCATTGAAAGATATTGTTTGTTGTTTTTACTTTTGTGTGCCCTTTCAGGGTATGTGAGGGAGATCGAGCAGTTGGATCTAGGGTGGAGAGTGTGTGTGTGTGTGTGTGTGTGTGTGTGTGTGTGTGTGTGTGTGTGTGTGTGTGTGTGTGTGTGTGTGTGTGTGTGTGTGTGTGTGTGTGTGTGTGTGTGTGTGTGTGTGTGTGTGTGTGTGTGTGTGTGTGTGTGTGTGTGTGTGTGTGTGTGTGTGTGTGCGTGCGGTGGGAGGGTACTGTAATTGCTGGCATGTCTCACTTTAAGCACGTGGGCTAATAATGGATGATGTGGAGTAATTATGGATCAGCACTGCCTGGTCTGGTCTGTGATTTGTTGCAGAGACTTAGGAATCCCCACATGTACAGTACTGTACATGCAGACACACACACACACACACACACACACACACACACACACACACACACACACACACACACACACACGCCACGTACATTGCAGACTTTCACAACCTCTGCTCCTTAGTTACCCACAGGAGGACATTGCTATGATGCTGAGAAACTTACTGTATACATTACAAACAACGATAACATCAGAAATGTTGCTGAATTCTTTCTGGAAAAAGGTTTTAAAGTAAGCAACATAAATCTACCGTTTAACTCTAGTCTACATTGATCAGCAAATAAACTCACTCACCGAGTTTCACTTTGTCAAACCGAATGAAAGCGTTTTCTTGACATTGAAAAAAGTGTAGCTACAGTAATGTAATCAACATGATTAATTAATCCATTAGAAAAGACCTGAGGCCGATTCTACAAATGTCTTCTAAATCTTATGTTGCTATACTGTATCAGTGGTGCTCAAACCTTTTCATGTGAAGGACCATACAAAATGATGTGTTTGGCCGCGGACCCCCATCTCAAAATATTTAGTTCCAGGGACCCCCAGAAGTAAAGATTTACGATAAAAATGCAGATCTACAAGCTCATAGCACATCACTTAGTGCTGTGCTATGAGCTTGCATATCTGCTTTTTTTGAATAGCCAATCAATGAGCTATACAGTATACCTAAAATGACACGGATGCTCTCCCGGTTTTAATGGGTCAACTACCTCTAGCCCAGAGCCATAGAGTAAAGACAGAGTTACGACAACTCCATTCACTTCATGGGGCCAGTCCAATGGCGGCTATTCTATAGACTTCTATTGGCGAATAGGGACACCGTAAGGAATGCATCCACTGTATAGGGGCTTGCACGAGTACATGAATCACGTGACCGGGCTGTTTTCTGCCCCCTCAATGTCGCAACTCTGTCTATACTATAGCTCTGCTCTAGCCTACATTGATCAGTGGTGGGTATCAATACTCTAATATAGAAATACTCCGTTACAAGTAAAAATCCAGAATTCAAAATGGACTGGAGTAAAAGTAGAAAAGTATTGGCATCAATATGTACTTAAAGTACCAAAAGTAAAGGTACTCACTATGCAGAATGTCCCATTTCAACTTTTCATTTGAAAATAGCCGATCAACTGGCCCAAATGTATATAGGGTTTGTAAATGCAGAACAAACAGGAAGCTCTCTCTGCCTTGTGCGGTCTTGGGGGATAGCAGGCACTGAGAGGTCTCTAGGACTATGGTTTGCCTCCTGCCTAGTGTCCTCCTACGTCTCACCAGACTGTTCGTCTGTGCAGTGTGCATACATCCGTCCTTGTCCACACTTGGCCGTACTCTGGTGTAATTGAGTCAAGGGAGTCTGCGTCTGTGTCACTGTCGTAGTTGTTGTCGTTGAATCTGTCCTATCGAGCACTTAAGCCTCTCCAACTGATCCAAAATGCCGCAGCTCGCTTGGTCTTCAACCAGCCAAAATTCTCACACGTCTCCCCCTTCTCCGCTCCCTCCATTGGCTCCCGGTCGCTGCCCGCACAGAATACAAAACTCTGATGCTGGCATTCAAAGCAACCAAAGGCATGGCTCCCCTATATCTCACAAGTATGATCGCACCATACAAACCCTCCCGCGCACTCAGATCAGCTAACGCAGGGAAGCTGGAACGCCGGGACAACGCTTCACACGTCCCAAACTTTTCTCCCTTCTGGCTCCAAAACTATGGAATGCACTTCCCATCACAGTCAGAACTGCAGCCTCACTCCCACTCTTCCGCCGTAGTCTGAAAACCCACCTCTTCAGACTCTGCCATGGCCCGTAGCACTTGCCCTAGCCTAGCCCCTTAGATAGCACTTTATGTAGACTTAGGTAGTATTTTAAACAGACTTATAGCTTGTTACGTAGACAGCACTGAATTGCATTTTTATGTAGTCATAGCACTTTATAGTACACATGTATAATATATAATATAGTATAGTATGTATAGTTTACATAGATACTCCACTGTTACGTTCTTAGTTTACGCTTGAGTCATGATAACTACTTTTTATATAGATGTATGCCATGCTTTTGTTATTTGTTTTTGTTATTGCCGTAACACGTCAACACGTTTGTAAGTCGCTCTGGATTAAGAGCGTCTGCTAAATGCCTAAATTGTAATCGAGTCTCTCTTCCTCCCCTCCTCTTGGGAGACTCTGGGGTATTGCTCATTTGTACAGTCTGTAGCTTTTGTGGTGCCCTCTTGCGATTCTTAATGTATGTTTTGTAATAATAATCAAGTAACTATAGTAACTCAAGTTTTCAAATAAATGTAGTGGAGTAAAAGTACAATATTTGCCTCTGAGATGTAGTGGAGTAGAAGTAAAGAAATTGGAAAGTACAAATACCTCAAAATTGTACTTGAGTAGCCTAAATGTACATACATAGTTACTTTACGCCACTGACATTGAGCATATCAGCAAATAAACTCACAGGGTTCACTTTGTCAAACAGAATGAAAGTGCTTTCTTGACATTCAAAAAAAGTGTCCCACCACGTAATCACGCAATTAATTAATAAGGACAGCTAAAGTCGGGTCGCGTCAGTCAGTGCATCGGGTGACTCCTCTCTCCTGCAACCCCTGTCAACGTGGCTGTGTGCCTTGACCAAACATCTCCCCTATAGTCTCGTGTTTTCTTGCGGCTGGAACAGTGAAGAGCATGGGCATCGTTGGTCTATAATTAACCGCCGGGTCGGCGTTGATGTCATTGACACAGCGTGGAGGTGGATGGCGGCAGTGCCAAGGCACCTGTTGTTGTGGAGTGTGGCATCTGATATCATTACCCGCCCAGCCGGAGCGCCAGCGTCCCCGCTGGGTGGCGAACTGTCCAAGCCGCCAACCTCACTCACCTCTCTCTCTCACACACACACACACACACACACACACACACACACACACACACACACACACACACACACCCACATACACATGCACGATCATCATGTCCTTCTTTACATAAGTGAGGCGTGGGCCCTGGAAACCTTAGGGCCACGGAGGAATCCACACAGACCGTTATGTAAGTTTACCAGATTGCTGGTTAAATTCTCGTCGCTGTCGGGCAAAAACCTCTCATCCCCAGTGATGGAAGAAGTATGCTCACATGTTTTACTTATAAAAAGTATCAATACTGCAATGTAGATATACTCTGTTACAAGTAGAAGTCCTGTATATAAAAAAAAAAGTAAAAGTGCAAAAGTATTGGCATCAAAATATTCTTAATGTACCAAAAGTAAAATAACTCATGCAGAATGTCCCATTTCACATGTTCAAAATGTATAATTTTTTTTTGGAAACAGCCGATCTACAAGCTCACAATGCGTTGCATTGTGACACATTGTGAGCTGCTTATCTCTTTTTATGTTTTCTTGTAAATCTGCTACTTTTGCTGTTTTTGAATTTCCATCCGACAGACCTTATGTAACGTTGTGAACACAACAATTTACAGTAAACTGTAGTTCAAAAGACAAACCAAAAACTTCAAAATGTCTGGTTTAAGCATCACCACATTTTTATACAGAATATGTGATGATTTGCAAATGTCTGTGTCACAAAGAAGGAAGTCAAATATGAAACATATAAACTTTTACAGTGGGACAATGTGACCGACCGTTCCAGCGCAATGCCATATATTAGTGTAGCAACTTTCCCAAGCAGACCAGAATGCCTAAGCCAGGGATTTCACACTCTGAAACTGATTTTCTGTCTACTGCTTCTCTGCCATTAAATCAGAACATACACACACAAAAATGTTCACAAATCCACAAATAATCCACACACACACACACACACACACACACACACACACACACACACACACACACACACACACACACACACACACACACACACGCACACACACGCACACGTGCACAGATCATGCGCATGCGGGCACACACATGCACACAACTCTCACTAAATTCACCATCTGCCTGCACTTGAGGGCTTTTCCATGTGTTTGGTTGAGAGTAATGTATTGAACAAGTAAAGCTTAGTAAAGTAATATTTGATTAATATGCAGTAATACGATCTTAAAGGTGATTCCGTGTACAGGATTACAAAGCCCTGAAGAAAGCCTTTTTGATCGATATGTTACGAGTGGAGATACCACTGTAGTATTCAAGGATCTCAGGGTTTGATAAGCATTCAATTTTGTTTGCTTAATATCAGGGTTTCATAATAATGGTGTATCAAGTTTGCATGAAAGGTTCCAACTCTGCAGTCTTGCTGTGATTAAATGCACCGCTGTGTGATTAACAACGTTCTGGCAAATAACAATCACTTTTTATAATTATATTATATAATAAATTACAACTTTTAATGAATCATATTTTACAAGCGCCAATAAATAAACTGATATATTTACATAAAGGCTTTGTTTGTCAGACATATTTTTTAATTTCAATAACGAAAACCCCCCAGGCAAACAAGTCCCGTAACGTAATTTGATTTTTTTCTTTTTTTTTTGTATGAATGTGAATCTCCAGAGATATGCAATAAAGACACAGCAGTGTGCTGCATTATTGATTTAGTTTCATAACAATCTGGAGCCCTCTTTATTCAGTCCAATTGGTGGAGAAGGAATTGAGCACGCTTGTTTAACAGAAAAGCATTTAGCTGATGTCACAGTCACCGCTCCAATTACTGAAGTTTTTGCTTCTCCATCTACCTCTAATAAGTCCCCGGGGACGGGATTCATAATGACACTACAGTACCAGCAGGAGTTTGTTTCGTAGCAGTAGTGGCTTGGTGTTAATTTGATATCACTTTGATGGTTTATTGCGAGTTTTTGTCACGACATGTCACACTCAATTTTGTCACTCAATTTGTGTCACGTCATATATTGTGCCCAGGTCTCGTGACATCACTATGACATCATCAGGCAGTGGCGCTGGAAGTATAGGGCTGTTGGGGCTGCATCCCCCCCTGGTGAAAACTAGAGTTCTCAACCGAAAATTAAGACCCGGCCCTACCTGTGCCCTCATCAAACCATGTACACTCAAGACACTGCCACCGCTGTCACCCTTAGATCTCCATATATGGAGCTGACCTGTTCTGACATTCCATATGTTGATCTGACCTCATCAAACCCTGTACACTCAAGACACGCTCCATATATATGACCAGTGCACGCAACAAGGTCTCTTCTCGCCCCAGGCATCTTACTGCATGTAGCTCTGTCATTTATGTCTGTGAATAGCATGCTGATCCACGTCAATGTATGTACATCCGCATTTGCATACACTGATTGAGTGATTGATCGAATACTTTATTAGTGAGAAATGTAAACGGCTCGGTGTACAGTCAGACATTTAACACTAAAATGTCCTGCATGGAGACTTGTTTCCATTGTGGGTCTATGATGCAAGTATATAAAGATGTACGTCTCTCACTGGGCCACGCACCTCCTTATTAAATCATTCATGATCTCTTTCTCCCAGCTATGAAGTACATGGTGTGAAGGGCATCGCGTTTCTGTCAGTCTTCTGTCTATGTAAACACAAACCACAACCTGCTCCGACCACTGCTGTTCGCCAGACCACTTACGCTTTGGGAGAAAGCTCTGGAATGTATCGACACACGCATTCCAGCCATCGATCAATGTCGTTACTGATAACTATAACAAGAAAACTGTCACCAGAGCAAAAAATGTTCTTTATAACTTTCCCAAGTTTTGTCTGTGAACCAGGCCTCTAATTGTCCCTCTCTCTCTCCCTCTCTCTCTCTCGCTCTCGCTCTCGCTCTCTCTCTCTCTCTCTCTCTCTCTCTCTCTCTCTCTCTCTCTCCCTCTCCCCCCCTGGTTGTTATTTGGCACATTTCTTCAGGGACCTCAGCTGCATGTTCCTTAATGTTCCTCTGAGTTCCGTGGTGCAGCCAGATGTCTTCGGGGACGGCTTCTCTGCTGCTGCTTGACAAGGTTAAGGGATTTGAGCGGGTTCTCCTGCGATAATGGAAACATCTAAAGCCCCCGAGATACGGACTGGAGACCGAGGTATTGGAGGGGGGGTTCATGATCTCCTTTCAGCTATCATAATGACCCTTTGGCAGGAATTGGCCCCAGTCCCATGCCATTAGTGAGTAGTAACGTATACAGTATGTGCACACACCTTGCATGTGGATATATAAACAAAAGAGCAAACACACACACACACACACACACACACACACACACACACACACACACACACACACACACACACACACACAGGGCAATTGCATGCACGAGATGGACAAACCCTTTCACGCACACACATAGTGCGGCACAGTAGAGTACATCTGGATTGTGTTGCAGTGACCACAGGCCCCTGAGCGCGAGCCCCAGTGGCAGTGTGTGGGTTGAGAGCCAGGGTCCAGTGCACCATGGTGGGGGCTCTCCATCACTCTGACTCCCAGGCTTGACAGGCCCCTGGCTCCAGGGCCCGTCAAGGTCTTACCGAGCGCACTCCCAACTGTGCACTGCTGAGGAAGGGGATTCAGTATCAGTCTAATGGATTACTCACCCACATCACCTGTCTGAGTGGATTCTCCTGACCGACAGACACACACACACACACACACACCCAGGCACATGTGCACGCATGCCTTCACACACACATGTATACTGTAGATGCAGAGGACAATAGAAAGCCTGTTTTGGGCATGAACCATCGCTGCGCAATCAACACCTTCTTTAATTAATTTGAAGTTTCAACATAACTCGAACATTTTTAACCAAAACAAATGTTTTGTTAAAAGTATAGATTTTTATGTATTGTGTGTAGCTATAAAGTAAATGTTTGTTCCACCTAAAAAGGTCACATCCGCGTCATTTACTCTTAATTCGGACAGACAGAGAGAGAGAGAGAGAGAGAGAGAGAGAGAGAGAGGAGGTGGGAGGGCGGATGGAGGGTGGGTTGGCTGGTTTCACACTGCTGGACACCCGTGGACCACGGTCAGGGCCCCAGCCTTAATCAGCCTCATACATATGTGTCACATCCAATGACCCATCGGCTCCGTTCATAATAAAGGTCACTCAGTGAGATATACTATGCCCCCCCCCCCCTCGTTAATGGGAATCTGGCTGGCCGTAAGGCCAGCACACACAGACCAGGAATGTTTTAGCATGCATGTGAAATCATCCGACAGACGCGTCCTTCACATTAGACATCGTTAAGCATGCATGCGTGCGTCCTGGTGTGTACAAGTATTTACATACTTTTTGGTTTTTGTTTTCTTGACTACCGACCGTCAACCCGCTGCTCACATTTTGTTTTTACATGCTGACAATTCTTTTGACAGGAGTACAGATTGTTACACCCCCTTTTATATAAAACTCACACAAGAGGACCATGCCTCACTTTTAATTTCTCATTATTCAGGCATGGAAAAGTCACTGTTGTTTAAGATTCACCTGCAAAACAAAAACATTGTAGATTGTAGCCGCCTACCAATGATACCATTGCTAATGGTATCCTCCATTCAGACAGATGCTGTGAGTCATTTTCCATAAAAGGTGAAAATGCATTTGCCAGTAGTAAGTAATGGTGAGAGAGGTCAGCTATCGATTCACTGCTGAAGAGGGCCTTTGGGGCATGTTTAGCTGGGGTAGTGTTGCTTGTCAATGATGCCTTTATGGCTGTGGCCTTGGCTGGAGTCTGGTCATGAATCAAGGTTAAACTAGTCCCTTAATAGCTAATCAATGACACTCAATAGATCTTATCATGTGGTTATAATGTACTTGACTACCCATCAGTCAGAACTATAGCCCGACCGATGCCAGATGTTTGGGTCCGATCTCAAATTTGCACAGTCCTACAACACACATTACCGATATTTATATATTTCGATACAGAAAAACGAATACATAAGTCTTGAACTCAATTTGAATGAATACAAATAACTTTATGATAGATTTTCTTTTTAAATGAAGACTGTCTGAAATAGATATGAAAAGAACATTTACCATTAATTATACAATGAACAAGCAAACCTAACTTAATTTTAACCACTTTAGCCCCTTTGAAAAAAAACATTCTGATATTTGAAAATGTTTGACCACTAAACAGACAGACAGACAGACAGACAGACAGACAGACAGACAGACAGACAGACAGACAGACAGACAGGTCATCAGATGCAGAACAGTAGTTAAGATACAGAGTAAGAGAAGTAGCCTACTGTAAGTTACAGCAGGCTAAAACATCACGGAAAGCACCATCAATAATGAACAACAGTATACTCCCTACTGTAGCCCTATATTTATCGCCTATAATGACATTCACCAGGTTGAAAGTTGGCCAAACCGATATATCGGTCTAGCCTGGAAACCAGATGAATCTGCCAGTGCAAAAGAAAAAATAGCCCGCACCTTGGTATATATTTATGCTAGGATGTTAGTCTGACCATGCCAATATCTGTCGACTAAATAGTCAACTCGTCTACCTGTCTGTGTCAGAAGAAATATACGCTCAGACTTATTTGTATGGTATTTTATTGTTTTTGGGAAGGCAGCGTCTCCTCTGTCTTAGATGCAATTTTACAGCATAAGTCGTGTCCAATTGTAAAAAGGCAAGGACTTCCCATTAGTTTAACCGAAGACGTTGCCGGGGAGGACACTGCATACAAGTTATATTGAGATAACCTTTACTCGCCAGCAAATATTTCACCTGCATTAAGATTACCCGAGAGCAACCTGCTTGTTATTTAGCCCTAAGCCTCCTCCATCAAGGCAGTTCTGCCTGCTCGAAAGCAGCATCAGTCAGAAGTATCTGCTATGCAACTAAATAGGGCACGGGGACATATCTGTCTAACTATAACCTTTGCAGTGCTGATATTTATGATAAAGACCATTAGGCAGTTTGTGTGAGTTGCTTGCGCAAGGGCTTTAAAGGCTAACACCGGTCGTGAGGCTTGTCGCTATCCAGGGTTTTATGTGTATGTCTGTGTCATCACTCTGGGTCTCTGCACAGCATCTGTTGGTCCTGCTGAAAAACTATGAGAGCTTATGTCACAGATCTCAATGTTTACAATACCGAACATCTCATGAAAGATTAATGCATGAGCAGGACAGGCTCCGTCCGCGATGTGGTTTGATCTCTCTCTCTTTCTCTCTCTCTCTCTCTCTTTCTCACCTCGGCCCTCTGGTATATGACTACTTGACTTGGATTCCTGCCACTCCGCGCCCACTCGCTGCAAAATTCTGAGGGTTAATTTAACTCTGGAAGTTCAAACATTGACCCTGTATACGGGTCAATTTTGCTGTTCAGTGACTAGACAGCAGGCATCCACTCACCTTGCCGCACTAGAGGACAATCTATAAGTAGCCATAACTGGAGAGAGAGAGAGAGAGAGAGAGAGAGAGAGAGAGCGATAGCTGCATGTCTCAACACCCTCTTTAACAGTTACATGTGTATGCTTGATTGACAATATGGGACACGTAGGCCTATAATTATTTTCACATCAGGAAATGACCAGGCTTTAAGAAGACCCCTATAGAACCCCAGCTTCCATGTTCTGGGGGGCCAAAAATAGTCTGTCATTGGCCAAAAATAGCAGATCTCCAAGCTCATAACATATCACAACTGGTCACTTTGTAGAGGCTTGTTGTAAATGTAAAAAAAGCGATCCAAGTACTGAGCCAACTCAAGTCCAGTTTACTAGAGAGTTTAACTGTTTAAAATGTACTGGAGTGAGAACCTGTGAATGTGTACAAGCCGTTTCTTCTTTTTTTTATTATTCTTTTTCCCGACAATGTCCTATAATTGTTTCATGCGGTGTTCTGACAATAATTTAGGCAAAATCGTGCTGCAAGCTTAATTCTAAAATGTATCGGTAGTGCGAGAAAATGCTGCAGAATCAAGGTGGACATTTATATCCATGTCTCTGTTTTATGTTTAGTATCCATCTTGTGGAAAGTGAATATGCAAAAATGGTAAAGTGGCATATCAGTGACATCACTGGAAACAGCGGGATGCTCACTTTTTCACTTTTTCTTATGATTACCCTTCCAAAGGACAAAAATATGTACGTCAAAATCATTGTCCTTTGATTCCATGTGATAAAAGGTCTGTTTTCATTTCATTCCCCGCGCCTTTCTAGTCCAACCTAGACACGCATTATGGCTCTGATTTGGGTGAAATGTAATTGTAATTCATCATTTTTCGGCCCCGAGGCACAGCCCTCTCCAGCCCGGGGCTCTTTGAAAAGCAGTCGGACACAAAGACGGACCCTGGGAACTTTGCCCATGTAGTCAATCAGTCAGGACACCCCAGTGTGCCCAGGCCCCGGCAGCTTGTTGTTTTCTCCACGGATATCAAACAACTTCTTCCGCGGTTAAGATAATAAAAATGTAGACTGGGTCCTCTGTTTTTCTTCTTCTTTTTCTTCTTCTTCTTCTTCTTCTTCTTCTTCTTCTTCATCTTTTTCTTGTGCTCGAGGTGGCATGGTTCCTCCGTGGCCAGGGGCTTGTCGGTGGGCGTGGAGGACTTCAAAGCCCAGAGGAGGTCTGCGACGGTGAATACAGCTGGTCTCTCTCTCTCTCTCTCTCTCTCTCTCTCTCTCTCTCTATGCCGGACAGAGACAAGGCCCTCAGCTGCCCCACAATAGAGACACACAGGGGAAGGCAGGGAGAGAAGGGGAGGGAGGGCAGAAGCTCCATTCCTGACACAGCACATCAAAAGCTATACAGATACACACCCCAGACAGACACAAACCGCACATGGCACAGACAGACAAATGCAATGGCACATAAACTCGCTGTAATTAATTGACATGCTTATACAGACAATTCCCACCTCTTTTTTTTATTCACCAAACCTCGCAGACATTTTTTTTTATTCTCTAAACCAATTTGCAGAATAACATGGCCTGCATGTTACACTCTATCAAACAAGTCAGACATATCACATACTACTGTATAGAGACATTGGCTGGCGACAATACAATAGCTTTGTTCTCGTTTCCATGCAGTCAGAGGCAGGTCAAAGGGAGGAGAGGAGGGTACGTGAAGGACAAAGAGTTGAGATCCTGATGGCATGCTGTGGACAGCTTCATGCCTAATGTGGTTCTGACTTCACAGTGGGACTCGTCGGCTATGCTGTTGACAGTTTTCCCTTTCTGCTGCTTCCTCTGTCCGTCTTTGTGCATTCCACACCGCTGTAAGCCCTGCGTCTGTGAAATGGGAGCGTTTCGGCGGCTCTTGGTGAGCTCCAGACAGACTGAATACTGAGGAGATCTGGGAATCTTCCTGTCTGTAATGTCATGTATCATATCATTTTCTCTTTTTTCCAACCGCATTCTTCTCCTCACTGACTTCTTATTGAAATTGGAGACACGGTGCTACCATAATAATAATATAATAATAATAATAATGACAAAGACAAAGATTGCTATTGCTGCTATTTTATGACCACTTCCTGTCCCTTTTTTTTGGAAATCCGATTTTTAGGTTGTTCTTCTTTAAAAGACATGCAGGGCTGGTTCATTGTATTTTGTGGTCGTTCAGTTCCAGCATTAGCCTGTAGAGGGCATGCCAAAACAGCAATCTGGTCAAGAACAGTGGGGGGCCCATGCAGAGACCTACAATATCCTCACAGGAGAAAAGCACTGGGGGACTCGTGCCTCTCTATAGGAGGAATAGTGGAGGAACACTGTTATGTTTCAATACAGAGAGACAGACACTGAGGCCTTTATTGTAAAGGGTGTCAAACCTTACGTTTGCGTTGCCTTGTTCATTGTCAACAGCTTTCCCAACCCTCACTCAGATGTGTGCTGCTAACACAAGTTAGCCTCATAGCATAATTGCCTAAATCATATATTTTTAAGGTTTTCCGGAAAGAATAAATTAAAAATCACTTTCTGATATAGGCTGAGCCGAGGACATAGGGCCTATGTCATATAAAAACAATAGGACATGGGCAATGAAGCAGCAGTGTTATAGGAGAGTAGAGTTTAGCCAGATATGTAAATTTGACCAAAACATTACTTAGCCAATTGAGCTATTCTGAGGCTAACAAGATGCAACATTTTGAGACAGTGAATTATCCTACAGTCAAAATGGCAAATGACAAATACTGTACATATAGGCTTATATCTGTAATTTAACATCAGCAATTTAAATTCGAACTCACCTGCATCTGTCTTGCTACAATGGCAATTCTGCACCCTCAAAGATGGAGTAGTTCAATGGGGACGATTGATTGGAATCCGCGGAACCCTCATCTCGTTTAAAACGCTTTAGAGGCCCCTGAATAAACCATGACTTATCTATTGCGATCACGTTACCCGAGCCATCATTCATTTAACCATTTATTTATTACTCCATTCATCTACATAAATATTTAACTATGTCTTGGCATCTTTATGGACTGCTTGCTCTGCCGCTCAATTACAAGGAAGCCGTGTCCTACCCACGGCCATATGCCTTCTATCTGGTGACACTATATCTCCACAATTTATGGATGCCAACCCAGGGCAATATCGTTCAGTTGGGTTTTTTACGTCTATCTGTGTATAAGTATTAATCTGGGCATAATGACTGGCTGGCGACAATATGCTCCAGCATGTATGCCCAGTAGGACAACTATCGCATGCATATATATGGCATACAATAAATGGAGTGCTTTCTCATTATTTGTTATTGTATAGATTAACTGGCTGCCCCATCTGGGATCCTCATGGCAGACGTTTAGTTCAATGAGGCCAGTGTGACATAGTGGATGTTGTGAGAGCTCTAGTGAACATTCACTAGAGCTCTAGTGAATGTGACTTAGTTGTTAGCAGCTTGACAATGGAAGAATTCAAACATTTTGTACTATATATACATAAGTATATTTACGTATATGTGTGTATGTGTTTACAGTATATATATCGTCTCTGTCAAAAACTGTTACTTTTCAGAATCCAAAATGGCAAAAGTAGCAGATCGACAAGCTCAAAACGCCCCGTTTCGCACCACATTTTGAGCTTGTAGATCTGCTACTTTTGTGTGACGCTGTAGTATGATCAAGTATGGCGTTAATTTAACCAAAAAACACAAAAAGTTAGGATATGAAGATATGAGGTTTCTGCCTGGCAGCAACAATTTAGGCCTATGCCGGTGTGTGTGTGTGTGTGTGTGTGTGTGTGTGTGTGTGTGTGTGTGTGTGTGTGTGTATTTATATACCGGTGTATATATTTATATTATGTAGGCTAAATACGGTGCATACACAGTATATGTATGTATATATAGATTATCAACCCTTACAAGTCTTCACTTACACTCCCACAGTAAAAAGTCTAGCTCACTCTGGGTTTTTTGACGAGGTGAGTGTGGAAGCATGTGGACGTGCGGACCCGTAAACACCCACCATGGGTCCTCCTTCAAAGTGATGAACAGCAACAAAAGAAAGCACGGCTTGTCTGCCGGAGAGACAAAAAGAGCATTTGACCACCTGGGCGCTCGCACATCATTTTCTCATGCCGTTTCTCGAGCATGACAATCGGGCGAGATCCCCTCCCCCCCATACACACACACACACACACACACACACGCACACCTCCCCCTCTCTACTTTATATGTGACTAACTCGACCGTAGTAGTCCTCAAGTCTCGTACTGCTTCCCTTGTTCATTGATGTGGATCGCCTGGCTCCCTCCGTCGTACTTATACCTCCGGAAGGTTCTCCAAAGAGGAGGAGGGAGGGAGAGTACTACACAGACCACAGTTTGACCTGCAGGTCTTTGGAAGACGCTTCCCTTGCGTCATCATTCCGCCCTGCAGGTCGCTGGTCACTACACCGACCACCACGAGCTGTAAATTGATCAATTGAGCAGAAGATGAAACGGCACTGCTGTTAGAGTGCTGCTGTTAAGCTATACATGAAATATCTCCCTGAAATTACTTCCCAAGGCATGAAGATTGTGGCATGTCAGTCCTGCCACATGCAAGTCCTCAATGCTAACTGTCGGAGTGTAACAATTGCCATTTTTGCACGCCATTTATATACAGCGTTGCTGTACCACCTAAGTCCATTTTTGAGGTTTTTCATTTTACTAACTTTAATGAGGCAGTATTGCATTGTTTGACAAGAATCTACACTATAGCTGAATATAGGAGGGGCTAGCGCCCCTCAAAAATATTCTTTCTTCATATCCTGAAAATGTTATATTTTAAATTTCCTGACAAATGAACATCCTGGAGTTAGGTGGTTTCTCCCCGACAGCATAGATATATTGTATATTTCACTGTGGTATCACTCTGTGGGCGGCTGTTTGCTGCAGGCCCAACCTGTCCTCCACAGAAAGGTGATAATGGTACGGTGAAATTACCATTAAGATGCCATGGCTCAGCTCAGCTCACACACCATCCGTCCCATTCAAATCGCTGGATAATCAGCAGCAAATCAAACTTCCACCTCTCCCCCCACCACCCCGAAGTTAACCCGTTCCCCTCCCGTCTCTAATGGGCTTTCTTTCTCGTCGATTACAATCAAAGGCACTTTCCCTTACACAAACCCCCTCTTTCCCTCATGTCCCGTCCCGTTCCGTCACCCCCCCACCCCCCCAAAAAAAAGAAAATCATCAGAGATTTTCAATAATAGAGATGTCTGCGCGTGCGTGCGTGCGTGCGTGCGTGCGTGCGTGCGTGCGTGCGTGCGTGCGTGCGTGTGTGCGTGCGTGCGTGCGTCCTGACTGTAGCTCCATATTGATGAAACAGGAGAATCACAGCCAGGGCTCTGTGCCGTGATCTCCTTTGTCCTCGTTGCTTTCTTTGATGAAAGCTTCAGCTCCATGTCTTTGATACATGGAAGCACTTACGAATAGATTTCTCTTCTCATCCCTGTCAGGAACGTTGGGGGGGAAGGAAATATAAACGCTCAGAAATCTGTGCAGCATTTTAAGTGGTGTTTTAGCTCTTGAGAATTAGAGATACAGTTGCCTTGCCCGGTGTTGTTTTGTAGACAATTCACCCGTCATTTAAATACGAGCAAATCACAATTTTGTTGGTTTGGTTTCAGTTTTGCACCTACTGAGCGCGAACCGGTATCCTCTCATATCATCAGAAGACTATTACAGTATACTCCTCACGTGTTCTTTATGCTTGAATATCATATCAAAATTCATACTCAAAACTGACTCCTGCTTGCAAACGCGTGCATGCACCGCATGCGCATCTATTTCCTCCGAGAAGAGAATAAATGAGTCACTCACTACGGCTATGATGTTTCTTTCAATAGAGCAGATGTCTCGCTGGAGCTTGGATGCACTCCCAGATATACAGGCCCCATACCAAAACAGTCCTCACTGGCAAAACAACCCCCCCCCCCCCCCCTGGAGGAAATGTTACTACTTCGATACATTACTTTAAGCCAGTTTCTCTGAAATTAGACAGACTCCATCAGGTCTCCGTAGCAGGCCAGAGAGACTGACCAGTTGTGTCCTGCTGGCTCAGCTGGTCAGCAGCAGTTCTTGACCTGTGCAGTCTGCCGGGTGTACATATGAAAGACATGTCTGGCACGCCACTGCTGGCTTTTGATAGCATGCGAGCAGTGCTGGAAAGTAACCAAGTACATTCACTTAAGTACTGTACCTATAAGTACAAAGTACTTTACTTGAGTATTTCTACATCTCACTACATCTCAGAGGCAAATGTTGTACTTTTTTTCCACTACAATTATTTAAAAACTTTAGTTACTAGTTACTTTGAAGATTTAGAACATTATTACAAAACATGCATTTACCAGCCCTAAAATGTGAAAATAGACCATCTACAAGCTCACAACGTGTTGCGATGCGACACATTGTGAGCTTGCGCATCTTCTATTTTCAAAAGATTTTAGACATAACTTCAACATTCTGCATAACAAGTACTTTTACTTTTGCTACTTTGAGTAAAATGTGATGCCAACACCTTTGTACTTTTATTCAAGTACATTTTATTCAAGTACATTTTATTCAAGTACATTTTATTCAAGTACATTTCTATATTTCAGTATTGATACTTTTACTTAAGTAAAACATGAGAGAGAGAGAGAGAGAGAGAGAGAGAGAGAGAGAGAGAGAGAGAGAGAGAGAGAGAGAGAGAGAGAGAGAGAGAGAGAGAGAGAGAGAGAGAGAGAGAGAGAGAGAGAGAGAGAGAGAGAGAGAGAGAGAGAGAGAGAGAGAGAGAGAGAAGAGAGAGAGAGAGAGAGAGAGAGAGAGAGAGAGAGAGAGAGAGAGAGAGAGAGAGACAGAGACAGAGACAGAGACAGAGAGAGCACTACACAGACCACAGTTTGACCTGCAGGTCTTTGGAAGACGCTTCCCTTGCGTCATCATTCCGCCCTGCAGGTCACTGGTCACTACACCGACCACCATGAGCTGTAAATTGATCAATTGAGCAGAAGATGAAAAGCGGCGCTGCTGTTAGAGTGCTGCTGTTAAGCTATTCATAATATCTCCCTGAAATTACTCTGTGAATCACTCGCCACTTTGTGGCAGCTATAGGACGTCAATGCAAAATGTTTCCAAGGCCTGAAGATTGAGAGAGAGAGAGAGAGAGAGAGAGAGAGAGAGAGAGAGAGAGAGAGAGAGAGAGAGAGAGAGAGATGTGACTGGCAGGCCATGTTTCTTGTGTCTCCAGGCCCTGAAACAGCCGTCACTCTGTGAGGATGTTTTCAATCCCCGGGCTCCAAGCGTCTGCGCCATCCGAGAGAGGGTCAAGTTTGAGCCCATCAATCAATGACCAAAGGGCGGGGCCTAGCAGCAGGCGGCCATCAACGGCCGTTCAGACGTTCAATAGTCTCGGTGCCGTTGTGCGTCAGACTTATCCTTGGTGGTTTGTAATTATGTGTCCTACCTTATGTCTAACATATTGAAATGACAGTACCAGAAAACTATTTGCTCATACGGGGGGGAAAAAATAGAGACACAGCATTTAACTCAAGTTACCCTCCCTGGATCTAGTGGTAGACGTAGACATATAGAGGTCTAAAAACACATTGAATGACTGTTATATTGTCATAAAGAACTTTGTTATAGACTGACAATAATCACACTGCAAAACTTTTGTTGTTTTGGTTTCAAAACTAAATTTGGTTTCATCATATCATATGAATTTGGGTGAAAGATGTGGGGTTTTTTTTCCACCCATGTCAAATACATTCACATTCATGACCTCGCACAAGGCGGCTTCACACGCGTGCACACCATGTGTACGTGCATTGACACGTTCAGCCTCCATGTCACTCCAGTTGAAAGGGAGAAAGTCATGAAGCGGCCGTTTGTTGTGCCTTGCCCCCCATCTTGGGTCAGCGTTACGGGGGGGCGCGCGCACACACACACACACACACACACACACACACACACACACACACACACACACACACACACACACACACACGTATTATGCAAAGAAAACCCATACTTTTACACATAAACCTACAACTCCCATCCACCACACACTCTCTCCCCGGTGTTGTTTTAGTTGGGGGCGGGGGGGGGGGGGGGGGGGGGACTCGGGGAGCAGCAATGGTCTGGAACAAGGCCTTGTTTTTAGTGCGGGTCAAACTCCGGCCAGGCCCGAAGGCAGCCATACGATCCCTGGCCGGCCTCCCGAGGTGCCTCTGGTCTGGGACCTGTTTGAACCTCCACCTGCTGAGAAGGCTTCACTTAGATACATTGTTCAGGCCTCTCTGAACACTGCGGAGGGGGAGCCGGGACAGTGTGTTAAAGTCAACACGGCGGGATCAGCCCTTCTCTTTGTACCGGGCTGTGAGGGTGACCTCCATTCCTGGACCATGAAGAGTGGAGAGACACACACAGCACACTGCAGCCCATGTGGTCTCGAACACATGGGCTGAGAAGTGTGCAAAGTTGTTTTTCTTTTTTTTTCCTTTTTTTTGCGCCCCCAACTTTGAAATGGTCTCGGGAATGGCTGAGTGAGCGCCCCCCCAAACCCCCCCTCCACAGTATACGTTATTTTTCTGTACTGTGAATCATGAACATTTCCCATCCAGCTTTATGTTACAAACAATCACGCGACAGTGTGTGCACAACTGCTGAGCTTGTAGATCTGCAATATTCGGTGCACTACACCCGCACGCGACTATAAGTATAACGTTACGCACGCAAAAATCCGCCCGCTAGCCCTATGCTTAAAGTGGCTGTTTGTGCCGGTTGGCAGACTGTGTTGTTCTCTGCCTGTAGTACACCCTACTTGTTGGAGGAGGCGGGATGAGAGGGCCATCCATCTCCGGCTAACAGCCACCAGTCTGGCCCCATGCTGGAGTCCCAGAGAGAGGAAGCTATCGCTCACAGCACAGGAGCACATTCCCCTCTCACACAGGGGGGACAAGGCCATTTAACCCACCAAGGTCTGGAGCTACCATTCTATTCTGTAGTGTGTGTGTGTGTGTGTGTGTGTGTGTGTGTGTGTGTGTGTGTGTGTGTGTGTGTGTGTGTGTGTGTGTGTGTGTGTGTGTGTGTGTGTGTGTGTGTGTGTGTGTGTGTGTGTGTGTGTGTGTGTGTGTGTGTGCGCGTGCGCGTGTGTGCGGGTTTGTGCGTGCATTTGTCTACTTGTGTACATGCACGTGTGTGTCTGCCTGCATGTGACTACTTGTGTCTGTCTGCGACTCTGCGCACGCCCGTGTGTGTGTGTTTGAGCGCACACGTGCGTATATGTTTAGGTGCGTGCGCATGTGTGTGTCTGAGCGAGCATGCATGCGTGCGTGCGTATGTGTAGGTGCTTGCGCGTGTGTGGGCACGTGCGTGTTCTGTGCGCGAAACCATTAGCACGGCGGACGGCTCTCGCTCTCGATGGCATTCTATACCGCTGCACCACGCTGTTAGAAAGTGATCCTGGGGCAAGGTCAGCAAACCACATATAGCACATCTTTCAAATGCTATATACCTGTGACCCCCCCACCCCGTCTCTCCATCATTCCTTTATCCCCCCCCCCTCACAGTGGCATGGGGTTAGCGTCCCTGGACGTATAGAGAGAGAGAGGGAGAGGGAGAGAGGCTTGGAAGGAAGGAAGGAGTATAACCAGCCTGAGGAATGGACACTGGGATTGTTCCTCCGCCCTGTCGGTCTCTAATGGTGTCGTGTGCCCCCTGCCATCGCTGGGATGGAAGGTGTTTAGCGCCTTACTGTTTTTGCTTTGACAAAGTAGGGACACTAACACTCCCCTAGACTGTAGGGGCCCTGCCTGCATGCGGGCAACGTCCTCAGGTTGTGGGGAGAGACACTACCAGTATAAGAGACCCCAGCTCCCTCCCCCTGGTTGTCATTTGTACCATCAGGGTGCTCCTTCCTCTTCACTGAATCACAGGGTAGTGTGTGTTTTTTTTGTTGGTTGGTGGGTGACTTTGAGGTGGCTGTGCTGCTGCTGGGGGACCCTGGGAGAATGTCCCTGTTTTCTGCGGGGTGCAGGGGGCCATTTGAGAAGAACAGGGAAACCCCTGGGTGTTTTTTTATCATGATTGATTTTGTTTTCGGGTTATTTGACATGGATCATCACAATTGCATTGCACAAACCAGGTGCATTGCTTTAAGTGTTTTAGCATACATGCTATGTATCAACATCTGTCCATAGGAGGCTTTTAAAATATATAGTAAAAACACTGGTTGCAGCTTCCAGACCCTGCTTCGCACAGCAAAAGTGCTGGAGAGCCCTGACTACCATGACACCCCTACGGCCCCCTAGCCATGGATGAGTGAGTGAGTAAAAATAGAGTGAAAATCAGTGGTGTGTGTGTGTGTGTGTGTGTGTGTGTGTGTGTGTGTGTGTGTGTGTGTGTGTGTGTGTGTGTGTGTGTGTGTGTGTGTGTGTGTGTGTGTGTGTGTGTGTGTGTGTGTGTGTGTGTGTGTGTGTGTGTGTGTGTGTGTGTGTGTGTGTGTGTGTGTGTGACCCGAATGTGAACCCAATCAGTTGACTGCTCAGTGTGAATGGTCTGGCTGCTCAACAGTGTCAAACAGACACACACACACACACACACACACACACACACACACACACACACACTGCCCTTCCTTGGAGTGGTTAGCAAAAAAAGTTAAACATAGTCAAAAATACATGACAAACCCCCAATGACCAGGGGGAGGCAGTATAGAGACCAGAATTACTGCATTTTTTGTGAGGGTACCTCCCTATGGAACACGGGGAGAATATGCAAACTCATACCCTGAAGAAAGCAGTTTTTGGTCGAAACGTTGGTCATCTAATATATAGGTTTTTTGCATTGTGAGTCGTGACTGAGCTGTACGACCTCTCCTTCCTGTTTTTGCAAGAACATGCAGAACATGTATGGTCGCTGATGACGTAGGCTCAATAGACACAATGAGTTGAGTACACCCATGCAGTGGTGTGTTAGTCTATTTATGAGTATTTATTATTAAGGGACCAAGCCCGAAGGGACTTCTTGGTCCCTTTTGTATTTGTCTGTTTTTTTCTTCTCCTCCATCTTCTCCTTCCGCCAAAAATCGCAGTTCTGGCTGAACCGTGCAGTCGGTTTTCGTGGAACTTGGCAATATGGTAGAGGGCTATGCCAAACGGTGAGGACGCGAAGCCCACGACCATTGGCCAAAGGAGTGCTGTAGCACTCAATTGAAAATGCAAACTTTTAACGCGCATACCGGTAGCTGATGAACCGTTTGACTGTCGGCAATGAAACTTCGATACACATATGCGTCTCCTCATGCCGAACAAGTATCGTGTTCTTACTTTTGACCTCTTTTGACCTTAGATCACCCGTCATTTTGAATTACCGTATATGAAAAACAGTTCAAATATATCTCCTCCCAGGATCTTTGATCAAAATGCACGAAACTGTCTACATGTGAACCTTTGTCATATACGGACAAATGATCGGAAGTAAAAAGAATTAAGTGAAAAATGAAGGTTTTATGAGCCAATGAAAATTGCTGTTTTGTGAAAGTTCTTCTTCTGCCCATAATACATACATGCACTGTCACATGTTTATGAAACTTTACAGTATAGTAGAGCGTAGAGGGTCGCCAAATAGCACTGAAGCCAGTCTTACTCCAATTGGCCAAAGGGGGGCGCTATAGCATTTTTTTTAAATGAAACCGGCATAACTCATGCCTCGTTTGGCCAAAAGTCATGGCACTTGTTTCCACATGTTCCTTGACTCATGGAGAACACATCTGTCACTTTGACTAGTAAGCTCCGCCCTCCGCCCTTGCGATTTTTAGCAGTTTGAAAAACGCTTATACCTGATTTTCTGCCTGGATTTTTTTGCAATTTGCGTGAAACGTTCTACACACAATCTATGGACCATTATCTGAAATCCCAGTTGAAGAGAAGTTTGTACGTGAAAATTTGTACAAAAAAATATAGCTGCAAGCAGTGATAACAGGCACTTTGAACAGGCATAACTCATGCCTCATGTTTCTGTTTGTCTGTGGGGTACGAACAGCTGCAATACCGCTGGGTGACCTAAAGTGGCACTGTTGAGCAGCCTAAAAGGGCTTATTGCTTGGTCCTGCCTTATTGCTGCTTGCAGCTATATGTTTGTTATTGTAATTGAACAATGACATTCTCATTTTATTATTATTATTATTATTATTATTATTATTATTTTAAGGCTTAACTCTAGATGAACATGGCCACCATCTGTGTTGACACGCGTTCGTTTGCAGTGTTTGCCCTCTAGTTTTACAGGTCTAATTGAACTCAGAGGCGTAGGAGACGAGATCTGTGTAAAACACGCTTCTTCACCACAGTCGGGCACACACAAACATAGTGAGAGCTCCTCCACCCCTCATGTGTAGTGCACTGCTGCTCCGAAGTGTTACAGGATTCGTCTAATTAAAGCTGCAGTCCTGGAGATCACTTATAATGAGGTATCGGGTCTTCAAGGTAATTTCCATTTTGCAGCTTGCTTCTGCGCGTGTCGTGTGTGTGTGTGTGTGTGTGTGTGTGTGTGTGTGTGTGTGTGTGTGTGTGTGTGTGTGTGTGTGTGTGTGTGTGTGTGTGTGTGTGTGTGTGTGTGTGTGTGTGTGTGTGTGTGTGTGTGTGTGTGTGTGTGTGCGTGCATGTGTGTGTGCGCGCATTCTTCCCCTTGTTTATTTTTTTGTGTTTTCTTTTTTAATTGAAAAATGTTGAGTCAAGTTGTCTCCATCTGTTAAGTGAGAAGCAGCATGACCACAGATAATAATGACCTTTGCAGTCCTTCTGCTCCCACAATGAACTTCTGTTGTAGAGTGACTCGCTTCGCAAACAAATCGTGATTGCGGACCCTTTCCTCCACAAAACACTATATCACGTAAAGCAGTGGTTCCCAAAGTGGGGTCCGGGGACCCCCAGGGGTCCTTAAGGGAGTTCCGGGGGTCCCCTGCAGCTAAATGATAGTTTGTAACCAAATGGACCCTTATGGTTCTGTAACTCTGAGTTAAATTAACATTAATTTTACAATAAAAATTGGGGTCCCAGAGATAGAAATGCCATTAAATGGGGGTCGGTAGACTAATATGCATGTCAAACTGGGTATCCTTGAAATTAAACGGGTCGAGAATCATTGCTAGAGCTGTACAAATCTTCTCTTATGGGGTTCCCTGGCATATCTTTTCAAATGGAGGTCTGCGGGCTTATTAGTGTCAATTTGGGGGTCCTTGACATTAAAAAGTTTGAGAACCACTGACATAAAGACACCGCAATGATTTTGAGAATTGACTTTGCATGAGTAAGGGACTTGGCTCTTCTCCCTTCCATTGTCACGGCACATCTTTATCTGTAATTCATAAATCGTTCCTCCCTTTTCCATTTCCAGCCCCAGGGGTCAAAGCTAAAGCACACGGTTGACAGTAGTCAACAATGGCTTTTTGGTCATGGCTCACAAGGTCCACATTTCAGCACTGCAGGCAGAGGTCGTCAATTTTATTGTTTAAAAGTCATTCTGCCTAACCTTGATTGACTCCATTTTCTTTCATTTCTTGACCTAACTACCCGTTCAGTCCCCGGCGCCCTTTTCCCGTTCCAATCACGCGATGGCCCCCAGTCAGCATATGTATTCACTACGCAAGACCTCTCCCGTTTCCACCGTCTCCCCCCATTGTCACCCCCGCTCTTTCGTGGACAGTTCTATTTCTGTAATGGTCCATGGTCAACCATTATCTTCCCGCTACACATTTTGTCTGTATAGCGGGGTGTATGGGCGAAAATGCTTATTTGCCCATATATACAGATTGAGTCTCTCACCTTGGTGTCACTGCATTCCAAAGGTAGGGGAGTACCGCAAGGGTCTGTTCTCAAACCACTGTTCACAATGCATTATACTGTATATGTATGCATTAATGAGTGAATACCAAATTGTTTAGTATACGTCTCGCTGTCCACTAAAACACCCAACATGGTATCAGGGAACCTGACATGGGGAGAGAGTATTTTGAAATGGCTTGACAGAAGGTCAGACCAAAACACTGGGAGAACTCCACACAGAACACTACAAAAGGGAGTTGATGGTGCAGGCTGAAGACCAGGTCCAAGATGTAATCATGTCATATCCCTGTGGCTAAAGGTGTTGGGGTACTAGGGAATAATTTTTATTTGTTTGTTTTCTAAATTTTGCTCTCATGATTTTGTCATCCCTTTTTCACCCGGTGCCAATTGCCTAAACTTTAATTCCTGGGTGCTACTCTCCCTCTGGTGCTACTCTCCCTCTGGTGCTACTCTCCCTCTGGTGCTACTCTCCCTCTAAGCTCATGCTTCCTTCAATGCATGAGGGCAGGCCGCTTCTTATCACCTGACACGGGGGTGTTTCGTAGTAGCCTGGCTAATAAGCCAGACTCAAATCACACTGTCGTGTGGTATTTGAGTCTGGAGATGCTGTGTATGGATCTTGTTTCCCGGGGGGGGGCGGTTCAAACATTTTCTCTTTGACGCAATTGGTTAGCGCTACTGTCAGTCAAAGGAAATGGGCGTACAATTGAGCCTCTCCAGACCGTAATCCGCCGGCAGGCAATTGTTTTTTTGCCAACGGCTGATTCGGTCTGGCTTATTAGCCAGGCTAGTTTCGTAGCGCGTGGGAGGAACCAGTTCCTTTGCCCTCCATCAGGCTGACCAGGGAGAGGCAGTATAGAGACCAGGATCACTGCATGTTTTGTGAGGGTACCTAGGGAATGCGGGGAGAGATAGTCACCCCTCAGAGACATATCCTACTATATCTGTGGGAAAGAACACAGATATGTGCATTAATCATCGGCACAGCATGCAGTTCTTCTTGGTAATGTTGCGCAACCAATCCTGTAACAACAACCAAACCAAACAACGAAACCAAAGTTATATCCAGAGTTCGGTATGTTCTGCGTGAACGCCCTGACTGGTTACATTACACTGGGAACAGGATGACTCGAAAGTCAGCCTGACCTAATAAATAATCATACGTGTCAATGTGATTGATGCAAGTAAACATGCGTAATGGTTATTTTGGGAAGGGGTATAAATGATTATCATCTCAGAAAGTTCTGGAGGGACAGGAGCAGTCACAGAACCTGGTACTTAAGCATGAGCAATTGCTTTTTGGGGACTTGGGTTTTTGGTAAGGGTAAGAGGGACTGTATGCTCACGTTATATCTGTACTTTCACAACTGTATTTCAATTTTCGGTGTCAAAAATAATCAATTCAGCAATGCATCACGATTCTGCATCGATGCAGCGATGTGACATAATCGATTATAGCCGTTTATATTTATTGTTTATTTTTGGGCCTCGGGTGGACAATAAAGTTGTGAAGTTTCAATTACTTCAGGGATTACACAGCAGTTTCTGAATAAAATATGTTGTTCATTATATCTGACTGCTTGTATTGACTGATTTGCCATGTTGTGCAGTAATATAGAAAATTGTGACGCCTCGAGATGCATCGTAGAATCGAATGAAATACCTGGTGAATCGTAATTGAATTGAATCGTGAGGGCAGTGCTATGCACACCTCTAATTTGAATGTATTATTCTGAGTAAAGTAAAGGGGGGAGTGGTTGTTGTGACCACAGAGTTCTCAGCATGATAGAGAGGGAGAGTGAGACGGGCAGGGAGAGAGGGAGAGGAGGGCCTATAGAGCCTCGCAGTCCCGCCCCCTACCAGGGCCCAGGAAATTATTCTCCGTTCATTTTCCTCATAGACTTTTCAAAAAGTATTTTAAGCCTCGTACAAAGCCAACTCTTGTCGTGACAAATCATGACAACAAACACAATTTTTTGGGCCGAACAAAGAATTAGAAAGAAGGAAAACCCTTTTTTTGTTGTTTTTCTTCTTTGTAATTATTAGTTTGGTCCAAAATATTGTGTTTATTGTCATGATTTGTCACGACTCGAGTTGGCTTTGTCCGCGGTGTAACCGTCTTTAAATAAATACTTTGTGAAATGTCTATGGGAAAAATGCATTGGGAATCATTTCCTGGGCCTGGCGTCGTCATGACAGGGGGCGGGACTGCGACGCTCTATACCTGCAGTCTCACCCAAACACGGTGAAATAGCACGGACTTGCAATTCCGTACATACACGCCTGGAAAACCCAAAAATCTGTACATATATGACACTGAAATCCTCCCCATAGACGATGACAGAGGGGCGCCCTAAAGGGCCGCAGGTTGCCGTGTCGAGCATTGCAAAGTTCGGTATAGAGCCGATATGGACATAATAGTAAATAATCTCAAACCCGAACTCACCCAGCCACGGTCAAATAGCACCGTACTAATGAAAGCCACGGCCCACGCCTCCGTAGTCAAAACAGTAGTCGTGGCACCTTGGCTGGTAATCCAGTCTGGCAGTGTGCCGCGGGTTCGACTCCCGATCCCGACGGCCTTTACTGCATGTCACCCCCCCATCTCTCTCCCCATTTCCTGTCAGCCTACTGTCACTCTGTCCCACTATACAAAAAAATAAAAAGGCGAAAGCCACAAAAAATATATATATATATAAAAAAGAAAAAACAGTAGTCGTGTAATATGTACAGATATTTGGGTTTTCTAGGCATGTATGTACGGAATTGCAATTCCATGCTATTTTGCCATATTTCTGTGAGATGGTGTTGAGAGGGCAGTGAGTGAGTGAGAAGGGAATGGAGGGTGTCAGGGAAAGGAAAGCAGGAGGTAAGGAGAGGGAGAAATGGATAGAGAGAGGAAAATAGAGCCTACCGACCTGAGCACTCTGATCAGCGCACAATTTATTTTGAAAATAGACGATATATAAGCTCACAGCGTAGATCGGCTATTTTCACAACATTTATCCGTGGAGTCAAACAAAATAATGCCTCAACTCTTACATTCCAGGGAGGGTGGGTGGGGGTGGACCCCAGTTCAAATAGTTCAAATATTATTATTTAGGGGGATCATGGCCTGAAGAGGTTGAGAACCACTGCCCTAACTGACCCTACCAACCAACCCTAACCTAACCCCCAATGTGTAATAATATCAACCATCTCTGATTGACATCAACATCTCAGCAAACATCATGTGAGGCTGACGGGCCTGCAGAAGGAGCCAGCGTTTGACAGGCATCACAGACTCACATCCAAACATGAAAGGATGTGGTGTTGGTGTGAGGCTTCTCTGCTGAGAGAGAGGCTGACATGTTGTTCTCCGTTAGAGGCAGACAGTCAGAGAGAGTGAGTGTATATACCAGAGACAACACTGGACACTGAGAGATACTGTAGCATAATGGACACACTATACAATAATACTACTCTGTGTGTGTGTGTGTGTGTGTGTGTGCGTGTGCGTGTGCGTGTGCGTGTGCGTGTGCGTGCGTGCGTGCGTGCGTGCGTGCGTGCGTGCGTGCGTGCGTCCTCACTGTCACTGTGTCAGGCCGAGGAGTGCTGATTTAGACATAACCAACCCAAACACAGATGCCCGAGTCCTCTCTTCCTGTGGGTAACAGAAGGACACGCAATGTGTTCAAGAGGCCGGAGCTGACAGAGGGATTAATCCGGCGACAACAAATGCTGCAATCTCTGGCTGGCACAAGCCGTGGCAGAAAGCACATATCATATGCTCAGCGCGGAAACTCACACAACACACACAGACGCATGCATAAACACACCAGAGGATAACAGCCCAAAACACGCTGGAGAATACTGTATTATTCATCTTGAAAACGGCAACTATCGGGTGGCGGTCACGTATAGCTGAGCGATTATAGCCTCCCTTAAGCAGAGGATGGAACCTGTACATTTCTCTGATCTGAGCAGTACTCAACTATTCAGTACTTGAGTCTATAGTATATAGACCAGGAGTATCTATTCTAAATATACGGTAGAATATAGATACTCCTGGTTAATGTTACTCCAGTACAAGTGAAAGTTTCCTACAGGAGTACGTATAAACAATACAATATATAAACGTGCATGCTTTTGAATATACTTATGAGTATACAAATGACAAAGTACGTTTTCTTTCAATTCAATTGCTGTATTAAAATTTAGATGATAAAAGATTATGTTTTCGACTTTCGACTCGAACATTTATTTAATAATAAAAATAGAAAAAGCTCACTATGTGTCGCATTGTGACGCCTTGTGAGCTTGTAAATTAGCTGTTTTTTCAATATTTGAAATAGGGCTTAAGCGGTACAATGTACTTTTTCACTTCGTGTAGAAATGTAGTGGAGTCAAAAGTGCAATTTTTTTGTTTGAAATGTACTGGCCAAAATTACAAAACCTCGAGTAAAGTACAGATACTCCACTGGATCTGAGGTGTCATCTTTGGCTTCAGTCCACCTGCTATCGTCCACTGGCCTATAGACCGAATCAGAAACGGGTCTCATGGTCGCAGGCAATGTATCTCACATATCTGCAGTGTAAACAATCGGCTCTTCTACTGCATTGAATGGGAAAGTGACTGATGTTAGTCTGCTCAAACGTTACTCGTACTCTTTTACCTGCTTTTTACTAACACTAACTTTACAAAGATGCCCAGAACATCGGGATGAACCTGTGTAGTTTATGGCTGCTCCAACAGTAGTGGCAACATTCAACTTTGGAGAGAAACGGAATGTCAAAAAATACACCGCAGTGGCTGAGACCAGAGCCATAGAGTAATGGTTGAGACGAAGCAGTGAAAGATACATAACGTCAGTCTTACCCAATACCCAATCTTTCTGTTGTATGAACACAAGGCTGCTGTACTTTATACCTCATACTAAGCATTTCAAGTTTCTCTCCAAAGTTGAATGTTGCCACTACTGTTGGAGCAGCCATAAACTACGCAGGTTCATCCAGATGTTCTGGGCATCTTTGTAAAGTTATTGTAAGTAAAAAGCAGGTAAAAGAGTAACGTTTAAGCAGACAAACATCAGTCACTTTCCCATTCAATGTAGTAGAAGAGCTATACACTATATTCTCCGCCTACAGGAAATACGTTGCCTCCGACCATGAGACCCGTTTCTGAATCGGGCTATAGTATGTCCCACCACCAGGGCTCTGTGCATGTCTCAGTTATCTTTTCTTTTCTCAGTTATGTTTTTTCTTTTCTTTTTGTTTTGTTTTGTGCCCCCATCTTCCCCCACACCCTCCACTGCATGAATGAGGGATTGGGGCTGATGTGGACCTGCAGCAGTGTAGATTTTGAAAGGACATTTTGATTTCGTTTTTAGTCTTTTGAATAATCTACAGTTGATTTTGTCGACAAAAGATTATTTTGGCGGGCCTTGAGGATGTCGTAATGGTTGATTTTGCACTTGGTTGGATGCTCAAATAGCGATCTACGTACAAGCTCACAACGCGCTGCGAGCTTGTCGATCTGCTATTTTCAGAGCGCAACCAAATGACTTGTCTTTTCGTTCTACTGGATCTCTTCTCCACCAGTCCCTCCCTTTTTATTTTTATTTTTCATTGGTTGACGACATTGTCAGTATTGTGGGTACTTCGCTTTACTCATCATGGCATAGTTTTCATTTCGTTTTCGTCAGTGAAAAAAGGTAGTCGTGAACATCTGGCTGCGATGCGGCGGCGGTGGAAGACAGGGGCTGTGGCAGAGTGAGATGAGGTGGAGTTCATGTGAGCCACCCCACGGCGCAGGACCGTTACAGCCATCAGTGCATCTAGCAGCTTACCACTATCAAAGCCTCACTTACTGTCCACACGCACGCCCGTGTGTGTCAGTGTCCGGCCGTTATGTGCTCGTGCGTGCGTGCGTGCGTGCGTGCGTGCGTGCGTGCGTGCGTGCGTGCGTGCGTGCGTGCGTGCATGCGTGCGTGCGTGTGGCCAGTCGGCGTTCGTGTGGGTTTTACCCCTCAAATAACATAATCCCACAAGAGAGAGAGAGAGAGAGACATTTTTTGAGGATAAGGGTTGAACGCCAGAGAATAAATGATGGCAGTGGAGAGAGAAAAGGAGAGGAGGGGGGTAGGACCGTAGGAGGGAGGGGGGTGGGGTGGGGGGGGCAGAGCAGGAGAAAAGCATTAGTAGTTCCAGCCAGCTGCCAAATGATGCCCTTGATTGCCTCTCTTCTTGTGCAGAAACAGAAGGTGTGAGGGGTGATTAGGCCTGGGCGCCATCCCTGATGAACAGATGTTAATAACAAAGCCCATGTTCATTGTGGTTAATAGCCAAGCGCGCCAGGGCTGGCTGCTGAGGCTAGGGGAAAATATGCCTCCATAGCTCTTCTCTCCTCTCCTCTCTCCCCTTCATTGGGAGAGAGATAGGCTCCCTGCACTAATGTTTTGGCTGTACACTAACGTAATGAGCATGGTATTTGCAAGAAAAGGTAATGATAATCAGTCACAGGGGCAGAGAAAACACGGCAAATGATGGTGCGTCGCGTTCAGGAGATAGAGGAGCTCAGGGTTTGTGCTGCTAACTTTTAGTTGATGATAGGCTTTTGATGATATCAGAGATAGAGGGGTGTTAATAAAGCTTAGGATTGCGAGACTGAAATCACGATTGCCTCATTTTTGCTATACGGCTATCGCCAATAATGACAGCAACTATAATCCCGCACATAGCCTGTTGCATAATCGAAGCCAAGAATCGTAATATGTTATAAATTATACAAAACAATAAGAAAAGGTCCAATAAACAAACGGCATACGGGTGGACAGTATAAAAATAAAACTCTTCCTCTTCTTGTTTGTGGAAGTCAAGTTACAACAGCTGCAACCAGAAAGCAATTTCACTGTTTCTAAAGAATACACAGTTTACTTATAAAACATTAAAATCGGGAAAATGCTATAAATTATTGATGTAAAGCAGATGTTGTAAATTGAATAGTTTTTTGTTTTTGCTCTGTTCATGTATATGTGAAAAGAAAAAAGAAAAGAAAACCCTTACTATATAAGTATGTATGCCGGCACCAAACATATTTCTCCCCAGATACACAGCATGGGAGAAGGCTCATCTCACACTCAAATATCTCCGTGGGGAACGGCAAGATGGCAGGGACACATGCCGGGGCCGCGTCTTTTAGCCCAGGCCCCGCAAACAGGAACATTGGCAACATTGATGGGAAAAATGTAACATTTTCTGCCTGGCGATACCTCACTTACATGTTCAAATTGATACCTTCTCTGAAATAAACAGAAGGAGGTGTAAGGAATGCACCTCACGTGGCACAATGACACTGCTCTTACCATGGATGCTGAGAACTCTGTGCCAGCATTCTGACTCGGATCATGTCCTTTTATGTTTTTTTTATATTCTATTGAAACCGAGGGGGGGAGTATGGTAGTGAGGCAATAGTATCTTTATTGAAAGGATAACCCCTTGAGATGTATCATCTTGTTTTCGAGGGGGTCCTTGTTTGTCACAAAGAGTACAGTAGACAGAACAATATAATAAATACATCCATGCATGCATGGACATGGACAACATAACTAGAGTACAGGCTAGAGTACATTGGGCAATAGCTTGCGATTTTGAAACCTCCCTTTTTTTTGTTGTGGACAATTTAATTTCATCGATCCACATTCTTCAGGACAATGCTCGCCTTTTGTGCTTCAGAGATTAGAATTGAACGGAACATTAAAGCTATCGTTGTCGGGAGGGCAATTCATTTCCACATGCCAAATGCGTCAGTTAGTTGTCAATCCTACGGGATTTGTCTTGCCAGCATGAAGTCATGCACGTGTAAAAACAGACCTAAGGAAGGAAGGTCATATTGTATACATTCACAGTCACTTACAGCAGTTACACTGTGTGTGTGTGTGTGTGTGTGTGTGTGTGTGTGTGTGTGTGTGTGTGTGTGTGTGTGTGTGTGTGTGTGCGTGTGCGTGCGTGCGTGCGCGCGCGTGCGCATTTTAAACACTTTTTCTGTTCATATTCGTTCAAAAACAGCACAATGTACAAACTCACAGCGCCTCACTTCGTGCCATGCTGCGAGCTTGTCTGCTGAACATTTTCTGGCGGTCCCTGGCACAAAACCTTTTCAGATGGGAGCCCACGGCCAAATATATATATCAATTTGGGGGTCCTTGGCAAAAACTTTTGAGAAACACTGACTTAAAGAGCCTCACCAATGTATCCTGCTATCCGTACCATTTTATGTTGTCAGGAACATTTCTGCTTTACAGTATGCATTTATTACATTGGTCCCCAGCAAAGGTTTTACTGTATACCGTACTGTTAAAAAACGTGTTAATAAAGTAGAATGAATGAATGAATGAATGAAACAAACAAACAAACAACAAAAACCGGCCACATACCCCATGCCCTGCACCAGGGGTTATAATTTCTCAAACTTTGTTATACTAAAATTTATGAGGGAAATTCTTTGGCGACCCCACACTTTATTGTCTCCACCAGGCCGAAGGCATGGGGAGAGAGTATGTTTTGCACTCCGTCCATGTGTGTGTGTGTGTGTCCGTCCTTCCGTCCGTCCGTTACCAGCTAATCTCCGGCACCGTTAACCCGGTCGATGCCAAACTTTGCACACACACTCCCTGGATGCCAACGATGAACCTCTGCCCCACATTTTCCAGAACGGCCTGTTATAGCACCACCATGAGGCAGCTTTTCACATTTTTCACCGACAACTGCACCGATCTTTGCATGCACACTCCCTAGAGGCCAAGGACAAACCTTTGACCTGCATTTTCCGCATCTGCCTTTTATAGCGCCACCAGGAGGCCGACTTTTGTAAAACACATTTTTTGATATTACTCCTCCAGATTCTGTCCAAAAATCTCACAAATCGTTACACAGTATCTCTATGGTCATGTGCTCAAGTCGGATCTGTCCGATATTTCATATTCCATCCTAATTGGCTATAATTGGCTTTCACAGTTTGCAAGATTGCCCCGTTTTGAACAATAGCCTCAAATTATGAACGCAGCATGCAATTTACGTGAAATCTTTCACACATTTTCTTACTAGGCTGAGGAATATATCCCACCCTTTTCACATTGGCCTGTTATAGCGCCACCAACAGGTTGATTTTTGCAAAACACATTTTTGGAACAAAATGCCTCAAATCATCCAATTGCCATCAAAGGCGTATGAAGAAATGGCAATCGGTACACATGATCTCTGTAGTCATGTGATCAAGACGAGTCTGTTGGATTTCTCAGATTGTACACTGATTGGCTAAGATTGCCTTCCAAAGTTTTCAGGAGTGGCCCGTTTTGTACAAAATGCTGCACATGTCCTGCTCATCCAGAATTCTATCCTCAGAGATGCTATGAATGATCTGGCTCTGCATTTCCTCAACAAAATGAAGAAAATTGTTGCAAAAACAAATAAAAAAAAACATCCTCCTAAACATTTTGCCAAACATCACACACACTCCTATCCTCCTGGTGGAGACCTGGTGGAGACCTGTTTTTCTAGTTTATAGTGCTATTTAAAAGTGCAGGGAATAAAGAATATCCTAAAATGAAAGCATGCATTGCTGGCCTTTATACATGAATATTCATCAGAAAATGAAGTTAAAGCAGTAATTCCTGCTGATTTGTAGGCCTATATCTTATCAATGAAATGAATGAATAATATTGTAGCGCCAAAAGACTCTGTCGCAACTCACCCCCCACGTGAGCTAGTTTTCTTGACGCAGCTTGTTACCTGCCTGGTGTGCTGAGGCTCAGCTGGAGAATGGGCTTTGATTCCACTAAAACGCTACAATATCAATAAAAGCAACCGTAGCAACGGAAGTGTTTTTGTAGCCTACACACATTTGTAGACCGAAGCATATTTGTACAAAATATGTTGCCAGAACCATCAGTTTCTTGATCCAGCTCTCGATTTTATCATTGGCCACCGACTGTGTTTTTCTCCATTTCAGCCCACAGCTGTTGGTACCGGTCAGGTTGTCTGTGAGTGTCGGTAATGTCACATTGCGACCCGTAAATTGAAATGTTTGTTGACTCAAGAGCCCATGGGGCTTGTGTTTGCTGTTTGCTGCTACACAGTGACCCCCTAACCTGACTCCGCCAGCTGGTGGCAGCAGTGAGTTCCTCCTCCTGCTCCCATCTGGTCCCTCTCGGGCAGAGACGATGTACTCCGAGCGATTTCTGACCGGAGACAGACGCGGCCGTATGCGGCGGCTAGAGGCGCGGGATCAACGCGATACTGATGACGTATTGAAGCGCAGCCACAGTGCAAATGTAAACACAACCTAACAAGACTACAACTCAAAATTATTATGGAGATATGTAAATGGTGCATTTATATAGCGCCTTTATCCAAGGCGCTTTACATAGATTGTGCATACATTCACCCATTCACACACACATTCATACACCGATTGAGGCGGAAGCCTTGCAAGGTACCAACCAGCACATCGGGAGCAATTTGGGGTTCAGTGTCTTGCCCAAGGACACTTCGACATGTAGACAGGAGGAGCCGGGATTCGAACCGCCGACCCATGGATCATTGGACGACCTGCTCTACCTCTTGAGCCACAGTCGTATGTAAATTTAACTCAGAAGGAATGCAAATGGAGTAGACCCGTGGTCGATGTATTTGTAGCCTCTCGCTCTCGGAGTAACAAAAACAACCAAAATGGCTCTTTTAAGCCACCTGCTTACAGTATATTGAACATAATTCCTGCTAAAATGTATTGTTTATGAACAGCTAAATTAGTTTCTGTGCCTCTGCAAGGGCTTGTGTGTGTGTGTTGTCCTCTTGTTCTCGGTCGGTTGGAGCTCTGTGTATGAGGATTTTCTTTTTGGTTGCCAACCGCGACCCCACTTTGGGTCACGACCCATAGTTTGAAAACCGCTGCCTATACACAATCCTATCTTGTGGAACTCTCCCGAAACAATAAGAGGTTCTTATTCCCCAGGGGACTGTTTTTATTCGTGCACCCTTACAATTGGAGACAGATTAGCACAGGAAAGTGTTGAGCGTAAAATCACATTGAATTAATCACTTTAACCCTGGCCTATATCGTTAGTTGACCGGGGTCCCCCAGGGCTCTACGTTGACTATAGTTCTTTTTGCCTCCTATACCTGCTTTTACAAAAGACTTTTAAAATGCTCAAGAGGAATGAAGCTGGAGAGCTTCAGTCGCTGCTGTAGCGTGTTTCAGGTTGAGAAGGAAGAGTAGGACACAGCCTTTTTCAGAGGTGGAAAGTAACTGAGTACATGTACTCGAGTAGCCTACTGTACTAGTAGGCTACCTCCATCTCAACGGCGAATATTGTACTTTTGACTTCATTACAATTATTTGTCAATTGTAGTACTTCTTCCATCAATGCAGTTTTTCCAAGTTCAGTACGAACTGAGGGCAATGAAGACCTGGGAGTGTTTAGCCACACTGTGTGTCAATGTTTAGTAGTATTTCTCTCAACACCAAATACATCTCAGCCAAAAATAGCAGATCTACAAGCTCACAACAACGTGCCGCATTGCCCCCATCGATGGGATTTTTACTTCACTTGATAACAAGTCAGGCACGGCAAGGCCTTCTGGCTTGGGATGTGTGTGAGTGACGGCCTCGGCAGGCACGCCACCCGAGTTGGCGAGCAAGCACACATCACTTCCATCCAGCCAAAGGGAGAACAACGCAGATATAGCCTACCTCTTCTCACAAGTCCTTCAGTTGTCTCGAACAAGGTCATGCTTTGTATTGAGAGCCGAACGTGTTGCTCTCGTTCTTGAACACGTGTGCATTCGCAGACACCAAATTGTAGTATAATAACAACCATTTTGTTGACCCTCGTATGTCAAGTATACTCAGGCCTTAAGGGTCAGGATTCCTGACCCGAAATATATTGCAACAAATTGATGCACCACTTGTATCAAGGACTCTGACCTCTAATGACACTTTAGGGTATGGCTATAGTACTGATTGCACATGTGAACACTGTCACTTTTTCTTCCACTATTGCACTGATGATTGAAAATAAATGGACACTATATTTGATTGTCATGATTGCACTGACTGTAATGGACACTTTATTTGTTTTGGGGCGGGATACGGTGAGGACACTGTAACCTTGTGTTGTTGTTTTTTCTGCATAGTGCAGGATAGTTGTATAGGTGTATACTGTTGTATACTGTTGTTCTGTCTTGACGGTGTCCCTTAATGTTTTTCTTGCCTTGTATTGCGGTATACCGGTGCCATATGAGATTGGAAAGATTTTATAAATGTATTTGATTGGCATATGCTATTATGAACTGTAGTCACTACCAAAGGAAAGGGGTTAGCATGGTGGATGAGCTGAGGGAGGTGTGAGTTGAAGACCAAACCAAATATCTAGTAGATTAAACTAACACGTTATGGATATTTCTCATATAAAGATATGACTTTTATAGTATTAGCATGAGATGCTGTATGTGTGTGTGTGTATATATATATACACACACACACACACACACACACACACACACACACACACACACACACACACACACACACACACACACACACACACACACACACACACACACAGTATTGAGAGACATGACACACAGCACAGACACAGCACAGACAGGGAATTAGCATTCCCAGTGTTTTCACTGTTCCCATAAACATGCCCTGTCCAAAATGCCAGATGATAACTGATTCACAGATATAAGACTTAGCCTTAGAGAAAAAGATGCCACAGTTGTTGGCCTCCACATATGGTCCGTTCTGCAGATAAAACAAAAAGTTTTGTTTTTCTGGGGTGAAGATGACCATTTATTGTTTGGTAGAGAGAAATCAGATCAGAAAACATGCTGATAAATGTTTGGCTGGCAAGTTACGTATATGAACTTTTGTGGTAATGAGGTGTTTTGCATTCTATTCTTAATGCTTGTTTGAAGAAAACATTAAATGTGCGTTGGTAACCACTGTACGGAAGCCATGACACCACTGACCATATTTCATGCAGCAGATTAGTTTTCTCAGGTACCATTACTAGATTTTACACACAACACTAACTTACTGTACTGTAGGAGCTTTTGTTTGACAGAGGAACTCTCAGATGACAATTGCACAAACAGAGCTCCAGCAGCAGTCCGTGCCCTCAGCTCGTACATGTCATAGTCATGGGCCCACTCAACGTTTCCCCAATGCTGAATCTGGTATTCCTCGTCTAGTCTGGAAATCAGCACAGCCTCTTCCACAGTTAATCTCGGAACCTAGACGAGGACATCATAACAGTTTTCAATCCAGTGCAGCACAGGGTCCTCATTGATTCTTCTGTAGTTAAACCAAACCTGGAGGCTCATCCACTCTGTAACAGACAGTATCAGTGTCCAAGAACTTCCTCTTGGATTATCCAGCGCTGTGTTACACAGAGTGATCATGTGCATGGTGTAGAACTTCAGTGTGTCCTTCTGAGCATCCCATTCTGGTTCTACAGCAATGGCCAGAAGTTTGTTTGGCATTGTGAACAGCTTCCCTCCCGGCGTTTTCAGTTTCCTGCGGTCCAGGTTGATCTCATACAGGCCACATTCTCCCTGTGATATGCTGACATAAAACAAATGTCCTCCTCTCTGCAGCAGCAGTAGAATATGGATTGTGCCTCGAAGAAAGAAGTGACACTTGATGTGAGGTGAAATGCCATGTCTCAAGCAAGTGGACAGTCTCACAATAACTTTCAACATTGTAGTGGAATAAGGGTATGCATACAAACGGAGACCGTCTCCCTAAAGAACTGGGGTAACCAATAGCAATCGACAAGCTAGGCTCGAAGAGGTGACTTTAAAAAGATTGGTGCAGCCCTGTCAGTCCTGTCAGTCTCCTATGGAGACACCTGATCTGTCTGTCCCATATATGCACATGACCACTGTCAGTCTCCTATGGAGACACCTGATCTGTCTGTCCCATATATGCACATGACCATATATATTCACCTCACAATGTATGAATGAATGAACCATTGTAAAGCGATTTGAGCACTTGGAAAAGCGCTATAAAAATGCAATTCATTATATGCATATCGGTCGGATCTGTGGCCTGTGGTCTGAGCGGGGTTGTGGTCCTCTCTACATATGGCGTAGGGCGTAGGCGTATGCGTCTGTTCATGGTTATGTCTGGGTCTGCAGGGTTGTGGTCCTGCCTACATATGGCGTAGGCGTATCCGTCTGTTCATGGTTATGTCTGGGTCTGAGCGGGGTTGTGGTCCTGCCTACATATGGCGTAGGTGTATCCAGTTTGTTTATGGCTATGTCAAAGTCAGAGTGAAGTGCATGGTTGTGGTCCGCCGGCCGGCGGACCACAACCATAATATATTATTAATATAGGATATTCTGTGTAAATACTTTTTCTACTGTAGAATTCATTCTTTGCAACTGTTTTCAGTAAACCCACGCAGTTTCTGTTTTGTAGTTCTTGCTTCTTTGCCAGCTCAAATAGCTGCGTAGGATTTTTCAAGTAAGGTGAAGTCAAATGCCTCTTCTCTCTTACATCTCGCAATGAGTATGACAGCAGTGAAGTGTCATGCCAAGTGTAGGGGGGAAATCGAAATGCTGAAATTCAGTGGTATAGCCCCCTAAAGGCAAGAATTATGTGGAGATGACAGTGGTTGTTCCTTCAAATTGAAAGGAGACAATGCTAGTTAAGAGTTATATTCCCGGCGGTGTGCCTCCTATCACAGGCATCGTGCGCTGCTGTTTAATGTAAACTCATGCTCCATCTACCTTCTGTTCCATTATTCCACTCACCAAACCTTCGTCTCATGCACACTTTCCACACGCCCCATGCTGTCCCACTCTATTTATTGAATACATCTTTTACTCTGCAACATTTTTCCACCTGAGCTGGCAGTTGCAACTTTTATAGGGCGGGGTGGGGGCGGAGAGGTGCACACAGGGGCCACGGAGGAAAAGAGGACCCTCGTATTTTCATTGCACGCATCACGCTTCGGCGAGCGAGAGGCCATCTAGGCTGAAATGAACGAACAGGGAAGATGACTTAGACTTTACCTCCTTTTTTGTTGTTTCTTTTTTTTCCTTCTTCTTCTCTTGTTTATATTATTTAAGAGGGGGTGATAGCGCTCGCTGTTGCTCCCACCTCACCTCATAAAAAAATAAGGAGTCAATAGAAGGCCACCAGCTGAGTGGAGGCGGAAGGAGGATTTAAAAGGGTAAATAAACAGCAACCTGATCGACAGAACTATCTATTATTCAATGTCATCTTTTGGCATCAATTTAACAGGCGAGCCAAGGGAACTCGACACAAAACCAATAAGCCTTTGTTGTAGGAAGACACAATTAGCCTATATCTTGTAGTTGTCATGGTCACACATCGTAGGTTATAACGGTGATTAGTGGGGGCAAGCAAATACCCAAGCCAAACCGTCAATAGCTTCCTCTGTCATTTCCCAGTTAGCACTATAGGCAGACGACATTAGCAGCCGTACCTTTTGTGCCTTTGCAGGGTTCCAGACCTCTGCACAAAGCGCCAGTGTTAATCATGTCTCGCCTCCTTTTCTCAGCTCAGCATTATGTTGTGTCACATTGTGCCTGCATTTCTCCATACAGGGAAAGCGAGCGCTCTAACAGCCAAACCTGTTAAAAAAAAAAACGTGCGTCTCTAAAACCTTATTAGACGCAGGTCAAAGCGGGGCGAAAGCGTTGACGTGAAACTCACACCAGCCACAGACACAGTTACAGCCTGGCTTTGTGTTCGTGGCAAAGGCTTGGGCTTTCCAGCAGAATTACACCCGCTTTGTTTAAATAATCAAGGGTTGACCTGTGGGGTTAAACCCCGTAATTGAAGTGATGCTTCAAAGAGACGAACACCACCTTCTCCTAGGCGGTGAAACGCTGCATGGAGCGAGCAAGAGAGACAGGGGGGCTGCCTCATGAACACACACACACACACACACACTCTCTCTTGCACACACGCACACACACACACACACACACGCACACACACACACACACGCACACACACGTGCGCGCACGCACGCACACGCTTCAAACACTCACACACACACACACACACACACACACACACACACACACACACACACACACAATGCACATGGGGTGGAAGAAGGCGGTAATGGGACACCCAGATTGGAAGCCACTGTGGGAGTGCTTATTCTGTCATACAGCTGCTCTGCTCTCTCTCTCTCTCTCTCTCTCTCTCTCTCTCTCTCTCTCTCTCTCTCTCTCTCTCTCTCTCTCTCTGGTAAATGGATGACTAGAATGCCACACTGCACAGCTATAAATGAAGAATTCTTCTAATACATTCCACTTTTACTTGTTGCAGGCATGCACTGCATTGGTCTTGTGCAGCCAAATTGGCGTCCTTGCTGTGAATTGAGAGTAAATATGTGCAACCAGAACATTAAAACTTGTCACTTCAACTTATCATCATGCATTTCCGGTAGCGTAACATTCTGTGTCCACTTCTGTATTATGAATTATATTAATTTGCATGCACATGAGCTTGGGGCTGCCTAGAAAAGGCTGTTTCACTGATGGGGTCAAGTCCAAAAGAGCACATTATGCATTCATTTAATTTGCTTTACAGTATTCACAATCATTTATCACTATTCATGCCTAATTATTTCTGCTGACAAATGGGTCAAGGGGGTCAATATGATGCGTCAATACATCATTTGTTACACTGAGGTCATTTCACCTTGTCACTGGGCAAAATGCTCTTCTATTATCATGAAAACAACCCTGCAAGTACCATGAAGTCAAGTTCAACCTTGGACCAAACTAAATTAAAAGTTCCCCCAAATAAATATGGTGCTTGCTTGTAGGTATAGTTGCCACATGATCCCAACTCTTTGTTTTCCAACACAAACAGACACACCATAACAGGATGTAAACTTTAAAAAACAATAGAATTTTATTTTAGAAAAAGAAAACAAATCTTAAACATTTATTAAATCCCATTTCCTCTTCCCGTTTTGACAGCATCAAAAACCCCATTGACCCCCAGTCAGCCCCATGGTGACAGGAACCGCAGGCAGCCCTGATGCTGAGCACATTCCCACTGAACTAGCTCTCTCTCTACGCCACGGCATATTGTCACTATACTGCCAGGACTCCACATGCCAGCAAGCTCCATGACATTTGCCCCACTGCAATTCAATTAGAGGCTGTAAACAAGAGACAAAGGCAAGCAGACAGACAGGCAGGCAGGCAGACAAACAGACAGACAGACAGGCAGGTATAGGCAGGCAGGCAGGCAGACAGACAGTTACAATTGAATATTAATCGGAGAGGGTGGTGGAGATGGGCGGGAAACAACGCTGTCTGTCAGACATGCAAGGAGTGACTGGCATGCCGTAATCACTCATTTACAGTAGTGATCACAATGGTGCATTTCTGGGTGACGGACGTGACGCCCACCCTTTCGATGAGTGCATCCCACTGTACCCACCCATCTCTCCAGCCTCCCTCCCTCCCACCTCCTCCCCCCCACACCTCCAGCAAACACAGTAGCAACCAGATTGATCCCTGGATTCTGCGTAGCTACGGGCCTCCTTCCCTCATTAATTCTACCGATTCCACCAGATGGGAAACAAAATATTAATTTTATTCAGCCCTAGGCACGGGAGCTCTGTTAAGGTGTTCGCTAAATCACCAGGGTTTCGGCCGGAGAAGCTCCAATATTAGAGACTGACTGGAAGAAGAAGGAGAAAAAGGATTTCTGGGGCCGGTGGGTGGGACGAAGGTTCAGATTGTCATAAATGTAATTAATTGTGCCGTGGGAATGATTAATCTATCAGAATGGAAAAAGCTGACGCGACTTGTATGGAAGACGACCATACCAAGTCGTGGTGGCACATGCTCGTCTGAATTATGCAAATTAATTGACTCTTTCAATGTGGCATAAAATGCTAGTGCAACTACATTGCATGGTACATTAGTCTGTTCATCCAATAAAACTGAATTCTTTACAAGTGAATCCTGGACTCAGAGGGCTCTGGGATACAACTCATTTTCAGCACAGATGTGCAAGTCTGGCAGCATGTGGCAGAAGGTTTCAGGCGGAAAGTGTGAGGGGCTGATGGAAAGGAGAGACGAAAGACAGACAGACAGACAGACAGACAGGGAGGGAGACAGACAGACAGACAGACAGACAGACAGACAGACAGACAGACAGACAGACAGGGAGACAGACAGGGAGACAGGGAGACAGGGAGACAGACAGGGAGACAGGGAGACAGGGAGACAGAGAGGTGTGTGTATATACATTTGATGTTTGCCAGTCGTGAAAGGTAGCTAGTATTTGTTTACTCAAGTACTGTATTGACAATTTTGACAACATTTTCAATACTTTACTGACAATATTGTCAATTTTGCTCCACTACAATACATTGAAAACTGATTACTTTGCAGATTTAGATTATTATGACAAAACATACAAGCCCTATATTTTATACTTGCTATGGAATGCTATTCGAAAATAGATGATCCATAGCGTTGTGAGGTTGTAAATCGGCTAATTTGACAATGTTTCGAAAGACATTGTGAGATGGGTCATTCATTATGCATATTTGCTACTACTTTTGTACTTTTACTCAGGTAATTCTTTTTTAATGTAGGCCTTTTACTTGTAACAGAGTATTTCTGCATCGTGGGTATTGCTGCTTTTACTTAAGTAAACAAAATACGAGTATACTTGGTCCAGGAGGCTGTCCCCACTGAGAGTAGTATAGTGGCATGAAAATGGTCACGCTGAAAGCCCTGTTACTGTGTGGCATCTTTTAAATGATGCCCTGTCTGTCTGTCATTTATTTCCCTCCGTAACATCTTTGTTTCAGATAAACATCTGAATGCGTTTTGTTGGTCACATCTACAGAACCATGGATCGTTGATTTCACTGTCTCCCACCCACTGAGCCACGGTTGAAATTGGCATTGGCAACACATGTTCACAAACACACATACATATGTACTGTACACACACCTGCATGCACAGAAATGTTCAGGCTCTCTCTCTCTCTCTCTCTCCCTCTCACACACACACACACACACACACACACACACACACACACACACACACACACACACACACACACACACACACACACACACACACACTCTCTCTCTCTGTTTCTCCTTCCCTCTATATCTCACTCACACATACATTACACAGTACTCGCACGCACGTAATTATAGGCACCACTTTTCCAGAGTCAAAAGGCACAAAAGGTGTACAAATAAACATGGCACTATGAAGACATAGTGAAGAGCTATTCACTATGAAGACCAATTGAAGAGCCTGATTCCAAAATGGGATATCCAAGTTTGAAAATGCATATGTGCCATGTCCTTATGCACAAAACAAAGCCTCAAGCTAACTAAAATAGTATCATTCAAATGATGGCATCTCTCTGAGGAAGAGCATACCTATTTGCACGCACATCGCCAGTGGGTGCTGGGCCAATAAAGGATAATCCGTAGAGACTTCCATATTATTATATTACACCAGTTTCAGGCAAAGAATTTACTTTATTGTAGCGACAACGTTTCAATCTCACAGGATCTTCATCAGGTCAGTAGTGTAGTAACTTAAAAGTCCTTTGCCTGAAACTGGTGTGCGGGCTCTACCTCCTTCCATATTATAACTCTTAAGGAAATGAATATTTGCGGTCTGTTCATCATTCCTTCTTTGGATTTGCATAAGCCATCATTCATTACCTGACCTGACATGATTCCTAGGTAGTCAGGGGCTGTGAGTCTTTGTGACCATGTCAATACTACGTCTGCCTCGGTCAGCCGATGCACCTCTGTCTCTGTGTTAATACATTGAGACCTGAGTCTGATTCCACAAATTCCTTCTAAATCAGTAGTTCACGGACATTTTCGTGCCAAGGCCCCCAAAAGGATATGTATTTGGCTGCGGACCGCCCTGTATGAAAAGGTTTTGTGCCAGGGACCCCCAGAAGAGACGATTTGTGTGAGAAAATAAAATCTTTATTAATTATTCAACATTTAACTTCCAAAACTGTTCAAAAATAGCAGTCAGGAGCTTGTAGATCTGCTAACCACTGTTCTAAGAGTTTTGATGACACAAATGCTTTAACGGGTTAACACAGCACCTTATACAAAGAGGTGGAAATCCTTCATCGCATCATCTTACAAAAATGTAACGATGCATGCCACACATGATGTTTACACACGATTCTACCCCCAGAGAGGAGACAAACAGTATACCATGGCGGTGAATGACAGACCAAGCAGCTCTTACGCCACTGCCCCCCAACCCCCACCACCCTCACATCCACCCCTCTCCTCGCCCCCCCTCCCGCTTTGATATACATGTGTCAAGTCAAAGTGACAAATGGCACATATTAATTAGGCACTAGCCTGGGCGAGATTGCTGTTATTAACGGTGGAAAAGGGGTAAGGTTGGATTTAATTGCCTGTGACATCAAAGTCAAGTGACTGGTATTTCAAGCATCATTTAAAATGTTTGATATGGAGGCCATTGTGTCTCACATAAAGAGCCGTCTAAAAATATAGAGGAGCCTGATGGGGAGGAAAAGACCTGCATGCGTTTTGCTGCAGCTATCTGGGAGCTAATATCATCCCGGCTGATAAATTGACTAGATCCTGATGGAAAGTGCATTGTGGTCGCCCCTGACTGACTATCACTCCCTCGCTCCGATTTGCCATCTACTCTCACGTTCTTCATTGGTTTTCTTATCATATCACTGTCTCGCTGAGGGGGAAAAAACATTTATTCCAACATCAAATACAGACACGGCGAGGGTAAATTTGCTTGGTTGGTTTGGAAGGCAAATGTAATGGTGTTTTTATTACAGAGGACGCCTGGCAAAAATAAATGAGAAAAGACAAATGGAAAGCTATCTTCCTTGCATTATTACTTTGTGATAGTGTGTGAATGCTAAATAATAGGAGCTTTTTGCACAAGATCTTCAGATGAAATTGTGGCTAGGCTTGAATAAAAGGGACATCTTACAAGTAGCCTATTATAAGCACTGTTCAGGAGAACACGCCATGAATATGTAGAACAGCAAAAGGACTGACACTAGCCTATAGCTTTTAGTTTTGCAGGTCAGATCTTTTTCATTTTTTTTACTAATTAAGAAAACACAGGTTCAACATCAATGGTACTCACAATTCAAAAGATAACGCGACAAAGTCATGCTTGGTTGAAGGTCGGTGCACCTATAAGATTGTTAACAGTTCTTTTAGCTGGCAACTGTTGCCATGGCAATGGATTTCTCCCGTCGGGCACTCTTCTAACCCTGAAATTAGCACCGAGGTGTGGCACCATCCTGCTTTTAAACTTCCCTGATTGGCTGTCCACGGCAGCCCTCAAACCTGAAAAGATAAGCCTATCCTGACACACGACACGAGCGGTCGCCGGCCAGACATCCTCCTGGCTCTCTGCAGCTGAAAGCGATAAAGAGCCGAGGCAGCTCCGACAGCCAGGATCATAACCATCGCCCACCGTGTCCTTTTATAGGTCTTAGGGCCTTTTCTCAGGCGTTGCGATGGTTCCAGATCCCTCTGACATCTGCCTGCCGCAGCCATTTTAAAGTTTTATCATCGGACATGGGCTGCGTGGAACAGGCCCCCACGGGGTCCCTACAGTAGTCCATTCAGACCAACATGGTCACGCTGCAGTCCACATCCATCGGAGCCCTTTTCTATGGAGAGCTTATAGAAAAAGCGGAACGCTGGTCATTACAGGACATGGTGGGTTCTGTTGGAAAACTTGTCTTCTTCTCTCATCCCACCCTTGTTTCTCGTTTAGGTCGGCACCGACGACTACTCGTGGACGATGACTTCATCCTTTGTCATTTTAATGGCCCGTTAATGCTAACATCGTCAGTACCGCCGCTCTGCATGGAAATAACCAGGCCCAGTAGATAGTGTGCCATTTCTCGCCACTTGTGCGCGCAATAAGACACACCAGGTGCGCTCCGTCTCAAATTAGCCGATCAACAGGGAGGCTGAGCTGGCATCCTGATGATCTCAGGCAGCAGCATGGCATGTCGTTTAGAAAATGGCCTATTATTTTTGTGCAGGCATTAAAAATAATCTACTGTTTCAAAAAGTCTTTGATTTCCCTGAAGACATGATCGAACGTATAGAAACTTCGCAAAGGTTTAGTTGTGTTGCACTAGTGCAAAACATACAACTGAAAATCAGATGCATGCTTTGTATAATGACTAAGGATAGTATGACTGAGCTGTCTATGCATCTCTGCATGGTTTTATGCATGTCTGAATTAAACTAAAACATTTTATGAATAATGTTTATTTTGTCCAAACTATAATATGTTATAATACAATACACAATTTGGGTGGTTGTATTTTGTCTCCCTGCTCTTCTTTTTTTTTTTTATTATGTTTTTTTTTTGTGACTTTCACCTTTATTTTATATATTTTATGGAGGGACAGACAGTAGGCTGACAGGAAATGGGGAGAGAGATGGGGGGAAGACATGCAGTGAAGGCCGTCGGGATCGGGAGTCGAGCCCGCGGCACACTGCCAGACTGGATTACCAGCCAAGGTGCCTGGACCACTGAGCCATGGCCCAGGCCCTCCCTGCTCTTCTATTGAGACATTTAGATTGTGTTACAAAGCTTTTTTGACCTGATGGTCAAGATTTAATTTATCCCCTGAGCAAGCAGGCCGGCCGGCTCTATTAGCTCAATGGTACGAATTCCAGCACATAAGCAGGAAACCAGGTTCAGGTTTGTGACGTCATGCCTCCATATATGGTCACGCCTTGTGACATCACGCCCTCCATTTATGGTCACGCGACTCACGCCTCGTGACACGTCGTCACGCCACCATATATGACCGTCTCCATATATGAAGATCACAACACTGACCTTCTAACCCTGGATAACCATACATGGAGAAGATTGGATCATCACCTAGATCTGCATATATGGAGCCAGCCAGCAACTCCATATCTGACCTCAAACCTCAATCCCTTAGATCTACATATATGGAGTTTACCTGTTTTGACATTCCATCTTCCTGTTCTGACATTCCATATGTTGATCTGACCTCAAACCCTGTACACTCCATACACGCTCCATATATGGCCAGTACATAATTCATTCCATATGTTGATCTGACCCCGCATGCCAAAGCGCCAGCGCTCGCCCAGCAGTCTGCCGTCACTCAGGCGGATGCGTCCACGCGACCTCTCCCTTTAGGTTGAGGCCGCTTCTCGCCCTCAGGGCGTCTTACTGGTTTAGTCTAAAAGAAATATCACTTCATTTCTAAGCTACCGTTAACCCTTGTGTGCATTTTCAGAATTATGTATAATGTGAATGTTTGGCTGTAGTTTGACTGGTAGCTAGATGATTCAATAAAGACGCAATAAAGCGGATGTGACGCCTCCTCCCCGCTTTAGTTTCGTCTTTACAGTCGCGCAACTTTGTCCCAATATAAATAGAAATCATCTAAACATATAGCTTGCTGCTTAGCAGAAGTGGAAATCCAAAAATATAGTATAAAGATATTTTAAAATATACGTTTGTGAATGGAAATGACGAACAGATGCCAGCTTCTTGTCTCGGATATCGGAAGGCGTATAGTTCCAGACTCTATATCATTCGGAGATTGTGGTCTGGCTGCGAGACTATAGTATATAGGTTACAGAAACATCCAATCAAACTATGTCATATTCTCACAACTCACATAAAAAAACCTCCAAAATGAAACGTACACTTACAAATGTATAAAGCCACAAACACATCATTGCGTGCACTGCATTGAGTTTGTAGTCAAGTGACATTTTGTTTCCCTCTACTCATAAAGGTCAGCGTGACATAGGGTGCGTTCGGATATGCGCACTCATGTATTAGTTTGTATTGCACAGTGCGCTCAGTGCACTATAGCCGAACGCACCCTCAGCACACACACATCACCTAGTATGTGCTCACATTATGTATCCAATACCTTGTGAATGTGATATGAAATATGAATGTGATATTAAATATGAAAGTGATATGGAATATGAATGTGATATGGAATATAAATGTGATATGGCGGGAGGGGGGGTGTACTGTCAGTGGATATTTTGAGTGAAAGGATGAATTGGAAATACATACATATTGATAAGATGATGTGGTGGGCCCCTATAGTCCATCTCCCAAGATGGCCCACAGACTGGAATTATAATGAGTGGGATTAACACCCCTTACCTCTCCTGTTTCCAGTACACCCAACACACACACACACTCACACACACACACACACACACACACACACAAAATTGTTCCCCACGTGCACTTTGACTCTGGGATCTGCCCTGTGTGGAGAACAGGAAGCCAAGTGCCACGAGGAACATACTGACGTTAATTAACAACATCTGACACAGATGCCATGCTTGTAGTCGCTCGAGAGGTGGTCCAGCACATTATTTCATTTTGGTTATTTCCTTTCTTCCCCCCCTCCCCCCTTGCTTGAATCACTTTTAATCTCCTTGACATGCTGTCCTCAATTTGCATCAGGGATGGTATAGGTTTGAACTAGCCTTGAAATGCAATTAACTTTTCACTTGTCAGGCAATTTGGTTTCATTTTGATTAACTCTTGATACATTATAAGACGTTATGAACATCTCAGAACAGTCATTTACATTCACACCTTTCTTTGCTACTGTATCATCTATCAGCTCTCTCTCTCTGCTACCCCAAATATTGTGACATCAAATGCAACAGTGAGGCCCCCATATTGCAGCCCAGTTTGCGATGTGCCATGCACCCAGCAGCGGGTTCATCCTGAGGCAAAGCCATTCAGAAAGGAGGCAGAAGTCAAGCTCTCAATCAAAGGTGCTGAAACAAAAGGCCGTCAAACGCTTGGTAATTAACTCGAGCAACTACTGTGCCGCAGTTGCACCATGCCAACACAGGAGAGTGCAAGTGACACATGTGCTTCAATCTCATATCTGCAGCTCTAATCAGCCCAAACCAAACTAAAATAGAAGTGTGACTTGCCAAGTCGGCTGCAGACGTGTTGATAAGTGGCACATATTTCCAATCACTATTTGTGATGCAACTCAAGAGAGGAAGTGCATGTGGGGGCAACTGCATCTGGTGTTGTGTTGTAGGCCTACTGTTCAGGAACAAAGAGGAAAGGTGAGGACTGGAGGAGGGGAAGTAAAGTCTTGCTGTCCTGCAGCAGTGGTTCCCAAAGTGGGGTCCGGGGACCCCTAGGGGTCCTTGAGGGAGTTACAGGGGGTCCCCAGCTAAATGATAGTTAGGAACCAAGTGTAGAAATGGAACCAAATGGTTCTCTCTCAGAGTTAAATTAACATTGACTTTACAATATAAATTGTGGTTCCAAAGATGGAAATGCCATTAAATGGGGGTCCGTAGCCTAATGCATGTCAAACTGGGGGTCCTTGAAATTAAAATTGTTGGGTCCGTGGGATAACACCAAGTGTCAATTTGGGGGTCCTTGACATGAAAAAGTTTGGGAACCACTGTCCTACAGGACCATTTCCGTCAAAGGAGACACATTTTTGGGGTTTCTTTTGTCGAAAAATTGGCCAAACAATCCGTGTCTCCTCTTGCTGCTGCTTCTCTTTGGTGAAAAGCGTGACCCGGGCTCCCTCCTGACCTGGCTTTGGTAATGAGCCTCGTACATCATGTCTTAAGTGCTGCAGCACCTCATCCACTGATGTCGCTGGCCTGTCCGGCACTCATTTCCATCTGACCCGCAGAGTCCTGGACCCGGGCCATGGCAGGGAAATTAAAAATGCATCATGTGATTTATCTTCTGAGCGACTACCAGCACATAAGGGCTCCTGCCTCTTGACCACTGGGGATAAAAAACTACCGCAAAGGACCTTGATGGCAATCATAAAGAGTGCCAGCCAGTACAACGTTGAGACTTTATTATGTTGTAATTTGATCAGCAGGGCAAAATGTGTTATAATCGTATTAGGCAAGCTAAATATGAATGATCAACTTGTGCATCTCTATATGCTCTTAGCTGTACAAAAGATGGGCTGATAATAAGAACATTATAGTCTTTGAAGCAACAAGAAAAAGTCATTGCTGGATAGAGCCAAGGGTATAGGGCAGTGGTTCCCAAACAGTGGGTCGGGACCCATTATGTGGGCCGTGGACCAATTTTTATTGGTCCAAGTTGTTTTTATTATTTCAAAAGATTTTCAAAACAATCCCAAACTTTTTTTTCTTTTTTTCAAATGAATTACATAATAAAATAAAATTAATAAATCCATTAAAGGGGGAAATATACTTAAACTAAAATAGCATGCTGTGAGCTTGTAGATCCTACATGGGGAGACATCAAATTTCTCTTTTGGATCCCTAAAAAGTTTGGGAACCACTGGTAGGGTTAGGGTTAGGAAGAGCAGAGTAATTGTATGTATTCACCATCACCACACACAATAACAATATTGTCGACAGTGTTCGTTTATACTGTATTATAGGCCTACTGAGTTACAAAGTCCACAAACCAAAGCAGAGGCTGAAGGGGTGTGGCAGCTCAAACGCAATGCTGCCGCCACCTGCTGGTATTAAAGCAGCTTTTTGAAGCTTTAAGCCCCCGATTCATATTTCGTCCACGCGACGGTGCCGCGCGTCGAAACAGTATAGCAGACATTCAAGCTCACAGCGTATCGCGGACGCCACGAGTTGTGAGCTTGTAGGTCTGCTATGTTCCGCGCGCGACACCGACACCGTGGTGAGTCGGAGCATAGACTGACCATAGGCTTTATTCCCCTCCCAGTTTGTCATTCACCCCCCCCCCCCCCCCCCAACCCCGCCCCCATGCCTTCTCAGCGTTGCTCCAAAACTACACAAATCCCAGTCCAGAATAAATATATTATATTATTTTTTGTTTTTTTTAACCCACGAAAAATCACGTTTGAAATTGAAAACATTGCTGTCATCCACCACCACGTTATTTGACGTTATTGAGCAATTGGTCCGTGTCACTCCGTGACTCCGTGATGTAGGCCTACATGTGGTGCATGGCGTTTAAATATTAGGCAAAGCACTCCTTATTTCTTTGTAACAGTATATAGCAGCCTATATATTCAACTTCTTGCCTATGCCAATGTTATTTTTAGACAAAGTATAGCCTAGATGTTGGTTTCTTGTTCACAATCACAATTTCACAAAGGCTATGCTTAGATTATTTTTGATATCCTGCCCAGTTCGTCCACAGATGGTAATGTCAGACAGATGCTAGGTTTGATAATCTCATCTGTCTATCTTCTATACACACTTTAGTTTTTTCCCCCCCACTATTGAGGCTATACAACATGGGCCTAAATTAGCTTCTTGTTGGTTGACTTGCATGCCGTTATATCTTGCACTTTATATTGTCACTCTGAGCATGGATGCCATCATGCCAAAATTGTAGCCTAATTTTAATGGAAGGAAGGGGGGGGGGGGGGGGTGGACTCACCATTGAAACACCTTGCCCAATTTGTGAGCCACAGTCACCTGGCTCCAGGCATGCAGGCATAGCAGAACCACTGTACCTCCATCATCAAGCAGAACAACAGGCCTTCTCTCCCTCCATCTCTGTTTGTGTTCTTTCTACAGCGCTCTGCAGCATGATGGCATTGGCAGCTGGCATAAAAGGTGTCTCCGCTCTCCGCCACTACAAAAAAACAAAAACAAAAAACACTGTCTTAATTTTCAAATCGAATATAATAAACTCTTGAGCCTTGTGCTCTCCCTTAATGGTCACATCGAACATTGTCCACGGGAGGTAAGTCTAACAACATTAGTATGCAAAAGACCCTGCTCTCGCGAGGCCTATAATTTCCTTCGCAAATGATTTCCGTTTTTTGAGGATGAAACAAAACAAGACAATCGGGCATTTTAAAGCGTGGTGAGGCGCGAGAGCTGTTGGTGTGTGTGTGTGTGTGTGTGTGTGTGTGTGTGTGTGTGTGTGTGTGTGTGTGTGTGTGTGTGTGTGTGTGTGTGTGTGTGTGTGTGTGTGTGTGTGTGTGTGTGTGTGTGTGTGTGTGTGTGTGTGTGTGTGTGTGTGTGTGTGTGTGTGTGTGTGTGTGTGTGTGTGTGTGTGTGTGTGTGTGCGCGCGCGCGCGCGCAACATATAGCCAACAGAAGCGGCGTTTTAAATAAGTTAACCCGCGACCAGCAGCAGGTGGGATATGGATGGAGGATGAAATAAGGTAAAAATGCAGAGTGGAAAGATCCCGAACATCTCTGGATCTTTGATATTTAGTTGATTGGGTTTGGCACAATGCCCCCCGACTGTATGAGCTGACTCATCTGAGGACAAAACGTGTCTCAGAGAGAGCGCCGGCCCGTCATCTAGGCCTATATAAAGACCTGCATTTCGTTGCTGTCGGGTGGAAACCTTGTATGTCCAAAACCGTTCAATTTGTAACATTATTTAGAAATAATGATTTGTGAAAATAGCTTATGTACAAGCCCACACATGTAATGCCTAGTATCGTGTCTTGTTGTGAGCTTGTAAAATCTGCTATTTCCACAATTTTTTGTGCAGCAACACTCTTATAAGATGAAGAAGCAAATTTATTTTAAGTTTTAAAAAAAACATAAAAAGTTGAAAATGTTTAATTGGAGTTACGAGGTTTCTGCCATGCATGACGGACAGGCCTGCATTATGTGCAGCCGGCAGACTGGTTGCATGCATGCTGTGACGGTACTTTCTTTCTTTTTCTCGAGTTAACTTAATTAAACATGGCCTATATATCCGCCTTTCATTGTTTTGCCTATACAGACGTTATTGTGAAATGTATGCTTTCTTCCTCGAGAGAAAGGCTGTCGACGATCTAGCTACATTTTGGGAATAAAGGAGAAAATAAAAATTATGAATTATTATTATTATTATTATTACC